>NC_073414.1:8480395-8805395 GCF_028641065.1 Leucoraja erinaceus | reverse complement strand
GAAACATCACCCATTCCTTCTCTCTAGAGATGCTGCCTGTCCCACTGAGTTACTCCAGCATTTTGTCTCTATCTTCGGTTTAAACCAGCATCTGCAGTTCCTTCCTGCTCAAAAAACTGCAGATGCTGGATAGTTTTAGTAAATAAAATTTCATTCTGCATACACAGCCTTTAAAAATAAAGACAGGGGCAGAAGGAACAGAAAATGCAGAATATTTGTAAAAAGTAACATTTTACTTTTCAACTACAACTGCATCCACTTCCTTAAAAAAATAACTTTCCTTAAAAATAGAAGCAGGAGGAACTGCAGATGCTGAAATCTTAAGCAATAAACAAAATGCTGGAGGAACTTAGCGGGTTTGGCAGCATCTGTGGGGGGAAAGTTAGAAGAGCCAAGAGTCTTTGATTTTCACGTCCCAAAACAGAACTATGAAATTCTTACTTGCAGCAACATTGTAAATATAGTATCCTGTAAAACTTGTAATAAACAACGAAAAAATTCAGTGTGTATCGGAGTTTGGTTGAAGTGTTTAATCTCTTTGAACTTCTTCTTCTTGCGAATGAAACATAAATAACCAAAGGAATAGTTAGATCACAAGCTGGGCGTTGAGCAGCCAGGTTGTTGGCTCTGCGTCAATATCTGCCAGGCCCTGACACAGCTCCATTTGGTGGGTGGTAGAGCGGGCACCCAGAGATGACATGGTTGGCTGTCTATTGCTCTGCTCCACATTTACAGGCTGGACTCTGGCAGAGGGAGCTTCCATCTCCACATGCTGGCATTGAAAAGCCCAACTCCAGTACCAAGTCTGTTGAGCTTCACCCATGCTCCTCTGGGGAGGTCAGACCCTCGACAGCTTCTATCTGGTGAAGGGCTGGAACTGTGTAATGGAGATGAGGTTGCCTTCCACTCCTGTGACCACTGTTACAATTTTCAGGGAAGATATCTCTACACTAAACTAAGCTACAAACCAATGTTCAAGATGAGATGGGGCACAAGGAATGAGAATCACACTCCCTGCTTATCCATAAGCCCCTTAAATGCCACAGTCGTGCTGGCCTCCACCACCAACCATAGTTACATTTATTCTATGCTTAGAGATATTCGGCCCACCGAGTCTGCGCCCACGCCCGCCAGCGATCCCCGCACACTTACACTATCCTACCAACACGAGGGACAATTTACAATTCTAATCGCTGCGTATCGTGACGTATATCGCGTACGCACGCTGACACGTTGGCGTTGCACGCTGGCGTACCGACGTCTCACGTGTATGGTGTGGTGATGCATGGTTACATCACCGTGCGTAACCATGTGTCACCGCTGGGTACTCTAATGACGTCACGCGCACCAGACGGCATGATGGCGCGCGATTTGCACGTGACGTAGCACGTAACGACACGTCTACCTATTTTACATATGAGGCGCAAATGATGGCCAAGTGGCACAGGCCCTTAAAGTGCAAGGTGTACAGTAGTATATGGATTATCCAGCAATGTGCATTGCAGTGGGTGTTGCATTGTCTGGGTCTGTGTGCCACAGCCACAGGTTGTTCAACCCTCCATGTAGCCCCATTGTCACCTTGACGGCCCGACCCCAGTTCACAGTTGGTTGAGACATCTCCAGTTCGGCCAGTGTTCATCAGCGCTCTGCTGCTGGCATTTGCCCATCTTGGTGGAAATAGGGACAGTGGCTAGTCTGTTCTTCCACATCTGGAGGTGAGCTTCAGTTGGTGTCGTTTCCAATGGGGTGATGCTGGTTAGGGGGCTTGTATGGGATTCTACCCGCCTAGGAGGGGGCACATGGGTGTCTATCGTCTGCCAGTTGTTTCAGACGCTCTGCCCTACTTGCACACAAAACGCTGGAGTAAACGGCCTGTCCCACTTTCCCGAGTTATTTACGAATTCTTCCAAGTTTTCCCCGTGATTCAAACTCGCAGAATGTTCGTAATGAGTCCGTGGATATATCGTAGCGGCTCGTTATACCAGCTGTAGGTACTCGGGACTAAAATGTCCACGAATTTAAAAAATAGTCCCGAGTACCTCCAGCTGGTATAACGAGCCGCTACGATATATCCACAGACTCCTATAGTCCCGTTACGGACATTCTGCGAGGTTGAATCGAGGGGAAAACTCGGGAGAATTCGTGAATAACTCGGGAAAGTGGGACAGGCCGTTAACTCAGCGGGACAGTTAACTTCAAGATGGAGAAGTCGATGTTCATACCGCTGAGGTGTAACTTGACCTCCAACTTCAAGTAGCCCTTGCTTTCCCTCTCTCTGCATCCCCTCCCCCTTCCCAGTTCTCCCACCAGTCTTAAGGGCCTGTCCCACCAGCATGCGACTCCGTGCGGCAAGCGCGACCTAACGTGGTCGCTTGAGCCGTACGGCCTCGCGGGGCCGGTCCCACTTCGATCGCCGGAGCCATATGGAGTTGTGCGGAGATGGTCCCGACATCGCGCGGGGCTCCGAAAAAATGACCGTGTTCAAAAATGCCGGCCCGCAGCTGCCTCGACGGGCATACGCAGCGTCTCAACGCCATTCGTCACGCGCGGACTTCGCTCGAACTTCACGTCACTCACTCGACCTCCGCGCGGCCCCCGCTTCTGGTTTGGTCGCGCTTGCCGCATGCAGGCGCATGCTGGTGGGACCGGCACTGTACGGGGATCACTCGACCTCCGCGCGGCCCCCCCTGCTTCCGGTTTGGTCGCGCTTGCCACATGCAGGTCGCACGCTCGTGGGACAGGCCTGGCAACATTTTATCTCTGTACCGCCCACTCCCCTGACATCAGTCTGAAGAAGGGTCTCGACCGGAAACGCTCCAGAGATGCTGCCTGTCCCGCTGAGATACTCCAGCATTTTGTGTCGATCTTACAGTGGCGATGTTGGCTTGGCAAAAACGTCCAGCATTTTCCTTCATCCACCCCCCCCTCACTAAAGATTGGCAGCACCTTCCGCTCTGCTTATCTTGGTTACTTTTCCAAGTATTTTTACACCCTGAAGCCCAACAGGAAATACTTAATGATAGCAAAAGCCAGCAGGCTCAAGTCAAGAGTGTTTTATTGTCATAGATACTGAAACGGAACAGTAAAATTCTTACTTGTGTACGTCTAAGATAGACACAAAATGCTGGAGTAACTCACCGGGACAGGCAACATCTCTAGAGAGAAGGAATGGGTGACGTTTCAGGTTGAGACCCTTCTTCAGACATATCTCGACCCGAAATGTCACCTCCTTTTCTTAGGGAGTTTGCACTGTGTCCGGCTACACAGTCATGAGTATAGAGTGAGCACAGCAGCGACTGACCACACAGCCTTGATCTGCTGATGGTTATCAAGGGTGAAGTGTTGCAGCCAATTTGTACAATGGATACAATGGTCTCAAGGACACAAGAAGATAGGAGCTGGGGTAGGCCACTCGGCCCATCAAGCCCGCCCTGCCATTCATAGAAGGTAGAACATAGAGCAATACAACATGGGAATAGACCCTTCATCCCACAATATCTGTGACAAACATGATGCCCATCCAAAAACCTCAAACACCACTGTCTTATCTGCCTTCGCCAGCATTCCACACATCCACCACCCTCTGCATAAAAGAAAACTTGCCATGCACATTCCCTTTAAACTTTGTCCTTCTCACTGTAAAGTTATGCCCTCTAGTCTGAAGAAGGGTTTCGGCCCGAAACGTTGCCTATTTCCTTCGCTCCTTAGATGCTGCTGCACCCGCTGAGTTTCTCCAGCACTTTTGTCTACCCTCTAGTCTTTGATATTTCCACCCTGGGAAAATGGTTCTAATTGTCCACCCGATCTATAAAATACCCACTGTGGCGCAGCGGTAGAGTTGCTGCCTTACAGCGCCAGAGACCCGAGTTTGATCCTGACTACGGGTGCTGTCTGCACGGAGTTTGCACGTTCTGTGTGGGTTTTCTTCGGGTGCTCCGGTTTCCTCCCACACTCCAAAGACGTACAGGTTCGTAGGTTAATTGGCTTGGTGTAAATGTAAATTGTCCCGAGTGTGTGTGTAGGATAGTGTAAGTGTGCGGGGATCGCTGGTCGGCACGGACTCGGTGGGCCGAAGGGCCTGTTTCTGCGCTGTATCTCTAATCACTAAACTCCATCTATATGCTAACTCATCATTTTATATGCTTCTATCAGGTCTCTCCTGAATCTGTTGACGTGATCATGGCTGATCCAATTCAGGCTTTGACTCCTTTCCCATACCAAATATCCACAGCCCTCAATTCCCTGATCTTTCAAAAAAAAATGCCTCAGCATCTCCCCAAATAACTCCAGTGAAATGAAGTTTAGGTCATTGAATACATCTGTTACTGATGTATTGACATCTGCTAGAGGTGATGTTGAAACCAGCAGGAATACCCAGCTTTCCAACTGATGAACAACAGGGCAGTAATCTGACTGCTCTGCCTGGCCTGGTCAACATCCAACTCCTGAACAGCTCGTGGAGTTGGTAACTGAATATTGTAACGTCCAGGTTCAGGAACAGCTTCTTCCCTACAAGCATCGGGCTATTGACCACTGCGACCTCCAAATAAGCTCCGAACTACATAGACGGGGGGCATTATTTCATCTTTGTTCATTTTCATGTCTGTTTATTTGCTTGTGCCGGTGTGTACACACACACACACACACATTTTTTTATTTTTTGTCCATGTGTCCATAAATAAGGGTACCACCCTGTGACATGGGTGGCTAAATTTGAAAGTTACCAAGTCATATTGAAATACCACAGAATTAAAAATGGGCCTACCTACCTTTTGAGCTAATTTGGGATCAAAATTTGAAAATTTGGGGGGAAAAACGAGAATTAAAAAAATAACTAAAAATAATCTATATATACACACACATGCACACATACATATATATCTATCTGTGTGTATATATACCACACACACATATATCTGTGTGTCTGCACGTGTATATATATACTCACACAGATAGATATGTAAAGTTCTGTGTGCTTGTATTTATATATATATACACTAGACCAAGTGCTCCCCCAACACAATATTCCACCACTCACCCGTTCCCCCAACACAATATTCCACCACTCACCCGTTCCCCCAACACAATATTCCACCACTCACCCGTTCCCCCAACACAATATTCCACCACTCACCCGCTCCCCCAACACAATATTCCACCACTCACGCATAGCCCCCAACACAATACGCATAGCCCCCCAACACAATATTCCCAACTACGCAGGTGCGGTTCATTTCTCCTCACCCCCTAGCACTCCTTCCTCCTCCTCCTACCCTAGAGAGGGAGGGAGGGGGGTAGAGAGGGAGAGGGGTAGAGAGGGAGGGTGGGGGGTAAGAGGGAGAGGGGTAGAGAGTGTGGAAGGGGAGGGAGGAGGAAGAGAAAGATGGAAATGAGGGAGAGAGGGAGAGGGGTAGAGAGAGGGGGGGAGGGGGGGGTAGAGAGAGGGTAGAGAGGGTAGAGAGTGAGAGGGGGTAGAGAGGGAGGGAGGGGGGGATAGAGAGGGGAGAGAGGGGAGGGGTAGAGAGGGAGAGGGGGGAAGGGGGTAAAGAGGGAGGGGGGTAGAGGGGAGAGTACATTAGGGGAGGGAGGGTAGAGAGGGAGGGGTTAGAGGGGGAGCGGTAGAGAGGGAGGAGGTAGAGAGGGAGGGGTAGAGAGGGAGGGGGAGGGGAAGGGGATAGAGAGAGGGAGGGGCAAAACATATACAAAAACATAGTATTATGTAAAACCCATAAGTGTGTATATACTGTATGTATACACACACACACACTCAAACGCGCACACACACACACTCAAGCACACACACTCAAACAAAGACACACATACACACAGACACACACACACTCAAACATAGACACACACACACACTCAAACACACACACACAAACACAGACGCACACACACACACACACACACACACACACACACACACACACACACACACACACACACACACACACACACACACACACACACACACACACACACACACACAAACACACACACACACACACACACACACAACACACACACACACACACACACACACACACACACACACACACACACACACACACACACACACACACACACACACAGACACACACACACACACACACACACACACACACACACACACACACACACACACACACATTAACACACACACACACATTAACACACACACACACACACACAACACATTAACACACACACACACACACACATATATATTTTAGGGCATGTGATAATGAAACACTGTAGACTCATGAGCTTGTGGGAGCAGTGTTGGGTAATAAGTGCTGTGTGAACAGCCGTAAGTACTGTAGATGATATCAGTAGCAAGGTCTATGCTCTGTAACAGACAGTGTTCTAGTCATGAATGAGGGAGCCCTCACTTGTCTCCTGTTCGTGCCAGTTAGACCAGAACTGAGCCATGGTGGTTAGTGTCAGGTAACAGTGAGCACTGCTACATCTGACTACTGTCGGGGGCGGGAAGATCGGAGCAATAGGCCCATCTTCCTTATCTGCTAACAGTGGAATTCAGTGGATATCTGAGCGACTCATCCACCTTTTTCACAACAACATTGCCTAATGATGGGGTCATTGTTTTTATCAGCCGGCAGGAAAACATTACGATCATAAAACAATCAGGGAGACTCAAGGCCAGAATTCTGCCACACCCTCTCTCGGTTCAGTTCAGTTTAGTTTATTGTCTCAGGTACCGGAAAAGCTTTTTATTGCATGCTACCCAGTCAATGGAGAGACCATACATGATTACAATTGAGCCGTCCACAGTGTACAGATACATGATAAGGGAATAAGGTTTAGTGCAAGGTAAAGCCAGCAAAGTCCAGTCAAAGGTACACAAAATTGCTGGAGAAACTCAGCGGGTGCAGCAGCATCTATGCAGCGAAGAAGTCCAGTCAAAGATAGTCCGAGGGTCACCAATGAGGTAGATAGTAGTTCAGGACCGCTCTCTGGTTGTGGTAGGATGGTTCAGTTGCCTGATAACAGCTGGGAAGAAACTGCCTCTGAATCTGGAGGTGTGCGTTTTCACACTTCTGTACCTTTTGCCCGATGGGATAGGGGAGTGGCCGGGGTGAGACTGGTCCTTGATGATGCTGCTGGCCTTACCGAGGCAGCGTGAGGTGTAGATGGAGTCAATGGGAGGGAGGTTGGGTTTGTGTGATGGTCTGGGCTGCGTCCACAATTCTCTGCAATTTCTTGTGGTCCTGGATGGAGCTGTTTCCAAACCGAGCCGAGATGCTTCCCTCTGAGATTCCTCCTCCACTCTAGCTCTATGGCCATGTTTTAACACACTTACTACCTCATCCCTAACAATGAACCATTCTACATTTCCTTACCCTCATCTGCTTTGATCAGTCATTATCACACCTTACCCCTCCACCTGGAGTATTGCGTACAGTTTTGGTCTCCAAATCTGAGGAAAGACATTCTTGCCATAGAGGGAGTACAGAGAAGGTTCACCAGACTGATTCCTGGGATGTCAGGACTTTCACATGAAGAAAGACTGGATAGACTCGGCTTGTACTCGCTAGAATTTAGAAGATTGAGGGGGGATCTTATAGAAACTTACAAAATTCTTAAGGGGTTGGACAGGCTAGATGCAGGAAGATTGTTCCCGATGTTGGGGAAGTCCAGGACAACGGGTCACAGTTTAAGGATAAAGGGGAAATCCTTTAGGACCGAGATGAGAAAAACATTTTTCACACAGAGAGTGGTGAATCTGTGGAACTCTCTGCCACAGAAGGTAGTTGAGGCCAGTTCATTGGCTATATTTAAGAGGGAGTTAGATGTGGCCCTTGTGGCTTAAGGGATCAGGGGGTATGGAGAGAAGGCAGGTACGGGATACTGAGTTGGATGATCAGCCATGATCATATTGAATGGCAGTGCAGGCTCGAAGGGCCGAATGGCCTACTCCTGCACCTATTTTCTATGTTTCTATATCTCTATATCCCTCTCCCCTGACTCTAAATCTGAAGAAGGGTCTCGACCCGAAACGTCTGGAACCCATTCCTTCTCTCCAGAAATGCTGCCTGTCTCGCTGAGTTACTCAAGCATTTTGTGTCTACCTTCGAATGAAACCAGCATCTGCAGTTCTTTCCTTCTCATTCTTTCCCACTGAGTAAAGGAGTGTTTGTTTTCCTCAGTGTTTGTTTACCCGCAGCATCCTGTGGAAAGAAAATCTCGACATACACAGTAAATTCTCCGTTTCCCTGATGGACCGCAGCTGTTCGACCAACTATTCTCGTTTTCCCGTCCCTAAAGGCGATCTCCAGCGCTGGTCTGCAGTGAGATATATATCCACCTGGCGATCAGAAGCTTTGAACGCCACGGAAGTGATTTGAAAGTCTGTGTGTGTGTGTGTGCGTACAAATATTTGAACAGCAAGGTGCGGCCGGCTTCTGCAAGCAGAATAATCGACAGCAGAGTCACAGGCGGCGTCTGTCAAAGCAAACTATTTCCCTTCTGATTAGAAACATAGAGAACAGGTGCAGGAGTAGGCCACTCGGCCCTTCGTGCCAGCACAGCCATTCAATATGATCATGGCTGATCATTCAAAATCAGTACCCCGTTCCTGCTTTCTTCCCATATCCCTTGATTGCGTTAACCCGTAGAACTAAATATCACGCTCGCATGGATTAGGCCCGCAGATGCCCCACCCCACCCTCACCTGCATGGTGGAATGGCGGGTAGAGCTGCCACCTCACAGCGCCAGAGAACTAGGTTCGATCCCGGCACACGTAATACAGTGTACTGGCAATTATTTCAAGAGAGCTAGAATACAAAACAAAACAGGGATGTAATGCTGAGGCTCTATTAGGTGCTGGTCAGGCCTCATTTGGAGTATTGTGAGCAATTTTGATCCCCATATCAGAGGAAGAATGTGCTGGCTCTGGAGAGTCCAGAGGAGGTTTATAAGAATGATCTCAGGAATGAGTGGGTTAACATATGATGAGCGTTTGTCGGCACTGGGCCTGTACTCGCTGGAGTTTAGAAGGATGAGGGGGAGACCTCATTGAAACGTACAGAATAGTGAAAGGCCTGGATAGAGTGGATGTGGAGAGGATGTTTCCACTAGTGGGAGAGTCTAGGACAAGAGGTCGCAGCCTCAGAATGAAAGAATATTCCTTTAGGAAGGAGATGAGGAATTTTTTAGGCAGATGGTGGTGAATCTGTGGAATTCTTTGCCACGGAAGGCTGCTGAGGCCAAGTCAATGGATTTTTTTAAGGCAGAGATAGATAGATTTTTGATTAGTACAGGCGTTACGGGGAGAAGGCAGGAGAATGGGGTTAGGAGGGAGAGATAGATCAGCCATGATTGAATGGCGGAGTAGACTTGATGGGCCGAATGGCCTAATTCTGCTCATAGAAACATAGAAAATAGGTGCAGGAGGAGGCCATTCGGCCCTTCAAGCCAGCACCGCCATTCATTGTGATCATGGCTGATCGTCCCCTATCAATAACCCGTGCCTGCCTTCTCCCCATATCCCTTGACTCCACTAGCCCCTAGAGCTCTATCGAACTCTCTCTTAAGGTCATAAGTGCTCCTATCACTTCTGACCTTACGACATAATTTCCCACTCTTAAACCTCTATTCCTACCGCAATATTTCTTAATTTAACTGTGATCTTCTTAAAACCCTCGGACTATCCTTGATCGGACTTTGCTGGCTTTACCTTGCACTAAACGTTATTCCCTTATCATGTATTTGCACACTGTAAACGGCTCGATTGTAATCATGTATTGTCTTTCTGCTGACAGGTTAGCACGCAACAAAAGCTTTTCACTGTAACATGACCATAAACTAAAGTAGACCTGAAAATGAACCAAAGTAAACACAAGCCAACTGTATCTCTGTCTACTGGCTGTAGAATGTACATACCAGAGTGGTACGGTGCACAGCGGTAGAGTTGTTGTCTCACAGCGGCGGAGACCCTGGTTCGATCCTGACTTGGGGTGCTGTCTGTACGGAGTTTGCACGTTCTCCCCGTGACCTGCGTGAGTTTCCTCCGAGATCTTTGGTTTCCTTCCACACTCCAAAGACGTGCAGCTGTGTAGGTGAATTGGCTTGGTGTAAATGTGAAATTGTCCCTGGTGCGTTAATGTGCGGAGATCGCTGGTCAGTGCAGACTCGGTGGGCCGAAGGGCCTGTTTCCATGCTGTATCCCTAAACTAAACTAAACTAGATCAAGTGCAATGAAAAGATAGAGCAGACTCGATGGGCCGAATGGCCGGATTCTACGCCTACATTTATAGTTATTGGTCCTGATCTGAAACATCACTTCTTCATGTCCTCCAGAGATGCTGCCTGACCCGCTGAGTTACATTTCATGTTCTCTGCAAACCCACATCTGGGTCTACATTCCATATACATCACCATTCCCTTGTCGAAGGGAGACACAAAATGCTGGAGTAACTCAGCGGGTGAGGCAGCTTCGATTCCTTCTCTCCAGAGATGCTGCCTCACCCGCTGAGTGAAGCCTCTGTCCCACTTTCATGACCTAATTCACGACTTTTTTTACTCGTGGACATATTTCATCAGGCTAGAAAAACGCCCCGACCTACTTGATGCCACGAGTACCTACGACTAGCATCACGACCTGCTACGACCTCGTGACGACCATGCTGCGAGTATGAGTCAAGGGCAAACTCGGCAGAGGTCGTAAAAGTGGGACAGGCCCTTTACTCCATTTTGTGTCCACCTTCGATTTTACCAGCATCTGCAGTTCTTTCTTAACCATTCCCTTATCCCTACTGGGTCAATGATATTCACCGCTAACACCACTGTTTTACCTCCAAATATAGAAACATAGAAACATAGAAACATAGAAATTAGGTGCAGGAGTAGGCCATTCGGCCCTTCGAGCCTGCACCGCCATTCAATATGATCATGGCTGATCATCCAACTCAGTATCCCGTACCTGCCTTCTCTCCATACCCCCTGATCCCCTTAGCCACAAGGGCCACATCTAACTCCCTCTTAAATATAGCCAATGAACTGGCCTCAACTACCCCTCTGTGGCAGAGAGTTCCAGAGATTCACCACTCTCTGTGTGAAAAAAGTTCTTCTCATCTCGGTTTTAAAGGATTTCCCCCTTATCCTTAAGCTGTGACCCCTTGTCCTGGACTTCCACAACATCGGGAATAATCTTCCTGCATCTAGCCTGTCCAACCCCTTAAGAATTTTGTAAGTTTCTATAAAATCCGCTCTCAATCTTCTAAATTCTAGAGAGTATAAACCAAGTCTATCCAGTCTTTCTTCATGTGAAAGTCCTGACATCCCAGGAATCGGTCTGGTGAACCGTCTCTGCACAATAATGTCCTTCCTCAGATATGACACAGAAGGAGGCCATTCGGCCCATTGCGTTCATACAAGCTCCCAGCAGAACTCACTAAGAAGCCGTTCCTCCATCTGGTGGTGCGTGTTTTCAAGCTTCTGTACCTTTTGCCCAAAGGGCAGATCATTCCACGAGTACATTAGCCAATGCAAAAGAGAAAATAAACAGAGTGCAGAAACATGATACATATTATTATAATGGAGGTGAAGAGGAATTTCTTTAGCCAGAGGCCGTTGAATCTGTGTAATTCATTGCCACAGACGGCTGTGGAGGCCAAGTCATCGGGGTATGTGTTCAGGCGGAGATTGATAGGTTTTTCATTAGTAGGGTCGTCAAATGTTACAGGGAGAAGGCAATAAATCGCAGAGAATTGTGGACGCAGCCCAGACCATCACACACACAAACCAACCTCCCTTCCATTGACTCCATCTACACCTCACGCTGCCTCGGCAAGGCCAGCAGCATCATCAAGGACCAGTCTCACCCCGATCACTCCCTCTTCTCCCCTCTCCCATCAGGCAAGAGGTACAGAAGTGTGAAAACGCACACCTCCAGATTCAGGGGCAGTTTCTTCCCAGCTGTTATAAGACAACTGAACCATCTTATTAACAATTAGAGAGCTGTCTTGAGCAACTATCTACCTCACTGGAGCCCCTCGGACTATCTTTAATCGAACTGTATTGGACTTTATTGAGCACCAAATGTTAATCCCTTTATCTTGTAGATAGGATGGCTCAATTGTAATAGACAATAGACAATAGGTGCAGGAGTAGGCTATTCGGCCCTTCGAGCCAGCAGCACCATTCAATGTGATCATGGCTGATCATCCCCAATCAGTACCCCGTTCCTGCCTCCTCCCCATATCCCCTGACACATCTATCTTTAAGAGCCCTATCTAGCTCTCTCTTGAAAGTATCCAGAGAATCTGAGGCAGAGAATTCCACACTCGCCACTCTCTGGGTGAAAAGGTGTTTCCTCGTCTCCGTTCTAAATGGCTTACCCCTTATTCTTAAACTGTGTGTGGCCCCTGGTTCTGGACTCCCCCAACATCGGGAACATGTTTCCTGCCTCTAGCGTGTCCAAACCCTTAATAATCTTATATGTTTCAATAAGATAATCTGTCCGCAGACTGGTTAGCACGTAATAAAAGCTTTTCACTGTACCTCGATACACATGACAATAAACTAAACCAAACTAAGATTCGGACGGAGGGAAATGATTGAATGGCAGAGCAGATGCAATGGGCTGAATGGCCTAATCCTGCTCCTAGATCTTAAGTCTGTCTTATAGATTCCAGAGCGGCCAGTGTGTTTTGGATTCCCACCTTAGCCGTGTAGAAGGGATCACTCAGTTCTGAAGAAGGGTCATGGCCCGAAACGTCACCCATTCCTTCTCTCCAGAGATGCTGCCTGTCCCGCTGAGTTACTCCAGCGTTTTATGTTGACCTTCAGTGTAATCAGCACATGTGCAGTTCCTTCCAACACATACGGTTTTAGCTTTTAGTTTTAGAGATGCAGAATGGAAACAGGCCCTTTGGCCCACCGAGCCTGTGCCGACCAGCGATTCCCGTACACTAACACTATCCTACACACACACTAGGGAGGATTTATAATCTTCACCACAGCCAATTAACCTACAAACCCTTTAGGTCTTTGGGGTTGGGGTTGGGGGGGGGAGTGGAGAACCTGGAGAAAATTGAGCACAGTGGGAGCGTGCAAACTCCGTACCGACAGCACCCGTAGTTAGGATCGAACCCGGGTCTCTGGAACTGTGAAGCAGCAACTCTACCGCTGCGCCAGTGTGCCCCCCGGGGTATTGAGGGAAGCAGGGCAGGCGTGTGTGCGGCGTGAGAGACTCTGAGGCGTTTTCCACTGGGTACAAACATGGCCGCCTGGTGCCTCCGCGGTTACCGTGACGACACTGACCTCCGGCCCTTTGTTCCCCGCAGCTCGGCAGGAAGTACGGCCCGGTGTTCACCATCTGGCTGGGCCCCAGGCCCGCCGTGGTGCTCTGCGGATACAAGGCCGTGAAGGAGGCTCTTGTCAACCAGGCAGACGATTTTGGTGCCCGGGGAACGGTCCCCTCGATCAGCAAGGTGACGAGAGGATACGGTAAGAACTTGGTCAAAGATGGCCCCGTGCCCCCTGACCCCTGACCCTAGCAACAGCAGGAAGTTACAAAAGGTGCTTTGGAAACGTGCGATCATGGGTTTCGTTTAGTCTCCCACGCTCCAAAAACGGACAGATTTGTAGGTTAATTGGCTCGGTATAATTGTAAATTGTCCCTAGTGTGTGTGTAGGACAGTGTAAGCTGGGATCGCTGGGCGGCACGGTCTCAGTGGGCCGAAGGGCCTGTTTCATCGCTGTATCTCTAAACAAAACGTAACGGAAACTAATTGGTGGAAGGTGAAGGAAAGGAGGGGAGAGAGATTAGAATTAGGAATCTAAAGGCCAAAACTTATAGGATTATGTGTTGTAGGACTGGTGGAGGTTAGGGGGGGAGAGAAGGGGAGGGGAGAAGGGGAGGGGAAAAGGGAATGGAGAAGGGAGAAGGAGGAAGGGGGAGGAGGAGGAGAGGGGGAGGGAAGGGAGAAGTGGGGGAGGAGAGAAGGGGAGGAAAAAGGGAGAAGGGAGAAGGGGAGAAGGGGGGAGGAGAGAGAGGGGGGGGGGAGGAGAGAAGGGGAGGGAGAGAGAAGGGGGAGGGAGGGGGGGAGAAGGGAGAAGGGGAGGGAGAAGGAGGAAGAGAGGGAGGGGAGGAGAGAAGAGAGAAGGAAGAAGGGGAGGAGGGGAGGAGAGAAGGAAAGTGTGAAGTTGAGTGGAATGGATGGAAGGGGAAGAAGGAGGGGGGTAGGGAGGAGGCATGAGGGGGAAGATGTGGGGAATGGAGGGGTGGAAGGGGGGGGGAGGGGAGGGGAGGGGGAGGGGGGGGGACTGGAGATGGCGAGGGGGGAGAGGGGGGAGGGGAAGGGAGGGAGTTGAGGGGAATCACGCTGAATCACGTGCGCTGTGGTGCAGGGATCGCCAGCAGTAACGGCCCGCGGTCCCGCCAGCTGCGCAGCTTCGCCATCACCGCCCTCGGTCACCGCGGCAACGGCACGTCGACGCTGGAAGGGTTCGTGCAGCAGGAGGCGGAGACGCTGGTGGAAGCCTTCACAAAGACCCAAGGTCAGTTCCCTCTTCCGTCAATGCCAGTGCCTGTGCAGCACCTCATAAGGTCATAGGTTCGTGGAGTTCTAGAATTAGGCCATTCGGCCCATCAAGTCTACTCCACCATTCAATCACGGCTGATCTATCTCTCCCTCCTAACCCCATTCTCCCCATAACCCCTGACACCCGCACTAATCAAAAATCTGGCAAAGTCCGCCTTAAAAACATCCACTGACTTGGCCTCCACAGTGTTCTGTGGGAAAGAATTCCACAGATTCACCACCCTCTGACTAAAGAAATTCCACCTCATCTCCTTTCTAAAGGTACATCCTTTTATTCCAAGGCTGTGACCTCTGGTCCTAGACTCTCCCAATAGTGGGAACATCCTCTCCACACCCACTGTGGAAAGAAGCGTAGTGTAAGGTTATAAGTGATAGGGATAGAATTAGGCCATTCGGCCCATCAAGTCTACTCCACCATTCAATCGTGGCATTATAACCATATGATCAGCCATGATCGTATCTCGACCCTTGTGGTGCCCAACACATAATCTCCCCTAGAAGGGCCGACCATGGCCTACCATCCATATAAAAAATTACAGCACGGAACCACAGGCCATCTCGGCCCTACAAAAGAAGTCCATGCCCCTAACAAATTTTTTTTTTTTGAATCCCCTTAGTCCCGTCAACTCTGCCTGCACCCATCATACCATAACCCCCCATTAACCTTCTGCGCTCCATATGCCTATCCAATTTATTTTGTAAATGATAAAAATGAACATGCCTCCACCACTTCCACTGGGAGCTCATTCCACACCGCTACCACTCTCTGCGTAAAGAAGTTCCCCCTCATATTACCCCTAAACTTCTGTTCCTTAATTCTGAAGTCATGTCCTCTTGTTTGAATCTTCCCTGCACCTATTGTCTATTATCTATTGGGTAGGATAGGTTTTGAGGGCAAGTTGGGTTGAAGGGCCTGTTTCCACACTGTTATCACTGTATGACTCTATGCTGCCTGACCCGTTGAGTTACTCTGACACTTTGAGTATGTTTACGATGGCTGATCTGATTACTTCCTATCCATTGAGAGCCCTGCACTGATTCATTGTCGAGCTTTTAAAACAAAGGTTTCTGTGGTCAGAGTGTGTCATAGCTGGAATTGTGCGCAATGTTGCAATCCTATCCAACAATGACTAGGAAGCAGACCAACCCTTCAATAAGGTGGGGATGTTCCCTTAACACACCTTGGAGTCTGAACGATGTGAGCTAACAGTGACTGCAGTCAGCATCATAGAGGTAGATACACACACCTCCTCAGTCTGAACAAGAGTCTCGACCTGAAACGTCACCCATTCCTTCATCCAGAGATGCTGCCTGCCCCGCTGAGTTATGACCATGTAACCATATAACAATTACAGCATGGAAAACAGGCCATCTCGGCCCTTCAAGTCCATGCCGAACACTTATTCTCCCCTAGTCCATTCTTCCTGCACTCAGAACATAACCCTCCCGTCCATATACCTATCCAATTTATTTTTAAATGATAAAATCGAACCTGCCTCCACCACTTCAACTGGAAGCTCATTCCACACAGCTACCACTCTCTGAGTAAAGAAGTTCCCCCTCATGTTACCCCTAAACTTTTGTCCCTTAATTCTCAAGTCATGTCCTCTTGTTTGAATCTTCCCTACTCTCAATGGCAAAAGCTTATCCACATCAACTCTGTCTATCCCTCTCATCCAGCATTTTGTGTCTAGCTCCAGATACACACTGTGTGCGTAGACATGCAGATACAGCCATAGACAGGCCCTTCGGCCCACTGAGTCCGTGCCGACCAGTGATCCCCGCACGCTAACACTACCCTACACACACTAGGGACAATTTACACATTTACACCAAGCCAATTAACCTGCAAATCTGTACGTCTTTGTAGTGTGGGAGGAAACCAAAGAAATCGGAGTAAAACCCACGCAGGTCACGGGGAGGGCGTGCAAACTCCGTACAGACAGCACCCGTAGTCGGATGGAACCCGGGTCTCCGGCGCTGTGAGGCAGCAACTCTACCGCTGCGCCACCGAGCCGCTATTGTAACCCCACTATTTACAAAGGAAGGTTGAGGGAAAACAGGGAACGACTAACTGGTTCAGGATTAGTAGCAGGGAGAATGTCGGAGCTGTTGTAAACAATGAGTTGACAGGACACTTAGAAAATATCAACAGGATGAGACAAAGTCAACATGGATTTATGAAAAGGAAATGGTGTCTAACAAGCCTGCAAGATGTAACTGGTAGACTAGCAAACATCATAGAAACATAGAAATTAGGTGCAGGAGTAGGCCATTCGGCCCTTCGAGCCTGCACCGCCATTCAATATGATCATGGCTGATCATGCCAGTGGCTGTTGTGCATTTGAATTTTCAGGTCACGTGGAAAGGGGCCCTTAGGCCCAACTATCCCATGGTGACCAACATGTCCTATCTACACTAGTCCCACCTGCATGCGTTTGGTCCAAATGCCACTAAACCCATGTACCTAAATGTTTCTTAAACGTTGCGTTAGTCCCTGTCTCCACTGCCTTCTCCGGCAGCTCGTTCCATACACCCACCACCCTCTGTGTACAATAGTTACCCCTCAGGGTCCTAAACCTTTCTCCCCTCACCTTAAACCTGTGTCCCCTGGTTCTGGTTTCCCCTACTCTGGGCAAGAGACTCTGTGCGTCTACGTATTGAGGAGACAACAATAATAGTCTGAAGAAGGGTCTCGACCCGAAACGTCACCTATTTCCTTTGCTCCATAGATGCTGCCTCACCCACTGAGTTTCTCCAGCATTTTTGTCTACCTTCGATTTTTCCAGCATCTGCAGTTCCTTCTTAAACAATTACCCGATCTGTTCTTCTCTTGACCATGTACACCTCTACAAGATTATCCCTCATCCTTCTGCCTCCAAGGAATAAAGTCCTAGGCTGCTCAATCGCTCCTGATGGATCAGGCCCTTCAGTCCTGGCAACATCCTTGTAAATCTCCTCTTTATCTTTTCCAGCTTAGTATAACAGGGGGGATCTTATAGAACAGGGGGGATCTTATAGAAACATATACAATTATAAAAGGACTGGACAAGCTAGATGCAGGAAAACTGTTGCCAATGTTGGGCGAGTCCAGAACCAGGGGCCACAGTCTAAGAATAAAGGGGTAGGCCATTTAAGACTGAGGTGAGAAAAAACCTTTTCACCCAGAGAGTTGTGAATTTGTGGAATTCCCTGCCACAGAGGGCAGTGGAGGCCAAAGTCACTGGATAGATTTAAGAGAGAGTTAGATAGAGCTCTAGGGCCTAGTGGAATCAAGGGATATGGGGAGAAGGCAGGCACGGGTTATTGATTGGGGACGATCAGCCATGATCACAATGAATGGCGGTGCAGGCTCGAAGGGCTGAATGGCCTCCTCCTGCACCTATTTTCTATGTTTCTATGGTGACCAAAACTGAACGCAAGACTCCAAATGTGGACTCACCAATGTTTTACACAACCTCCATGTCACTGAAAAGATTTAAGAAGGCATCAAGGAGCAGGAATTCAGTTCAGTTTATTGTCACGTGTACCGAGGTACAGTGAAAAGCTTTTGTTGCGTGCTAACCAGTCAGCAGAAAGACAACACATGATTACAATCGAGCCGTTCACAGTGTACAGATACATGATAAGGGAATAATGTTTAGTGCAAGGTAAAGCCAGCAAAGTCCGATCAAGGATAGTCTGAGGGTTTTAAGAAGATTATAGTTAAAATAAGAAATATTGCTCCACCGTTTCCTCAGTTAACCAGTCTCAGCGTCTTCCGTTTCCTTCCCTCCCCAGAGTTGCCCTTTGACCCCACCTTCCGGCTCACGTGTGCCACGGCCAACATCATGTGCGCCGTGGTCTTTGGCTGCCGCTTTGACCACACGGACCCCAAGCTGCTGGCTCTACTCCACATGATGGATGAAAACATGAAGGTCATCAGTAGCCCTTGGGGGCAGGTGAGTCCGCGAGTCAAGAGCGTTGTATTGTCATGTCTCGTGTGCCCCCACCTCCACCACGATCAGTCCTGACTCAAAGATGTCCTGACTCAAAACGTCACCTATCCCTGTTCTCCAGATTTTGTTTGGTTGAGATCCAGCGCAGAAACAGGCCCTTCGGCCCACCAAGTGTGCGTGCCGACAAGATCCAGCGCAGAATTTCACTGACCAGGTCAGTCATACAATTAAAAGCAACAGATCACTCAAAAACACATTTTAACATGAACATCCACCACAGTGACTCCTCCACATTCCTCACTGTGATGGAAGGTGAAATAAAGTTCAAGTCCTTCCCTTAGTTCTTCCTCGGTCGTGGGCCTCGAGCCCCCGTTGACGGGACGATTTTGACTCCCGTAGCTGGCGGCGTTCAGGCCCTCCGCGTCGAGGCGTTCAGCTCCTGCATCGGGGGGGATGTCAGCTCCCCCGCGCCGGGCGATCCAACCTCGCGTCGGGGCTGGTCGAACCTTCCGCAACGTTGGAGCTCCCGACTCAGCCTCTCCCGAGACTGCAAGCCCTTGATGGTGAGTCCGCGGTGGGAGCGATCCCAGGCAAGGGATCCGCTCCGATGTTAAGTCTGCGCCCCGCGGTGGGGCTCACGACAGTCCGAGGAGGCTTCCAGCTCCATCGATGGTAGGCTGCAGAGCCCGGAGAATGTGATCCGAAAATTGATCACATCTCCGGGAAGGTAGGAACTTGAAAAAAAGTTTCCCCCGATCCCCTCCCCCCCCTCCCCCACACAAAACAAACCGAAGAACATTAAAACAAAACTTTTATCAAACTAAAAAATAACAAAAAGAGTGAAAAGACGAACTGACTGCTGGCAGGGCATCCATCTCCCCGGCGCCCCTGGTGGTTCCAATTGTCCACTCGGGACAGTTTACAGTCAGACCGAGCCAATTAGCCTACAAACCGGTTCGTCTGTGGGAGGAATCCGGAGATCCCGGAAAAAAAACCCACGCAGGTCACGGGGAGAACGTACAGACAAGCACCCGTAGTCAGGATTGAACCCGGGTCTCCAGCGCTGTAAGGCAGCAACTCTACCGCTGCGCCATCGTGCCGCCCCTATCTTACACTCTCTTGTGAGGAGATGTCAGAACAGAGGCCTGGCCAAGTAAAGTGGGGAGATTTTTTCCCCAAGGGGAAAACCAGTGAATCAGATGGTTTTCGTGATAATCCTGGAGGTTCCAGGTCATCGGGTTGGGATTTGGAAATCCGGTTGCGTCATGCCATTCCGTTTAGGTAATTAAAATCTGGCTTTACTGGAAAGTAAACAACATAATGCAATCTGTTCTCAGTAGCGTCGGGATCATTTGAATAGTTTGACTGGCCACAATGGTGTTGTAATTCCCTGTGAAACCTTACCTTCAAGGAACTTGTGTACCTTTTCCAGGAAGTAATATTATCATTCATATAACCCTGTCATGATGGGTTGGGGGAGAACAATGAAGGAACTGGCATGGGGGGGGGGGGATCAAAGGGGAACTTTGCGTAACAGGAAGTAAAGGGAAATTACTTTGTAACGTTGCCGCTGCCCTTTATGTGGCAACTATTGGCAAACCTTGGGGACGCGAGCAAAGAATTTTACTGTGACTTGTCACATGTGAAAATAAAGTATTCCATTCCATTAAACCAGGGGGGTCGGCAACCAGCGGCCCACGGGCCGAATCCGGCCCCTAACCCAAAATCATCCGGCCCGCAGGCGTTTTATTTTTCAATTAGTTTTCGCGACCTGGGCGCTACAGCCAGTCCCGGGGCAGGCGAGAGACCCTAGAACTGCAGAAAACACCTGCAAAACACTTTTACAAAAGCACAATCGTCCATGAGAAAGGATCTCATGAATAAACCTGGAGACCATAGTGGGGGAGGAAGCTCTGTGCTGAGACCACGGGGGTGCATGCTGGCACCATAGGGGAGCTGCGTGCTGAGACCACGGGGAAGCTCTTTGCTGAGACCACGGGGGTGCATGCTGGCACCATAGGGGAGCTGCGTGCTGAGACCATGGAGAAGCTCTTTGCTGAGACCACGGGAAGCTCCGTGCTGAGACCACGGGGAAGCTCCGTGCTCAGACCACGGGGAAACTCCGTGCTGAGACCACGGGGAAGCTCCGTGCTCAGACCACGGGAAGCTCCCTGCTGAGACCATGGAGAAGCTCCGTGCTGAGACCACGGGGGTGCTCCGTGCTGAGACCATGGAGAAGCTCCATGCTGAGACCACGGGGGTGCGTGCTGACACCACGGAGAAGCTCCGTGCTGAGACCACGGGGGTGCTCCGTGCTGAGACCACGGGGTGGTCTGTGGAGGGAAATTGAAAAACACGTGAAAACTAATGGGAAAAACAACACCAAGTGTCACACTATGGCAATGGATGTGGCCCGCCATCTGCTCACAGACATGGGTCCTGGCCCCTCTGCAGAACAAGGTTGCCGACCCCTGTTTTAAACACTCCAGGGACAATTGGATTTTGGCTTAGCTTAGGTTTTTTTTTAGTTTAGAGATACATTACGGAAACGGGCTCGCCGATTCCACACCGACCAGCGATCCCCGCACGCTAACACCATCCTACACACACTAGGGACAATTTTACATTGATACCAAGCCAATTAACCTACAAACCTGTACGTCTTTGGAGTGTGGGAGGAAACCGAAGATCTCGGACAAAACCCACGGGGAAAAAGTACAAACTCCGCACAGACAGCACCCGTAGTCGGGATCGAACCAGGGTCTATGGCGCTGTGAGGCAGCAACTCTACCGCTGCACCGCACACAGATAGAACAATGAAATCCTTACTTGCTGCAACACAACAGAATATGTAGACATAGTACTCTGTAAACAATATGATAAACAAGAGGAATACGTCCTGAGTATATATGGGGCCGTGGTAGAGCTACTACAGGTTCGTAGCTTAATTGGCTTGATAAAATTGTAAATTGTCCAAAACCTCCGGTGACCTCATGGAAACCTTGGGTGGTGGGCAAGGGCACCAGAGGTTGCTGTTTAGATCTCCTAAGTGGGACAGGGGCTTAATAACTGTCTTGCAGCAGCACCTTGTGTCTCCATTAACCACTTGCCATCTCCTCTCTCCAGCTCTACGATCTGCTCCCAAACCTCCTGGACTGCCTCCCAGGTCCGCACAACAGGCTCTTCGAAAATGCGAATAAAATAAAGAGCTTCCTGAGAGAAATGATCCAACTGCACAAGGACACGCATAGGGAGGGCACGCCACGCGACTTCATCGAGAGTTTCCTCGCCAAGATGGAGGAGGTGAGTGAAGAACCAGGCTGTCCTTACAGCAACTTGAGCGCGGCAGTCCTGAGCCACTATCTACCTCATTAGATGGCTCAATAGACAATAGGTGCAGGAGTAGGCCATTCGGCCCTCCGAGCCTGCACTCGAAGTAGGTAACTAAAAAAACCCTTTGCTCCCCCTTCGTACCCCACCTCTCCGGCTTTCCTCCAGATAGCTCCCCATATCCCTTGAGCTAGATAGGGCTCTTAAAAACAGCCCATAATGTTTGTGCCGAACATGATAGCAGAGACTTGCGAGTGTGGAATTCTCTGCCTCAGAGGGTGGTGAAGGCCGGTTCTCTGGATACTTTCAAGAGAGAGCTAGATAGGGCTCTTAAAGATAGCAGAGTCAGGGGATATGGGGAGAAGGCAGGAACGGGGTACTGATTGGAGATGATCAGCCATGATCATATTGAATGGCGGTGTTGGCTCGAAGGGCTGAATGGCCTACTCCTGCACCTATTGTCTATTGATTCTGTTAGCCCTAAGAGCTTATAACTCTCTCTTAAAAAATCCAGTGATGAATTGGCCTCCACTGCCTTCCATGGCAGAGAATTCCACAGATTCACAACTCTCTGGGTGAAAATGTTTGTCCTCATCTCAGTCCTAAATGGCTGACCCCTTATTCTTAAACTGTGACCCCTGGCTCTGGACTCCCCCAACATGGGGAACATTTTTCCTGCATCTAGCCTGTCTAATCTTTTAAGAATTTTATGTTTCTATAAGATCCCTTCTAATCCTTCTAAATTCCAGTGAATATAATTCCAATCGATGCATTCTCTCATCATGTGACAGTCCCGCCATCCCGGGAATTAACCTGGTAAACCTACGCTGCACTCCTTCAATAGCAATAATGTCCTTCCTCAAATTAGGAGAACAAAATTGCACACAATTACAAAATACAAAAACTTACAAAATTCTTAAGGGGTTGGACAGGCCGCCCCTATCTTACACTCTCTTGTGAGGAGATGTCAGAACAGAGGCCTGGCCAAGTAAAGTGGGGACATTTTTTTTCCCAAGGGGAAAACCAGTGAATCAGATGGTTTTCGTGATAATCCTGGAGGTTCCAGGTCATCGGGTTGGGATTTGGAAATCCGGTTGCGTCATGCTATTCCGTTTAGGTAATTAAAATCTGGCTTTACTGGAAAGTAAACAACATAATGCAATCTCTTCTCAGTAGCGTTGGGATCATTTGAATAGTTTGACTGGCCACAATGGTGTTGTAATTCCCTGTGAAACCTTACCTTCAAGGAACTTGTGTACCTTTTCCAGGAAGTAATATTATCATTACTATAACCCTGTCATGATGGGTTGGGGGAGAACAATGAAGGAACTGGCATTGGGGGGGGGGGGGGGGGGGGGGGGGGGGTGGAGGGGGGGGGGGGGGATCAAAGGGGAACTTTGCGTAACAGGAAGTAAAGGGAAATTACTTTGTAACGTTGCCGCTGCCCTTTATGTGGCAACTATTGGCAAACCTTGGGGACGCGAGCAAAGAATTTTACTGTGACTTGTCACATGTGAAAATAAAGTATCCCATTCCATTAAACCAGGGGGGTCGGCAACCAGCCCAAATCCGAAAACCGAATCTGTCTAATCTTTTAAGAATTTTATGTTTCTATAAGATCCCTTCTAATCCTTCTAAATTCCAGTGAATATAATTCCAATCGATGCATTCTCTCATCATGTGACAGTCCCGCCATCCCGGGAATTAACCTGGTAAACCTACGCTGCACTCCTTCAATAGCAATAATGTCCTTCCTCAAATTAGGAGAACAAAATTGCACACAATTACAAAATACAAAAACTTACAAAATTCTTAAGGGGTTGGACAGGCTAGATGCAGGAAGATTGTTCCCGATGTTAGGGAAGTCCAGGACAAGGGGTCACAGCTTAAGGATAAGGGGGAAATCCTTTACAACCGAGATGAGAAGAACTTTTTTCACACAGAGAGTGGTGAATCTCTGGAACTCTCTGCCACAGAGGTTAGTTGAGGCCAGTTCATTGGCTATATTTAAGAGGGAGTTAGATGTGGCCCTTGTGGCTAAAGGGATCAGGGGGTATGGAGAGAAGGCAGGTACGGGATACTGAGTTGAATGGCGGTGCAGGCTCAAAGGGCCGAATGGCCTACTCCTGCACCTAATTTCTATGTTTCTATGTTTCTACAATACTCCAGGTGTGGTCTCACCAGGGCCAGCCTTTCACTGAACCTTGGTACATGTGGCAGTAAAGTAAACTGAATCACAACTCTCTGGGTGAACAAGTTTCTCCTCATCTCAGTCCTAAACGACCGACCCCATATTCTCAAACTGTGTGACCCCTGGATTTATGTTTTTCTTTTTCTCAGGAGGAAAGTAACCCGAGATCGGAGTTCAACGATGAGAATCTTCTCCTGTCCACGTTTAACATCTTTCTTGCCGGGACTGACACCACGGGCTCCACCATGCGCTGGGGGCTCCTGCTCTTTCTCAAATACCCAGAGGTGCAGGGTGAGTGCACACACAGGAGCCCAGCAATTAACCATATAACCATATAAACCATATAACAATTACAGCACGGAAACAGGCCATCTCGACCCTTCTAGTCCGTGCCGAACACATAATCTCCCCCAGTCCCATATACCTGCGCTCAGACCATAACCCTCCATTCCCTTCCCATCCATATAACTATCCAATTTATTTTTAAATTATAAAAACGAACCTGCCTCCACCACTTCCACTGGAAGCTCATTCCACACAGCTACCACTCCCTGAGTAAAGAAGTTCCCCCTCATGTTACCCCTAAACTTCTGTCCCTTAATTCTCAAGTCATGTCCCCTTGTTTGAATCTTCCCTACTCTCAGTGGGAAAAGCTTTTCCATGTCAACTCTGTCTATCCCTCTCATCATTTTAAAAACCTCTATCAAGTCCCCCCTTAACCTTCTGCGCTCCAAAGAATAAAGCCCTAACTTGTTCAACCTTTCTCTGTAACTGTAATTGTAATTCCCGCACATTATCCCGGCCTTCCTTCGCCCTCATCCCTGGGGTCTGCATTCCCTGGGATTATCCCGCGGGTGGATCAGGGCTTGGACACGCTAGAGGCAGGAAACATGTTCCCGATGTTGGGGGAGTCCAAAACCAGGGGCCACACAGTTTAAGAATAAGGAGTAAGCCATTTAAAACGGAGACGAGGAAACACTTTTTCTCACAGAAAGTGGCGAGTCTGTGGCAGTGGCGAACTGGGTCTAAAAATATTGGTTGCCAGGAGACAAAGGGGGCCCACTTCATCAGGGACCCACTTGCCATCGGGCAAGCTGACCTCCTGGTCAGTCCGCCACTGGTCTGTGGAATTCTCTGCCTCAGAGGGCGGTGGAGGCCGGTTCTCTGGATGCTTTCAAGAGAGAGGTAGATAGGGCTCTTAAAATAGCGGAGTCAGGGGATATGGGGAGAAGGCAGGAACGGGGTACTGATTGGGGATGATCAGCCATGATCACATTGAATGGCGGTGCTGGCTCGAAGGGCCGAATGGCCTACATCAGCACCTATTGTCTACCATTGTCTACCACAAGTAAAGTCCCGTTCTCACCCAGCCCACAGCTAACAAGTTCAAATGTATTTGTCACATGCACCATTTTCTTTTAAATATCAAAATATTTATTCAATTATTAAAAAATAATATTGCACTCCAATAAAACAAGCCAGAACCCACCACCATAATACAGTACAAACATATATCCATAATAAACTACTAAAGAACTATGTTACATAGAAACATAGACAATAGGTGCAGGAGTAGGTCATTCGGCCCTTCGAGCCTGCACCGCCATTCAATATGATCATGGCTGATCATCCATGGACAATTGTGCTTTTGCAGAAAAGATACAAAGTGAGATTGATCGGGAAATCGGGATGGATCGCACACCGTGCATGGGAGACCGGGAGAAGATGCCGTACACCAATGCCGCCATCCATGAGATCCAGCGATACGCCAACATCATCCCTCTCAACCTCCCCCACACCGTCACCAGAGACACAGAGTTCCGGGGATTCCTGATCCCAAAGGTAACGCTTAGATGGTCTTCCTCTCCTTCTACCCTTATAGAGTGGGTAGCCTCTATGGTCGCGCTTGCCGCATGCAGTCGCACGCTGGTGGGACAGGCCCTTCAGGGAGATGATGTTAAGGCAACTGGTGCATCATTGCCAATTATTATCTAACCAACACCTCTCAACTTTGTGCCTTTACCTTTCAGGGAATGCTTGTGATTCCACTGCTGTCTTCTGTTTTGTACGATCCCAGTTGCTGGGAGACTCCAGAATCGTTCAACGTCCACCATTTTCTGGATGAGAGGGGTCAGCTGAAGCACAAGGATGCCTTCCTGCCATTTTCAACAGGTTTGGCCAATACCCATTTCTTGCATGTACAGCGTATCCCATTTGTTTGCAAAATTCGGCGAAACGGTGGCGCAGCGTTATGGTCACTGCCTCGCCGCGCCAGAGACCCAGGGTTTGATCCCGACTACGGGTGCTGTCTGTACGGAGTCTGCACGTTCTCCCCGTGACCCACGTGGGTTTTTTCCTCCCACACTCCACAGGAAACACTTGCTCACAAAGAGATTTGCGAGTCTGTGGAATTCTCTGCAAAAACACAATTGTCCATGGATGATCAGCCATGATCATATTGAATGGCGGTGCAGGCTCGAAGGGCCGAATGGCCTACTCCTGCACCTATTGTCTATGTTTCTATGTAACATAGTTCTTTAGTAGGGCGGTGGAGGCCGGTTCTCTGATGCTTTCAAGAGAGAGCTAGATAGGGCTCTTAAAGATAGCGAAGTCAGGGGATATGGGGAGAAGGCAGGAACGGGGTACTGATTGGGGATGATCAGCCATGATCACATTGAATGGCCTTTTCCTTCGCTCCATAGATGCTGCCACACCCGCTGAGTTTCTCCAGCATTTTTGTCTACCCTGTTCAACACTCCTCACCCTCGCTCCCTCACCTTCCCTAATTACTCTCTATCCATTCCTCATTCTCACTCCCTCCCCTCCAGCCCCCTTCCTCTCCCATCTTTCCCCCTTAATCCCGTTCCACTGCCTTTGTTGATGGTGTCAGCAACAGGAGTTGGTGCTGGGAACCTGTTCATCTCTAATCCTGGGCGTTGATGCCTCGTTCATGCCTCAGGGAGTGTCGTTCTGCCTTTTAGTTTAGTTTAGTTTAGTTTAGAGATACAGAGCTCACCCTGTCTGCCCCGACCAGCGATCCCTGCACACTAATGGGCCTGTTCCACTTAGGTGATTTTATTGATGATTAAAGGCGACTGCCGCCAAATTTTCAACACATTATTGCCATAGAGGGAGTGCAGAGAAGGTTCACCAGACTGATTCCTGGGATGTCAGGACTGTCTTATGAAGAAAGACTGAATAGACTTGGTTTATACTCTCTAGAATTTAGGAGATTGAGAGGGGATCTTATAGAAACTTACAAAATTCTTAAGGGGTTGGACAGGCTAGATGCAGGAAGATTGCTCCCGATGTTGGGGAAGTCCAGAACAAGGAGTCACAGTTTAAGGATAAGGGGGAAATCCTTTAAAACCGAGATGAGAAGAACTTTTTTCACACAGAGAGTGGTGAATCTCTGGAACTCTCTGTCACAGAAGGTAGTTGAGGCCAGTTCATTGGCTATATTTAAGAGGGAGTTAGATGTGGCCCTTGTGGCTAAGGGGATCAGAGGGTAAGGGGAGAAGGCAGGTACAGGATACTGAGTTGGATAATCAGCCATGATCATATTGAATGGCGGTGCAGGCTCGAAGGGCCGAATGGCCTACTCCTGCACCTAATTTCTATGTTTCTATGTTTCTATGTTGCGAATTTTTGTTGTCGCCGGGTGTCGTAGTTGTTGTCGTAGGTGAATTCCATTAAAACTAGTCCCTGGCAGTCGCCTAAACAGTCGCCCATGTTGGACAGGCTCTTAACACTATCCCACGCACACCAGGGACAATTTACATTTACACCAAACCAATTAACCTACAAACCTGCGCGTCTTTGGAGTGCGGGAGGAAACCGAAGATCTCGGAGAAAACCCACGCAGGTCACGGGGAGAACGTGCAAACTCCGTACAGACAGCACCTGTAGTCGGGATCGAACCCGTGTCTCTGGCGCCGCAATGCAGCAATTCTACCGCTGTGCCACCGTGCCGCATTGATGGTATATCTGCCTGCGCGGATGAGTTGTGGAGGGGAGGAGTGTGGTTTGAGATGCCCCTTGGTGGGTGACAAGCCTCGTGGGTGGGTGGGTGGATGTCGTCACTGGAATGAGCCCGGCCTTGGGGGCGGGTGGATGGGGGGGAGTGTCGACTGGCTCACTCCCTTCCTCCCCCATCGCGACTTTGCCCAAGGTTCTCACGCTGACGGTGGAGGCCGGTTCTCTGGATTCCTTCAAGAGAGAGCTGCAGATGCTGGAAAATCGAAGGTAGACAAAAATGCTGGAGAAACTCAGCGGGTGAGGCAGCATCTATGGAGCGAAGGAAATAGGCAACGCTGTGGTCTGAATAGTTTCAGCCCGAAACGTTGCCTATTTCATATTACTGTTTGGACATTACCACCCTGGAAGGGGAAGTTTCTGAAGATAGACACCAAATGCTGGAGGAACCTGTGCAGGAAGGAACTGCAGGTTCTGGTTTACACCGAAGACAGACACAAAATGCTGGAGTAACTCAGCGGGACAGGCAGCATCTCTGGAGAGAAGGAATGGTGAGGTTTTGGGTCGAGACCCTTCTTCAGACCCATTCCTTCTCTCCAGAGATGCTGCCTGTTCCGCTGAGTTACTCCAGCATTTGGTGTCTGTCTTCAGTGTAAACCAGCATCTGCAGTTCCTTCCAGCACAGAACAAGGCTCTGACTGCCAAGTCATCAAGTCAAGAGAGTTTATTGTCATGTGTCCCAGATAGGACAATGAAATCCTTGCTTTGCTTCAGCACAACAGAATATAGTAGGCATGAATACAGAACAGATCAGTGTGTCTATATACCATAGAATATATATATACACACCCATAAATAAACAGATAAAGTGCAATGGGTTGTTATAGTTCATAGTTTGTTTGAAGTTGTGTTTAATACTCTGATGGCTGTGGGGAGGAAGTTGGATGGTGTAGATTTCAGGCTCCTGTACCTTCTACCTGAAGGCAGCGGGGAGATGAGTGTGTGGCCAGGATGCTGTGGGTCCTTGATGATGCTGGCAGCCTTTTTGAGGCAGCGACTGTGATAGATCCCCTTGATGATGGGGAGGTCAGAGCCGATGATGTACTGGGCAGTGGTCACGACTTTTTGCAGCCTTTTCCGCTCCTGGACGCTCATGTTGCCGAACCAAGCCACTGTCTATCCTATCTAAGCCTATATACCTGTGTATGTTTTGCAGGGAACCGAATGTGTATCGGTGAGAAGGTGGCTGAGATGCAACTCTTCATCTTCCTAACCACCCTGCTACAGAAGTTCACCTTCAGGTCGCCGGTGGAACCCTCTGCCATTGACATCAGTCCCCTGTCGAGTGGGTTCTCCACGCTGCATCACCCCTACCAGCTCTACTGCATTCCCCGAAGGCCAGCCAGCGAGTGAAGTTGCCAAGACCGCCACACGCACACACACACACGATCCGCCAAGTGTTGGCGCGCTATAAGTAAAGGCAGGAAATGCCGGAAACCCAGATCAAGTCAGGCAGCATCTGCGGAGAGAGAATCGACGTCACTAGCTCACCGTGACGATTTTCATCAGACTAGGAAATTTTGAAAAACGGACAAATGGTGGAGAAGTGGGGGAATGACAGCACATCCCTTTAGGAAGGAGATGAGGAGGAATTTATTTAGCCAGAGGGTGGTGAATCTGTGGAATTCATTGCCACAGAAGCCTGTGGAGGCTAATTCAATGGATATTTTCAAGGCGGAGATTGACAGATTCTTGATTAGTACGGGTGTCAGGGGTTACGGGGAGAAGGCAGGAGAATTGGGGTTGAGAGGGAAAGATAGATCAGCCATGATTGAATAGATTTGATGGGCCGAATGGCCAAATTCTGCTCATATAACTAAAAAATACGTGAATTAAGACCATAAAACATAGGAGCAGATTTAGGCCATTCAGCCCATTGAGTCTGCTCTGCCATTCGATCTATTTTTCCTTCTCAAACCCATTCTCCTGCCTTCACACCATCACCTTTGACGCCCTTGATAATCAAGAACCTCTGCCTTAAAAGTGCCAATGTCTTGGTCTCCGCTGCCATCTGCGGCAATGAATTCCACAGATTTACCATTCTCCAGTTAAAGAAATTGCTTCTCATCTCCATTGTAAAGGTACGTCCTTTTATTCTGAAGGGAATATATGGCGGAGCATTCGAGCAAATACTGTAGACACTGCCTGGCATTCTCGGGATTCTCCTTTATGTCAGCAACTGTTACTTTGTCCATCCAACCTTTCCAATAATGTGTAGGAAGGAACTGCAGATGCTGGTTTGGACCGAAGATAGACACAAAATGCTGGAGTAACTCAGCGGGACAGGCAGCATCTCTGGAGAGAAGGAATGGGTGATGTTTCAGGTTAAGGATGTTTAGAAGGATGAGAGGGCATCTCATTGAAACAGATAAGATTGTTAAGGGTTTGGACACGCTAGAGGCAGGAAACATGTTCCCGATGTTGGGGGGGGTCCAGAACCAGGCAGTCGTTCCAGGTGCGACAAAGGTTCACCTGTATCTCCTCCAACCTCATCTACTGCATCCGCTGCTCTAGACGTCAGCTGATTTACATCGGGGAGACTAAGCGGAGGTTGGGCGATCGTTTCGCAGAACACCTCCGCTCAGTCCGCAATAACCTACCTGACCTCCCGGTGGCTCAGCACTTCAACTCCCCCTCCCATTCCCAATCCGACCTCTCTGTCCTGGGTCTCCTCCATTGCCAGAGTGAGCAACACCGGAAATTGGAGGAACAGCACCTCATATTCCGCCTGGGTTGCTTGCATCCGGTTGGCACGAACATTGAATTCTCCCAATTTTGCTAGCCCTTGCTGTCTCCTCCCCTTCCTTAACCCTCGAGCCGTCTCCTCCCATCCCCCCGCCCTCGGGCTCCTCCTCCTCCCTTTTTCCTTCCTTCTCCTCCTCACCCCCCATCAGTCTGAAGAAGGGTTTCGGCCCGAAACATCACCTTTCCTTCGCTCCATAGATGCTGCTGCACCCGCTGAGTTTCTCCAGCATTTCTGTGTACCTTCGATCTTCCAGCATCTGCAGTTTCTTCTTGAACACAACCCAGAACCGGGGGTCACAGTTTAAGAATAAAGAGTAAGCCATTTAGAACGGAGATGGGGAAACACTTTTTCTCACAGAGAGTGGGTAGTCTGTGGAATTCTCTGCCTCAGAGGGCGGTGGAGGCAGGTTCTCTGGATGCTTTCAAGAGAGAGCTAGATAGGGCTCTTTAAAATAGCGAAGTCCGGGGATATGGGGAGAAGGCAGGAACGGGGTACTGATTGGGGATGATCAGCCATGATCACATTGAATCGTGGTGCTGGCTCGAAGGGCCGAATGGCCTACTCCTGCACTTATTGTCTATTATCTATTCAGACTGATCCAGTCAGTTCAGTGTGAAAAGGGTCTCGACCCGAAATGTCTCCCATTCTTTCTCTGCAGAGATGCTGCCTGTCCCGCTGAGTTACTCCAGCATTTTGTCTTTCCAATAATGTTTTTGTCCCATTTTCTGTTCTGCATTTATTCACAGACAGATTAGTGAGAGTAAGGAGCATTTAAAAGAAAGGTTCTGAATGTCTACCCTATCGATGCCTCTGATTACTTTATATAATTCTATCAGGTCGACCCTCAACCACCGACGTTCCAGTGAAAACAATCCAAGATTGTCCAACCTCTCCGATCAGTCAATAAGCATCTGTATGCAAAGGGACACACAGTGCTGGAGTAACTCAGCGGGCAATGCAGCATCTCTGTAGAATAGGGATGGGTGACGTTTCGGGTCAGGACCCTTCTTCAGATTGAAGTGGGGGGGGGGGGGGGAGAGGAAACCTGGACGAGGAAGGACAAGGTGTGGGGGAACCGGGTTCGGCGGGGGGGGGAGGGAGTGTTGATGGGCAGATCACAGTGGCACAGCGGTAGAGTTGCTGCCTGACAGCGAATGCAGCCCCGGAGTCCCGCGTTCGATCCCAACTACGGGTGCTGTCTGTACGGAGTTTGCACGTTCTCCCTGTGACCTGCGTGGGTTTTCTCCGAGATCTTCGGTTTCCTCCCACACTCCAAAGACGTACAGGTTTGTAGGTTAATTGGCTCGGTAAATGCAAAAATTGTCCCTAGCGTGTGTAGGACAGTGTTAGTGTGCGGGGATCGCTGGTCAGACAGGACACGGTGGGCTGAAGGGCCTGTTTCCGCGCTGTATCTCTAAACTAAACTAAAAGATGGTTGAAACAAAGAGATAAAAGCAGGCGTTAGGCAAAATTGAAGAGTTGTGAACTGTGAAGCTAGAGAGAAAAAAGTAGCGCAGGGGGCGGGGAGAAATAAGTGGGAGTTTAGGTTACTCCAGCACTTTGCGTTTCTTTGTGTATTAATGAGCATCTGCAGTTCCTTGTTTCTTGGTCTAGGTCTTTACTCGATCAGACACTCCCCTTATTCCTCATTCGTCATTGATCGGAAATTGAGTTTCTCACTCCGTAGATGCTGTCTGACCTGCTGGGAATTTCCAGCATTTTCTGATTTTATCTCAAGATTTACAGCATTTTGTTCTGCTTTTTTTATTCATCATATAAGGAAATAAAATGTTTTTTTTTTTTTTTTTAAATGGGTTATATTTGGTAATGTAGACCATCACTGTGCCTGTTTTATTATTAGGACCCTCCGGGACAAAATGAGAGATAAATCATTAAAATAAAATGATTTTTTTAAACAAAGGTTTGTTGTTTCATTCAAAGAAATTGTAAGATAGCAAATCTAAACAGTATGATTAGAAATGGGAGATTCAGTACACATTGAAGGCAGCATGGTGCCTGTATTTTAAGATCATCCCATCCCTAACACACCACTGAACTCGCAAATGGTCGCCATTCTGAATCTTTTACTGCAGAAGGATTTCTCCTTTGGCACCAATGAATTCTTCGGACAAGCATGCATTTAGACAAAAGATAATAGACAACGTGCAGTAGTAGGCCATTCGGCCCTTAGAGCCAGCACCGCCATTCAATGTGATCATCCCCAATCAGTACCCCGTTCCTGCCTTCTCCCCATATCCCCTGACTCCGCTATCTTTAAGAGCCTTATCTAGCTCTCTCTTGAAAGCATCCAGAGAACCGGCCTCCACTGCCCTCTGAGGCAGAGAATTCCACAGACTCACAACTCTCTGTGTTAAAAATGTGTTTCCTCATCTCTGTTCTAAATGGTCTTAGCTGTGTCTGTGTCTTAAACTGTGTCTTAAGCCCTTAGTCTTAAACTGTGGCCCCTGGTTCTGGACTCCCCCAACATGGGGAACATGTTTCCTGCCTCTAGCGTGTCCAAACCCTTAATAATCTTATGTTTCAATAAGATATCTTCTCATCCTTCTAAACTCCAGAGTGTACAAGCCCAGCTGCTCCACTCTCTCAGCATATGACAGTCCCGCCATCCCGGGAATTAACCTGGTGAACCTACGCTGCACTCCCTCAATAGCAAGAATGTCCTTCCTCAAATTAGGGGACCAAAACTGCACACAATACTCCAGATGTGGTCTCACTAGGGCTCTGTACAACTGCAGAAGGACCTCTTTGCTCCTACACTCAACTTACTTCTTAAAACCACTAACTTCCATCCGGCACTCAAATATACTTGGAGCATTTTGGACACGTCCCTACCATTCCTTGACCTCACTATCTCCATCGCAGGTGATAGACTTCTGACCGACATCCACTATAAACCCACTGACTCCCATGGCTATCTGGACTACACTTCTTCCCACCCTGCTTCCTGTAAGGACACCATCCCCTACTCCCAATTCCTCCGTCTACGCCGCATCTGCTCCCAGGATGAGGCGTTCCACACCAGGGCATCTGAAATGTCCTCATTCTTCAGGGAACGGGGGTTCCCCTCCCCCACCATAGATGAGGCTCGCACCAGGGTCTCTTCTATACCCCGTAACACTGCTCTCTCTCCCCATCCCCCCACTCGCAACAAGGGCAGAGTCCCCCTAATCCTCACCTTTCACCCCACCAGCCGTCACATACAACAAGTAATTCCCCGTCAGTCTCGCCACCTCCAACGTGACCCCACCACTCGCCACATCTTCCCATCTCCCCCCATGTCTGCCTTCCGTAAAGACCGCTCCCTCCGTAATTCCCTTGTCAATTCGTCCCTTCCCACCCGTACCACCCCCTCCCCGGGCACTTTCCCTTGCAACCGCAAGAAATGCTACACTTGTCGCTTTACCTCCCCCCTCGACTCCATTCAACGACCCAAGCAGTCGTTCCAGGTGCGACAGAGGTTCACCTGCATCTCCTCCAACCTCATCTATTGCATCCACTGCTCTAGATGTCAGCTGATCTACATCGGTGAGACCAAACGTAGGCTGGGCGTTCGTTTCGCCGAACACCTCCGCTCGGTCCACATTAACCAACCTGACCTCCCGGTGGCTCAGCACATCAACTTCTCCTCCCATTCCGTATCTGACCTCTCTGTCCTGGGCCTCCTCCATGGCCAGAGCAAGCAAGACCGGAAATTGGAGGAACAGCACCTCATATTCCGCCTGGGGAGTCTGCATCCTGCGGGGCATGAACATTGAATTCTCCCAATTTTGTTAGCCCTTGCTGTCTCCTCCCCTTCCTATCTGTCCCTCAGCCCTTGGGCTCCTCCTTCTCCTTTTTCCTTTCTTCTCCTGCCCCCCACCCGTCATCAGTCTGAAGAAGGGCTTCAGCCCGAAACGTTGCCTATTTCCTTCGCTCCATAGATGCTGCTGCACCCGCTGAGTTTCTCCAGCATTTTTGTCTACCTTACTTCTTAAAACAGCTTCTGCAGCCCTTTGGATCCTCATTATCTTCTTAATTACATTTTTACAAATGTTTTTCAGGTTATTTTGAGTTCAGCATCGAACTCTTTGTATGAAATTACAGATGAAAGATCTTTATCAGGGGTCACATTAACTTCTGTATCTCCAGCTGAAGGTGTTGCTCATAGCATGACTGCCCCCCCTACTGTAAGAAGGTGGATACTGCAGAAGCTGCTTCATAATCTGAGAAGAGTTTTCACTTGCCTCTCTGCTTGCTCTTGTTCTCCATTGAGGACAGACATAGAAACATAGAAATTAGGTGCAGGAGTAGGCCATTCGGCCCTTCGAGCCTGCACCGCCATTCATTATGATCATGGCTGATCATCCAACTCAGTATCCCGTACCTGCCTTCTCTCCATACCCCCTGATCCCTTTAGCCACAAGGGTCACATCTAACTCCCTCTTAAATATAGCCAATGAACTGGCCTCGCCTACCCTCTGCGGCAGAGAGTTCCAGAGATTCACCACTCTCTGTGTGAAAAAAGTTCTTCTCATCTCGGTTTTAAAGGATTTCCCCCTTATCCTTAAGGTGTGACCCCTTGTCCTGGACTTCCCCAACATCGGGAACAATCTTCCTGCATCTAGCCTGTCCAACCCCTTAAGAATTTTGTAAGTTTCTATAAGATCCCCTCTCAATCTCCTAAATTCTAGAGAGTATAAACCAAGTCTATCCAGTCTTTCTTCATAAGACAGTCCTGACATCCCAGGAATCAGTCTGGTGAACTGTCTCTGCACTCCCTCTATGGCAATAATGTCCTTCCTCAGATTTGGAGACCAAAACTGTACGCAATACTCCAGGTGTGGTCTCACCAAGACCCTGTACAACTGCAGTAGAACCTCCCTGCTCCTATACTCAAATCCTTTTGCTATGAAAGCTAACATACCATTCGCTTTCTTCATTGCCTGCTGCACCTGCATGCCTACTTTCAATGACTGGTGTACCATGACACCCAGGTCTCGCTGCATCTCCCCTTTTCCTAGTCGGCCACCATTTAGATAATAGTCTCCTTTCCTGTTTTTGCCACCAAAATGGATAACCTCACATTTATGCAACCTCACAATTGAAAACATCACATTTATTGTTTTATGGTTTTATGGTTAAAGATGGCAGCATGACTTCACGATGACCATCAATAACCTGTTCTCCTGGGTGTAATTGCACTTTCTCATCTACTCCTTGTACATCGTGGGCAATTTACAGAGGGCCAATTAACCTCCAAACCCACCGTCTTTGGGATGTGGGAAGAAATATACATGTGATACAGAACTATGGGCTGCTCAGCGGCAGAGTTGGGGTGGCACAGTGGTAGTGCTGCAGCTATATAGCACCAGAGACCAGAGTCGATCCTGACTACGGGTGCCGTCGGTACAGAGTTTGTACATTCTCCCTGTGACTGCGTGGGTTTCCTCCGGGTGCTCCGGTTTCCTCCCACACTCCAAAGACGTGCACGCTTTTTAGGTTAAGCGGCTTTGGTGAAATTGTAAATTGTCCCCAATGGGTAGGAGGACGTTCGTGTACGAGATCGGGGCCTGTTTCCGCGCTATATCTCTAAAGTCTAAAGAACGTGCAAACTCCACACAGACAGCACCCGAGGTCAGGATCAAACTCTCGTCTCTGGTCCTCTCCTGCACACAGTTGGCCTAGCTGCTTTTTGTTTAAGTTCAGAACCTCTACTACAAACAACGGACCCAGAATCTCAGGCATGCTCATGGAGGCAGAGAATTGTATTTTGAAGCCCAGATATCTAAGCACATTGCAGAATAGCTTGGTGCAGGATAAGCTCTGACTGCCTGTGTGTAACAAGACCTGTGAATAAACTCAGTTTGAGCCCATTTGCAACCGTAGACAATAAGTGCAGGATTAGGCCATTCGGCCCTTCGAGCCAGCACCGCCATTCAATGTGATCATGGCTGGTCATCCCCAATCAGTATCCCATTCCTGCCTTCTCCCCATATCTCCAGACCGCTATCTTTAAGAGTCCTATCTAGCTCTCTCTTGAAAGTATCCAGAGAACCGGCCTCCACCGCCCTCTGAGGCAGAGAATTCCACAGACTCACAACTCTCTGTGAGAAAATGTATTTCCTCATCTCTGTTCTAAATGGCTTACCCCTTATTCTTAAACTGTGGCCCCTGGTTCTGGACTCCCCCAACATCAGATTGCTTGGCACCATGGAGCAAAACATAAGTGCTGGAGGAATTCAGCAGCTCCGGCAGCATCTGTGGCTGGAAATTGATACATTTTGAAGTGTAGAAGAAAAGAATTGCAGATGCCGGTTGAGACACAAAAGGACGCAATGTGCTGGAGTAACTCAGCAGGTCAGGCAGCATCTCTGGAGAACATGGATAGTGGCAACCCTTCTTCAGCTTGAAGGGTCTACCCAAAACCTCACCTAGCCACATTCTCCAGAGATGCTGCCTGACCTGGTGAGTTATTCAAGCACTTATGTCCTTTTACATACAGATGGTTATTGACTTGAAAGTATTAGCTACAAGGAGGGGTTGGACAAACTTGGACTATTCTCACTGGAACATTGGAGGTTGCAAACAACCTGATAGAAGTATATAAAGTTATGGGAGGCATCGATAGGGTAGACATTCAGAGCCTTTCTTTTAAATGCTTGTAAGTGTCACTGTAAAGGCGACATTTTGCATTGGGTTCCTGCTCCAATCTTGTTGACTTCGCATCCGGCATTCTGTGTGAAGTTTTGAATGCTTCAGCTATTCTGATTGCTAGGACATTTGTATACGCAAAGTTGATGTAATATTTTCTTCCTGCAGGTGTGATGCACAAGGTATTTCACCAGCACAATCAAAGTTCTCTATAAGGCTTTTTTTTAAATATGTCGAACCAGGATTTTAGCCTCTGAAACCAGCAGTGAATTTCCTGTAAAGACTCCACCATCAATTCTAAGGTTTAGAGTCACTTCAACTAGAATTTAGTGAACACAAAGCACGGGAGTATATCAGAGGGTCAGGTTGTATCTCTGCAGAACATGGGTAGGTAATGTTTTGTGTCAGGACCGTCTAAACCAAAGATCTTATAGCGAAGTGCCCTCCATAATGTTTTGGACAAAGAAATTACAGCAGTGTTTATACATAGTCCCATCTCCCCCCTCCCCCCCTCCCTCTTCCCCATTTCAAGGCCCATAATGTTTTGGACACAGCAATGTCATGTAAATGAAAGTAGTCATGTTTAGTAGTTGTAAACACATTTTCGCTTCATTCTGGGGTATTGTGTGTAGATTGATGGTAAAAAGAAAATAAATTTAATCCATTTTGAATGGTGTGAATACTTTCTGAATGCACTGTATGTCCTTGTTCACTGATGACAAATTACTTTGCAAGTCCCCCGAGAACGTGAAAAGTGGTGTGAAAATACAAATAAAACCTGTGATACCTCTCGCACTAATCAATCCAACAAACAGTCTTCAGTTTTACCACATACGTAAAGGCAGGCATGCAGCCTATCGGTCTTCCAACCAAAGGGTAGTATCCAGAGATAGAACAAGCATCAAGGAAGTCTCTGGGAATCTTGCTGGATTCACATCTCAGCACAAGCAGCAGTTGGGATGAAACCTTCAGGTATTGATTCCCGGTACACCTGTACAACTAAAGGGGCTGTCCCACTGGGGCAACCTAATCCGCTAGTTCTGGCGACTTTCATACTCGCAGCATGGTCGACACGAGGTCCTAGGAGGTCTTCGTAACTCTCCTTCATGCTCGAGAGTGGTCTCCTCGTACTCGAGGCCCCAGCTAGGTCACAAAGTTTTTTTCAATATGTTAAAAAAATGCCCACGAGTAAAAAAAAGGTCGCCATGGAAAAAAAATGGATACTTTTTTTACTGGTAGGTTTAGTCGTAGTAGGTCGTCATGTTAGTCGTAGGTAATTGTTGAAGGAGGTCTTCTTCTACAGTCAAAGGAGGTCTTCAACATGTCATTTTTTTTTTTCAAACTCTTCTAAACTTGCCAATTAGGTCGCCCAAGTGGGACAGCCCCTTTAGGATGCTGCAATACTTCCACCGATAACATGCTGGACATCCTTGGCCCCTCTCAGGTTTGCCAATAAAAAGGTGAACACAGGACTAGAATCCTAAATTGGACCCGTTAGAAACCAAACCAGTCACAACTACACATGGAAGATCCAGTTTCATTATCCCACAGGGTGTCATTGAGGTCTGAGGGGCCCAGCTGCTGAACATTCGAACAACTAATTGCAAACAATGTGCAGCTGAGTTTAATAATGCATGTTTTAATAACTTTTTTTCCCGATGCGACATAATTGTTCAGTTTTAGGCAGAATAACAAAGCACCAACGTTATCACAGAGCAACAAGTTCAGTACTTAGCCAAAGGTAGCGTTAAACAGCAGGCAGCGGTTGGGAAAGGAAGCACGCAGTCTCACGCTGTGAAGCATTTAATCTAGATCAACAGCCTGACCGTACATAGGCATTTCGTGATCACATTTGCAGTAGAAACCAATGGGATTAAATTCTTGGCAATAACTAGTCTTTGTCGAGGTCAGCCTTCTATTCTAATAGGCAAGCAGTGACTAATGGAAAACAAAATTCACCAATTTTATTTCTTCACAATGCAACATACCACAACAAACAATTTCATGTCTATAACTATGAACTTTTAAATTAAATGCCATGAAGAGAATACCGGCTACCTTGCATTCCTCCTAGGGACTTTAAATCTCCCATCAGAACCCTTGGTTTGGTACCTCATACTGATGACCTTCAAACCACTCTGTGTTGGTCAGCTTGTCACTGACATAGCATCAATAGGCAACATAAATTGACCTACGTTCTGCTTTGTGGGGCCAACCCGGTTAGTTTAGAGATACAGTGCGGAAACAGGCCCTTCGGTCCACCGAGACCTGCGATCCCTGCACAAACACCAGCCAACACACTCACACCAGGGACAATTTATACATTTCCCAACCTAATTAACCTACAAACCTGCACGACTCTGGAGTTTGGGAGGACGCCGAAGATCTCGGAGAAAATCCACGCAGGTCACGGGTAAAACGTACAAACTCCGTACAGACATCACCCGTAGTCAGGATCGAACCTGGGTCTGTGGTGCTGTAAGGCCGCAACTCTACCGCTGCGCCACTGTGCAGCTTGTTACAATCTTTCAAAGCAAGTATGTTTCCCATGGCTCTCGCTTACCTTTCCCCCAAGATCCCACACGACATTTAAATTGAAATCCATGGACTGAGAAACCAAACATCGTGCAATCTACCCCACCTGGCTACTGTGTTTGAAGGATAGTGTCTGATGAAGGGTCTCGACCAGAAACATCATCTATTCCTTTTCTTCAGAGATGCTGCCTGACCCACTGTGTCCATCTAGCAGATTACTGCCTAGACTGTGAAGATAGCACTAATGCCCCTGTCCCACTTAGGAAACCTGAACAGAAACCTCTGGAGACTTTGCGCCCCACCCAAGGTTTCCGTGCGGTTCCCGGAGATTGCAGGTGGTTGCAGGTAGTGGAAGCAGGTAGGGAGACTGACAATAAACCTCCAGGAACTTCACAGAAACCTTGGGTTGGGCACAAAGTCTCCAGAGGTTTCCGTTCAAGTTTCCTAAGTGGGACAGGGGCATTAAGCTAGTGATAGTTCGTCCTCCTAACCACACACCGATTGGGAATCAAAGCTGGAATATTTCTGGCCTGTAATGTTCTGCAACTTATTCAGGGATCATTTATTCACCATCAAGGGAAGTCGACAATTTCTATGCCCTGGGATAAGCTTCCACACTCCAAAATGACAGCAAGCTGATGTATAATCAAAGGTTACAATGGCAATGGATCCAAATTGAACACAGTATGTCAACTACCCATGACACCACACAGAAAGAAGCCATCCAACCTGCTACAGTGATGGTTAATTTAGATTTGGAATAAGTGGGTAAGTCGGACAAACACAAGAATCAAGATCAGGAACATGTGGCCATTTCAGACCAAATAGGTTCCTATTTTTGATGACTTTGACAATGCAAGGCAGAATGAAAGGCTGGAGTCACAGCTCCATATACACAGGGAGACAACTAGCCAAATCACCTCACCTGGAGGCGACTCTTACAAGTATCTCTCACACGCCTGCTTGAAGTCTAGAAAGCAAGTGAGGTAAAAAACACCCAAAGCTGAAAGATAGGTAGATTTTATTTTATTAACAGTATGTTTGTCCGCTTCTAGAGATGGAAGACAACTTTTCAGTTTGCTGGCCAAACTGGCGGTGAAAGAAATCAAATGCCTGAAAGATATTCTGAAGTGTTTTGTTTGTACATATATATCTGGAGTGTTTGTTTAGTCGGCTGACTTCCCGTCTATTTACAAGCGAAATCAGAGATAGTTCTGAGCATTCCTTGTCAAAACAATACTAAAAACCAATGTCACCATCAAAGATATTCCTTGAGGCCTTCAGTAGACACGGCGTAAACACAAATCCTTGTAAGACATAATCGAGAGCAATAACACCAAAAGCTTTGTAGGTTGTTAAATCTTAACTTTATCCCAGATACAAAAGCAGTTTCAAACAGACTCAACAGAAAAGCACAAGCAAAGACATGAACCTTATACATTATATAAAAAAGTTAACATATTCGAAGTATCACCCAATTGTTTTTGAAGTTTTGTCATTATTTATCTTGACAAAATAGCTTACCGACAGTAAAAAGTTACATAAAAATCTAAAAAGACGTCATTACATTAAACATCTCAGAATCTTAAATTGTTTAATTCTTCCTTTTGCATCTTTTCTTCAATTTTACAATCACTACTACTATATGACACAAGAAAATGCCAGAAAATTGAGGTGTGTCACACACCCAAACAGAGCTTTTAAATCTTTGTACAACCGACTGCTCATAGAATTATTCTGTTTTTCTTTTTAAAAAATGGTTTGGGCAAAAGCTTCAGCATTTACTGTGTCCCGGAGCCTTGGGATCCTCCTGAGTAATTCCCATAGTTGTAGTTTCCACTGTAGTATTGATTCCACTGATTCTGGTTCTGGTAATACTGGCTCCACTGCTGCGCATACTGGAGAACAAACAAAATATGGACAATGTTAAATCAGCAGAGAACCGAGACATTTCGGAGTGAGTCCAAGAAGAATGAAAAAAAAAATCTTTTAAATAAATATTTCAATGTATGTATTTCATTAGGTCAGGGTATTGGTTCTAGGAGTCACATGGTTTGAGAGCAGGCTGACCGGTTGCATCGTGGCTTGGTTCGGCAACTTGAACGACCAGGAGCGGAAAAGAATGCAGAAAGTTGTAAACACTGCCCAGTCCATCATCGGCTCTAACCTACCCACCATCAAAGGGATCTATCGCAGTCTCTGCCTCAAAAAGGCAGCCAACATCACCAAAGACCCACACCACCCTGGCCACACACTCATCTCTCCGTTGCTATCGGGAAGAAGGTACAGGAGCCTGAAATCAGGAACAGCTTCTTCCCCACAGCTATCAGGCTATTAAACACGACATCAAACAAACTCTGAACTATAACAGCCTATTGCACTTTATCTGTTTATTTATACAATACAATACAATATATTTGTCACTTGAACCTCATAGAGGCTCAAATGAAATGTATATATATATATGGTCTATGGTATACAGACACACTGAACTGTTCTGTATTCTGCTTACAATATCCTGTTGTGCTGCACCAAGCAAGAATTTCATTGTCCTATTTGGGACACATGACTATAAAACTCTCTTGACTAAAACACAAAGTACTGGAGTAAAAACATTCTGGGTGGCATGGTGACGCAGCAGTAAAGTTTCGAGACCCACGTTCGATCCCGTGATCTGTATGGCGTTTGTACCTTCTCCCCATGGGTTTTCTCCGGGTACTCCGGTTTCATCCCACATTCCAATGACATGCAGATTTGGCCCAGCTCTCTTTTGAAATTTTTATAGCTAATTCTTGTTCCCAATCTCTTCTAATATTATCTGTTGTAGGCATTCTATATTCAATGACATGTAGATTTGCTGATGCCTTTACTTCATGGCACTAATGTCTGGGGGCACTGTAATAGTTTTTGTCAGATAATCCGGATTTGAGATGTTATTTTTCAAGGATGCAGATTTGTGACATGGCACTTGGCCACTGTAAATTGTCCCTAGTGTATAGGATGGAACTAGTGTGCATGGGTGATCATCGGTTGGCGTGGACTTGGTGGATTTAAAGACCCATTTCCACGCTGTATCTCTAAACTAAACCACTCCACTGGCGTGTAGTACGCAACGGAACGTCGCTTCCGCCATTTTAGGAATAAGACCCCGACCTCCATTATGCCTGTTTAAACCAACTCCCGCTCTTACGTCACATGCACTGAGGTACAGTGAAAAGCTTACATTTGCATGCTATCTAATCTGATCAGATAATACTATATATAATTTTATTCATCAAACTCAAGAACATGAGACGGATTCCCTGGAACATCGAAGGTTGAAGATAGACGATGGAAGTACATATTATGAGTCATATATAGGGAAGACAATCAGAACCTTTATCCCCAGGGAGTTAATGTCCAACTAAAGGCATCGCTATAAGGTGAAAGGGGGAAATTTAATGTAGATGCAAGGGGGCAAGTTTGTGTCTAAAGCACAGAGTGACGGAGGCCTGCAACAGATCGGCAGGGGTGGTGGTGGATGCGGACAAGAGGATTTTAGATAGGCACATGGAAGTGGAAGGAATAGAAGGATATGCATCATGAACAGATCAGTTTAACTTGGCATCAAATTCAGCACAAACATTGTGGGCTGAAGGTTCATTTTCTGTACTGTACAGTTCTAAGTTCTAAAGAGCAAAGGGAAGATGCAAAGTGCAGAATATAGTTCTCTGCTTGTAGCACACCAGTTCCATAGACAAAGTGCCATGTCTGCAATGGGGTTGGGGTGAATCGTAGTTTGTGCTTTACTCAAACATGTGTGTTTTACTCAATGCTTTTGAGAGATTGGGCATAATACCCCAATTTGCCCAGACATCCATAAGAGCACAATCCACTCCAAAAACCAGGGTCTGCCCTGCCCTGCCCCACTTCAATAATCTCAGCAACCTGTTTCTGGCCTGGCCATGCACTGGCTTCAAATGGCCCCGTATTAAGTTTGCCAACAATTAAGTGACTAGTGTAGATGAGACACGTTGGTCTGTGCGGGCAAGTTGGGCCGAAGGAACGAACTGCAGATGCTGGTTTAAACCAAAGATACAGAGGCATAATGGAGGTCGGGGTCTTATTCCTAAAATGGTGGAAGTGACATTCCGTTGCGTACTACACGTCAGTCCATTGGATTTTGTAGGAGTGGTCTATCTTGCTCCTCGAGTATATTTGGTTTAAACCAAAGATAGGCACAAAAAGCTGGAGTAACTCAGCGGGACTCATGATTTTATAACAACCAGATGGCCTAGAGAACAATTCAGGCACTCACCTGCTGGTACTGGTTTGGATATTGCTGGCTGTAGGCCTGTGTTGCAGCTTGGGGCTGAGTGTAGGTTTGGTTGTAGTTCCCATAGTTGCCATAGCTGCCGTAGCTATAATTAGGATTGTATGCTTGATTATAGCTCTGGCCATAACTCTGCCCGTAGGTTGCTGGAGCCGGGGGAGCTGGCGCCGGGGCTGGAACTAGCGGTGCGGGTGCAGGAGTCGGCGTGGCCGTCGGTGCAGCTGGCGCTGGCTGAAGTAGGAACAAAACATGGAAAGTTTGTGTTTTAGTTTTTGAAGAGATACAGCACGGAATCAGGCCCTTCAGCCCGCTGCCCATCATTCACACAAGGTTTATTCCATTTTCTCATCCACGGTACACACGAGGGCCAATTAACCTACAAACCGCACGTCTTTGGGATGTGGGAGAAGACTCGTGTGGCACAGCGGAAACGTGCAAACTCCACACAGGCAGCGCCCGAGGACAGAATCAAACCGAGGGCTCTAGTGGCGTGAGGCAGCGGTTGCAGAGTTCAACTGTTTCTGATGTTTAGTATTATTGACACACAAATAAATTCAACCGAGGAAAGATATCCAGTACAGGAAGCACTGTCTGACAGGTGAATGAATATTAAGTCAGTACCTCTCCCCACAGATGCGCCTGGCCTTCCCTGTGGTCCCTTTCCCCCTGTTTTTGGGCTATGCGTTTTTGGTTTATTATTGTCACTTACACTGAAGTACAGTAGGAAACTTTGTTTGCGTGCGATCCAGTCAAATCATGCCCTACTCGAGTACAATCAAGTCATACATAAGCATAACGGGTAGTGCAGAGAAAAATAAAGAGTGGAGAATATAGTGTTACACCATTAGTAACAGAGAAAACGCAAATTAAAAAATAAGTACGAGAGGCAGGCTGGAAGATCAGGACTACACCCGAGCTTCTGGGAGGACTGTTCTGTGGCATGGTGACAAGTAGGGAGGGGTTTGACGATTGCAACCTTCACAAGGTCCGCCTTGTTTCGACGAATGCAATCAACCCGGTGTGCACAATCAAATAGAACAAGTTGTCCTACAACTTTAGGCTGTGCACGCCATACGCAAGAAGAGGTAGGGAGGGGGGTCACTCCTGTATAAATGCAAGCTCTTCCTGTTTTCACCGCTGGCATTGAGAGAAATCCTGCAACATTGCTGCTCACTACTTCCTCCACCTTCCATAAAAATTAAAACGCTAATTTCCAGATGACTGATGACTGACCCGCTCTCGTCCATTTAATTATTTGACAGCGATTACCAGGCTCTGGGTGTAGGCGGTCTTGTTGTAGGTGGTTGGACGCGTCAAGTTGTAGTTCGGGGAGCGATTGTAGGTACCGCGACTGCTGTTGTTGTTGTTGTTGGGCCAGCGGTTGGGTGGGTTACCTGCACGGTTAAAACCTACATTTAAAAAGAGACATGCAAGTTGTATACATAACAGGCAGAGGACTATCCACCAATTGTTAAATAGTAACAAGTAGTGGGCCTGTCCTACTTAGCGACCTTTACAGGCGACTGCTGGCACCCGTCATAGGTCGCCGAAAAATTTCAACATGTTGAAAACCTCTCACGTGAGACCTCTCACGTCCATAGGAGACCTATCACGACCATATAGTCTGTAGTCGTGAGTGGTCTCCCATGGTCGTGAGATGTCTCCAAAGAGTCGTAGCGTTTTTTTGGTCGCCGCTGAATTTTCAACATCTTCAAATGTTTCCAGTCGGCTGCATTTTTTGAAGAAACAAGCTCTTGGTTTTTATGAGCCTTCACACAAGTGCTTCAAACCTGAAGGATCTGGTGTTATGTTTGGCATATAGAGTCATTGGGTTATAACGGCAGTGAACCAGGCCATTCGACCAACCACGTCAATGCTGACAATCAAGCACCCAGTTTCACATTTATTCTAACCCATCTTATTCTCTCCATATTCACATCAGTTCCCTGCTCGATTCTGCCATTCAGATATACATCAAGGGGCAATTCACAGTGGCCAATTAGCCTACTAATCCACACATTTTTGGTGCATGGAATGAAATCCCAAGCTGGGATAGGAAAATTCTTGTTTCGTCAGGACGTCAAAGGTTACAGTGAGAAGACAGGAAGGGAAAATAGATCAGCCACGATTGAACGGCGGAGCAGACTGAATGGGCCAAATGGCTCCTATGTCTTATGGTATTTCACAGGTGACTGTGCAAACATCACGCAGACAGGAGTTCAGGATTGCACCCAGGTTTCTGAAGCCATTGAACAAGAGCTTCACTAGCTATGCCATAGTACTGCCCGGGTAATGACCGGGTCACTGGAAATAAAATTCTCGTTCAGCATCTAGTAAAATTTCTAAACGAAACTGTATATAAATAATATTCACAACTTCCAAAGCAGTTCAGCATTAACTGGGATAGTTTGTGTCCATAAGTTCCAGGCTGGATAGACTCGGCTTGTACTCGCTAGAATTTAGAAGATTGAGGGGGGATCTTATAGAAACTTACAAAATTTTTAAGGGGTTGGACAGGCTAGATTCAGGAAGATTGTTCCCGATGTTGGGGAAGTCCAGGACAAGGGATCACAGCTTAAGGATAAGGGGGAAATCCTTTAAAACCGAGATGAGGAAAACATTTTTCACACACAGAGAGCGGTGAATCTCTGGAATTCTCTGCCGCAGAAGGTAGTTGAGGCCAGTTCATTGGCTATATTTAAGAGGGAGTTAGATGTGGCCCTTGTGGCTAAAGGGATCAGGGGGTATGGAGAGAAGGCAGGAACAGGATCAGCCATGATCATATTGAATGGCGGTGCATGCTCGAAGGGCCGAATGGCCTACTGCTGCACCTATTTTCCATGTTTCTATGATCAGAATTAGGCCATTTGGCCCATCAAGTCTACACCTCCATCCAATCATAGCCGATCTATCTTTCCCTCTAAAGCCCATTCTCCTGTCTTCGCCCTGTAACCCCGGACACCCGTACTAATCAAGAATCTGCCAATCTCTGGCGTAAAAATATATATTGACTTGGCCTCCACAGCCATTTGTGGCAACGAATTACACAGATTCACCACCCTCCGACTAAGGAAATTCCTCCTCATCTCCTTTCTAAAGGTACATCTTTTTATTCTGAGGCTATGGCTTCAGATCCTGGACTCTCCCACTAGTGGAAACATCCTCTTCACATTCACTCTATCCAGGCCTTTCACTATTCTGTAAGTTTCAGTGAGGTCCCCCTCATCCTTCTGAACTGCAGTGAGTACAGGCCCAGTGCCTTCAAACGCTCATATGTTAATGTGGAGCAATAATTACTAACCTCCTCGGAAGCCACCACGGGTGAAGCCACCACGAGATGCCTGCCCGCCGCGATTGTCAAATCGGTTGAAGTTTCCGCGCCCGCGGAAGCCTGAAGACCGGTTGTCAAAGCGTTTATCGGGGGGAGGGCCGGCCCTCTTTCCTTCATCATTGTACTCGCTCACCAGCTTCTGCGACTCCTCCTTCTGCAGCTCCACGTAAGACACGCCATCGAGGAACTCGTCCACCACGGGCAGGGTGAAGTTCGCTGCATGCCACAAAAGAGAAGACAAGACACAGCGAGAAGGGACAAGTTAATGGCATCACCCAGAACTGGCAAAACCTATAAAGCGAGCCGCCACAGGAGGGACCTTGGCGCCAGTGAGCCAACACCACTTGTCACTGGGAGAAAGCAGGGTTCAAAGAAAATAAAGGTGCTGTAGACTCCAGAAAACTGGTTCTTAATTTCCGTTTGGCACAAAGTGGAAACTGGTTACCATCAATGCATTTATGGATATCACATCAATCGGAGAATCTGGTGATCCCCATAACATTCTCAGTGTACTGACCTCAGCTCTACAGTACGTCTGGCAAGAGGGAAGAGATGGTGAAATGGGATTGATGCGGGATAAGTAACAAAGGATGAAGGGGTAAAGAGCTCTCTGACTTGATGCTTTTTTTTTCCTTCCAACTGTTTTTTTATATTTAAAAAAACAGGATTTGCATTTCTAGATTCCTACCTTTCATTTCTAAAACTGCATGATCAGGAACATCCTTCCCTTCCTCATCAGTGCGCTTTATTGTTCGTTCTTTTAAATCGGCATCCGTGGGACAAATTACAATAGCCTTGCGTTGAAACCCTTCAAAAGGACGCATTTTTCGTCTCTGTGCTGATCCATAAACATTTGTCTAGCAATGGTGACAAAGAAGAGGCAAAATTGTTGATTATTTGTTGCTTGGCTTGCAGACAATGAGGCCTGTAAACGACGAAATAAACACTTTTACCCCCTCATAGCTCACGCTTGCAGGCAGGGTGGCCACCTCTGCTCTGTCTCTCTCTCTCTCTCTCTCTCTCTCTCTCAAAAGAAACTTACCACCGGAATTAGAGGCTCCGTACTCAACGTTTTAAACGTTTACATAAATCCGACGTGGGCTTGTGTGCAAGGCAGAAAGAGATTTAAGAAGAATCCTTGCTGCTCCTTAATTTAGGCAATACTAAACCAATAATTCAAGATAAACGGCAAGAAACTGGAACATTAACAGTTGCTGTGCAATTTGCCTATTATTTCCAGCACTTGCCATATATTTATTTTACGGGATATATAGATTTACAGTTTAAACCCCAGCAGTATGAACATTGACTTCTCCAATTCTAGGTAGTCCCTGCTTTCTCCTCCCCTTCCCAGCTCTCTCTCAGCCCACTGTCTCCGCCTCTTCCTTTTTTCTTCTTCCCCCCCCCCCCCACCCTCACATCAGTCTGAAAAATGGTCTCGACCCAAATCATTAAAGGGTCTCGACCCGAAACGTTGCCTATTTCCTTCGCTCCATAGTTGAGTTTCTCCAGCATTTCTCTCTACCTTTTATTTTACGAGAGTTTATTTTCAACATATCTGGTCTTGGGTTTTACAAATTGATATTCGATACAAATTGCCAAACAGGCGATCTGGGTTTCGGCCCGAAACGTTGCCTATTTCCTTCACTCCATAGATGCTGCTGCACCCGCTGAGTTTCTCCAGCTTTTCTGTGTAACCAACAGGCGATCTCAACATCTGTTAAAGGACTCTGAACACTTGGTCCTAAGACAGTAATTAAACTATTACAAAGCAAATTCAACAAAGACTAGGCAAAATGAACAACACTACAAGCATCCCCTGCACAAAACCGTTCAATTTGACTAATACAAAGTCCAACTGGATCACAGTTTAAATGTGTATAATTATAAATCACAATTAATGAACAGAAAATGTTGGTAAAGTAATTTTGCTAGAATACATCTAAAGAAGGGTCTTGACCCAAAACGTCACTGTTCCTTCGCTCCATAGATGTTGCTTCACCCGCTGAGTTTCTCCAGCATTTTTATCTACCTTCGATTTTTCCAGCATCTGCAGTTCCTTCTTAATCATTCATTGCATGTTCCTTTTCCATCATTCCACCTTAAAATTTGTCGTTAAAACTAAAATGGGGGCAAGTATTTTACAAGTACTAGTTTGACAAATGTAAAGGATTGTAAATAATACTGCTAGTCCATCTCGAATGATGATGGTTGAATAGCTGTCCACCACACGAGTACATCATGATTTATTGTTGTTATTTGTATTGTGGAACTATATTCCACGTTGCAATTTGCTGGATAAATAATCCCAGTGTTAACAGGGCACCCTGTTGTATGTTCAATCATGAGCAACATTTAAGTAGACAATGCTGTGTAACTAAACAACCAACTCTTTGTTAGTCCCTGCACTGCTTGCAATTCAGAATATGATATAATGGTATTAATGATTAGGGTTTTTAAAGACCAGCTTGTTTTGCACTGCACAGAAACGTTAGTATCCATATCAGATCTGAGGGGCTGCTTGTTCCTGACATTATGAAAATCCTTCCATCAGCAACTGCCCACAAGTGCTACCCGACTACAAATAACAATAATCCTGGTTGAAAATTTTAGCCTTTCTGTGCACTGAATGAACCAAGCAACACACAACCCCAACTCTCCCCAGATCCAACACCATTGAACAGAATTATTAGCAGATCGTTGAGCCGTGCAGCCCAGAAACAGCCCCTTAGGCCCACACCAATCATCAAGCGCCCATCTACATTCTACATTTTTGATCATTGGATTTGCTGCCCACCTCCAAATTGGCTACATCAATACAGCCAACCCTCTATTAATATAGTAAACACACAGCCAGGACATAGCTCCAGCTTTTTAGAAACACTGCCTCACTTGAAGAAAGGCAGCTTGCAATTAAAAGTATCACATCAAATGGGATTTAAAATTACACTGCCCACTTGTGTCCATGCTTTGTCTAGTTTAGAGATACATCGTGCAAACAGTCGCTTCGCCCCACTGAGTCCATGCTGACCAGCGATCCCCGTACACTAACACCACCCTACATACTAGGGGCAATTTACATTTTTTCTTAAAGCCAATTAAGCTACAAACTTGTACGATTTTGGAGTGTAGATGGAAACCGGAGCGCCCGGAAAAAACCCATGCGTCATGGGGAGAGCGTACAGACAGCACCCATAGTCAGGATCGAACCCGGGTCTCTGGCGCTGTAAGGCAGCAACTCAACCACTACGCCATTGTGCCTTTTGTAATTCATAAAGATTCCTGAACCTCTTCCTGCAAATTCTTGATTGCATAAAACCCTAATACACCAGATTTCAGATGATTTATTAATTGAACATGCCAGTGACAAAGTTTATTTTCCATTTCTCCATTCTATCCTATAGCTTGTGGAATAAATTTTGTTTTTCCAATATCCACACTCAAACTCATAACTCAAATCAAAATCTACAGTTGTCAAAATACTTCTGCTTTAGCTTCTAGTCAGAACCCAGTCTTCCTAAGACCCCACTTTGAACATCTAGGACCCCATCTTTGTGCACTAGTTAAAATTCTAACATTTAGATTTTTTCAGTTGTTCCAGCCTCCTTTTGCAAATTCCTCCAGTTTCAGCTTTACCTGCACTCTTGATGGCCTGACTGCAACCAGTTACACTTGAACCTCTTCCAACTGGATTTTAATCAGGATAACTTCCAATTCCTCACTTTCTTCAAACTTATTTTGCATTGCTTGTCATCCACTTCATTTTTATCCACTCCGTTTGCAAGACAGCTAAGAGGCATTATCAAACCAAACATGCACTTGCAGAAAATTAGTATTTATACCCCTCCATTATTCATCAGCATTTCTGTGTCATATGAATATACTCATTACTTTTCATTCTCAAAATGAATTAGTTAATGCCACACACACTGAACCACAGATCACCCTGACCATCCTACTCTAGAGTATTTTACTTTCTTCCTTGCAAACTTCCATTTGTCCCTTCAGCAACAGTTACTATTTCTAGCTTATTAGTTTATTATCTCTAATTACTACATCTGTAAATACTGAACTGGACCCAGCTATGACCTGGGGTTCAGAATCAGTTGTCACCCCACCCCACCAAAAACAAGTAATGACCATCTCTAACTTAGTTTCCCACCCATTCTTCAATCTATCCTCTTGCACCACAAGCCTGAGTGTGTCAGGTGAGGCAACAATTCAATACTTCCTGAAAAACCATTCAAACTATGCCAACGCTATTATCCAGTCTACCAAAAACTAGTGCCTTGTGAAATACAACTCATGCAAGAGTTGGCTGCCTGGACCACCCCAAGTGTTTCTGGTGATTAAAGATTTGAATCCACCTGATCACAAGAATGTTCTCAACATTCACCCTGGTGTAACTCATCTGCAAGCTTACCATTCATTTTCTTCAAGAATAAATCAATATCGTGGTTCATCTTTGGTCCTTGGCAGTTTTTGATAGAGAACATTTAGGAGTTGTGTTTAAAGTTCCTGCCATCTCCTGTGGCTTGCGTTAAGAGCCAATGGTGCATGCACCAAAGTCTAATAACTTATCCACATTAAAGGCTAGCCCGTTTGAGAAATGACGTCCTTTCACACTATTTTCCTGACATGAGAGAAAGAAGTATAATAAAACTAGATCTGTCTCCATTTCTAATCTTCCAATTTGGAATTTCTCAAGAAATAGAAGAAAGCTTGCAAGGTACCTCGAGGTTAGTTTAATTCAAATGTTCATATTGAAGTTACAGACAATACTCAATTTCGGCAACTTTCCTTCACACCACCACACACGTACTTGGAATAACAGATCTTACTATTTTTGTTGGTATCCCATTTTATTCTAATCTGTACCAGCCCCTTAGTATTATTACCGCCAGCTTAACAGAAAGATTTACTTAAAACCAAGCAAGATTTGGCTGAATAGTCCATTCCCCATCTAAATTTAATTCTTAAGCTTGCTTTGGGCTTTTGCTTTGTTGGAGCCACTTACATTTTTTGAACTTGTATTCAAGTTCACACAGATAGCAGTTTCTGAAGACTTATTTACAGAGTATTCATCTAAATATTCACAAAAATACCTCTTGGAAAATTAATTTTAGAAAGTTGTAACTGAGATAAAAATTAAAATGAAACACAAAGCACAATTTGTTAAATTCAAAGACAAGCTATTTCAGCTCGACCATTAGAATATGTTTTCTCTTGGCATGAATAGGACTACATAAAGCAATCAGTTTAGCCAGCTATTATCAATCTAAAAATCTAAGTATACGAAATGAGAAAGCACAAATTCAATCAGGTTTGCAACGGTATACTTCTAGTACAAAACAAACATAGCATCCTTCAGGGAACATACTTGAAGAACATGGATAGGTGACATTTCGGGACCGGACCCCAAACGTCACATATCCATGTTCTCCAAAGGTCCTGCTTGATCTGCTGCGTTATTCCAGCACCGTGTCTTTATCTGCGGTAGATAAGCGCACCAGTATCTGCGGTTTCTTGTTTCTACACGACTTCCTGCAGGCAGTTTTCCAACAAGCACAACTATGCACAATTCCTTTTCACAGTACTGCTGGCAACATACAAGCCACAAACCGACACAGTAGCGGAAAGTTTATTAAATCTGTTCAGCAGTAGAATTAGATTGTAACTCATTTCCATTCCTCAACCACTTTTACGCTGGGGTAGAGAACAATACCAAGCCATTTTCAAAAGTACATTTAATCTTCTCTGAAAGTCGGCATATTAGCAACTTGAGCCACCATAAAATCTGTCTGATTTACATTTAGAATTCAAAATCTTTTCACACCAGCATTGTAGAAATTATGGAGCAGCAAAGAATGCAAAACCTTGGCAGTAATGAACTGCAACAAACACATCAAACATGCACGTGAAATTCAGAAACTGCACAAAGCTTTAACGTATTTCAAGGAGCGATATTGTGATTTCTTTAGGGTATGTGGAAGATGTAATTATTTAATTCATTTATGATGTAAGAAATATGCTTCTAGATTGGAGAATATTTTTTACAACAATCCCATTAGTTTTCTCAAATTTTTAAAAAACAAAATTCAATGAAATTACATCAGGACTTTTGAAAATAGGGCAAATTGAATAAATATAATAGACCACCTTTGTGACACTGACAGCACGTGGTTGACTCCGTTCTAGGGTGTGGTTGGAACCTGGAAATATAACTAGGATCCCATTCTTTACAGTTAAATTGTCAAATTATTCCCCAAAAAACTGCCCTTAAAAATAGTCTATTTATTGTTGATCCTGCCTGCAACTCCACATACTTACCTCTACTCACCAGTTCTTCAACAACAGGGCATCTGTCCCAGACAAAAACAACATACAACTACTTACCAGAGGTACTTACAATTATCCTGCTCCAAAGATTATTCTTTAGACCAGTACTTACCATAGCCATCTTGCAGGTTCTGGAAAGCCAATGTTCATTAGTATTAACTTACCTGCACACCAATTATTTCACAATCAACAAAGTTCCAATCACTACCTTTATTTTACAAATTATTTTACTTAAAAACTCATTAACAATGGAGATCATCACTTACTCACCACAGATCTTTTACTTTCTAAGCAGCACACCATTAAATCTTGGTTTTTTTAACTTTTGTTCTTTACTTCGTGTGGATATTTTCATTTGATCCCCAAGCAATGAAATAAAATCCATCTATATTTACAACGTATTCACAAAATGTTACAAGAGATTTACTTATGATGCAACGTCATGTTAGCGTTATTTCATCGTCGTATGCAAGCTAACTCGGGTATCTCATCTATTGTGTCAGAGATCCATGGAAGCACAACAGTACCTGATCAAGAATGTAGTTGCGTTTCTTGCGAGCTGCAATCTGGATGAGACGGTTCAAGCACTGTGTGGCTTGCTGAATGAGGACGTCCCAACGGCCAGCATAATTACGTTGACGCCGAAGTCCCATCACCTGTGAAAATGGCAAAGATGCCTGTTGAAAGGATTCTTTGGCTCTCAGTCACCACTTTTTTTCAGTGAGAACTCACTGTCTTGTAACCAACGCAACTGGGGTACCCCATCTTTGAGAAAATGTCAGCCAATCTCGTCTGCTGGAGTCATCAAATGTCCTTTAACCAAGCTTCTACTTTTACAATCCCGGTTCCTGACAAAGTGGGGGGGGGAAGGAAGGAGAGACAATTCGCAATTCATGCAGAGGAAGCACTTTTAACATTCATAGGAATGACGGATTAAATAACATTTAAGACAAGTTCAGCCTACCCGCAGCGATTATTCAACATTTGTGAATGCACCTGTATTATGGTATTCTGTAGCAGAATAAAAAAATTGAAAATATCACCGCATTAACTGCAAACTAATCTTTGACCCTCATACAACACTAGTGTTAGAGCTTTATCACAGAATTACAATGCTACTCCATTCCCCCCACATTTGGACAAAGGCATGTGAAAAATCCAACCAGCATGCAGAATTGCTAATGTACAGTTACCTCCCAAAAGTACTTTTTACATGTTCACTTTTTGTAAACTTCATATTTGCAAACTGGGCCAGAGTTTACAATATTGTTGGGAAAACCAGAACACAATGAAGTCATCATCAGACCTCCGTACAATTCAGGACATGTTAGAAAACGGGCCACTCCACACGCTGTGTAGCTACCTTCATCTTTTCCATGATGGCATTTGTCCCGAGGATGTTGTACTTCTTCCATGGGTTGCTGGCCGCATGCCCTGCAGCCCATGTTGTTTTCCCCGCTGCGGGTAGGCCAACCATCATCAGGATCTTGAAACAAAAAGAAAACATTGTGCACTTTCAAGGTATGTCTCTTCTTTTCTCATTTCTGCCAAACAACAATTATTATTAGCATTTATTCAATAAATGAAGCCTTGCAAGAACCTTTATTGCATCTCCAGTATGGAAAAATTAATGTTTCCATTTTGGGCAATATTAACAACATTTGACACCAAGTACTCAAAGAATTGGTCCAGTGGGGAGCTAGAGACACGGAGTGGAATAATGAAAATATTAAGGATGCAGTTCTCTTCCTATTGTGATTTTCCAATTATCATGTTTCTACCATGACAAGCAACAAACATCCACTGTAGTAAGAGCGGCGTTAGGGATGGTACAGTATAGTCACGGAGCCTGTTCATGTGTACCTGTCAGCACAGCCCCATAAACTTAATGGGAAAGAAGGTGTTGACACAATGCTACATTCCATCCTATAGTCAATATATTGCTTAGACATTTGTATGCACAAAATAACACATATCCGTGCATTTCATCAATCGAGTCATCAGTGGTACACAAAAAAGCTGGAGAAACTCAGCGGGTGCAGCAGCATCTATGGAGCGAAGGCAAAAAGGCAACGTTTCAGGCCGAAACCCTTCTTCAGACACTGTTTATGGCTTTGGTTTAACGTTGTGCATCTAGCGGATGCAGAGAGGATGTTTCCAGTAGCGGGAGTTTAGGATCAGAGGACACGGCCTCAGAATAAAAGGACTGCACCTTGAGAATGGAAATGGAGGAATTTCTTTAGTCAGAGGGTGGTGAATATGTGGAATTCAGTGCCACAGATGGCTGTAGAGGCCATGTCATTGGGTAGGTTTCAAACGGATTGATAGGTTCTCGATTGGTGAGTGTGTCAAAGGTTATGGGGGGGAGGCAGGAGAATGGGGTTGAGAGGGAAAAACAGGAGAATGGGGTTGAGGGAAAAACAGTTCAGCCATAATCGAATGGCTGAATTGACTCGATGGGACGAATGGCCTAATTCTGTTTCTATGTCATGATCTTATGAACTAAATAGTAATTATCAGCAAATCAATATCTGAATTTAAACCATTATATTAAAATTAAGTAGATGGCCTTGGAATCAGAAACAGCACAAGAACATCCTGTCCAATAGATGCAGAGATAGCAAAAGCGGAATTGCAATCTTTACAAATTCTCTAAATTTTAAAACCACATATTCTAAAACCTTCCTTATACAAGAAAGGAGGGAGGGAGGGTGTGCGTGCGTGCATGCGTGTGTGTACACCTTCCCTGCATGGAGGGAATACAACTAGAGGGGATTAGTTTCAGAATGTGGCCTGCTATAGTTGCTATTTCTCCGCAACCGATCAGCTATGCTGTGGGGGTTCAATAGACTGACTCAAGTGTCAGAATGCAGTGAGCGGCACAATGGGACAAATTAGGAATGTATAAAAACAGCAAAGGACCTCAAACATGAAATGTTAACAGTTTTGCCTTTCCGCAGATGCTGTCTTAGCTGACAGGGGATACATATTCTTCTACTTTTATTTCAGAATTCCAGCAACTGAAGCTTTTGACTTTCAATGGATGATAAATGCTATCTTTGGCAGCAATATCCAAAGACACAAATGAACAGAAGTCAGTATTGGGCAAGTTTAAAGAGAGATCTGAGGTGGGAATTCAACAAATACCTACTTCACACTCTGACTTTGACTTTGGTGCTGCTGTGCCCGTCATCCGCTGATCCAAGGGCACATGCTGAATGTATGTGAATCCATCGGGAATTCTGCACCATGGCTCCTTCTGCCCAAAGTTGAATTCTATGGCGCAGTTTTTTGACAACACATGCGGGAACAATGGACGTCCGCCAAGAGCTGTTTTCTTGGCTCTGAACGCAACACCAAGCCACCTTCCGTTCTTCGTATAGGACATCTCCACATCTTCACCAACATCATAGTTCTAAAGATGCAAAGGACAGTAAAGCTGGAATGTTCAGCAATGAAATGTTTCAGAACTGGATAAAGCAGCAATTACAAGCCAACAACAAATTTGCTTTCGCAGCAGCCTGCGGGTAGAGTTGTCAGCCTGCACCTGGAGACCAAATGTTATTCCTGGCAATCTACTCAAGACTTAATGTGACACAATGTTTTTTTTTTTTAATTTGTACCTTCACTGTAGCTAACACTATATTTGGCAAAAAGAAAAAAACAAATTGCTGGAAGAACTCAGCGGGTCAGACAGCATCTGTGGAGCAAATTCAAAAAAATCTGCCCAATCCACTGAGTTACTGCAGCAGTTTGCTTTTTGCTCAAGATTCCCATATCTGCAGTTCCTTGTGTCTACACTATATTCTTCATTTGGTTTCTTTTTTTCTTTTGCAGCTCATGTGTGGTAATAGTTTGCCTGGACAGAATGCAAAACAAAGTTTTCTACTGTTTCTCAGTAGACGTGACAACAATAAGCAAGTACTAACACCAATAGATGTTTTGATATTAAGGGAACCAAGGGATATGGAGGTAGCACTGGAAAATGGTGCTGAAAGAAAAGCTCAGCATGATCTTATTGAATGACGGAGCAGAAGTGAAGGACCACTTGTCCTGCTCCGAGTTCTATTTATGTTATGTTCTTAATACAGCATAGATTCAAGCTGACCAGCACAGACCAAATGGTTGTAAGCTCCATCACAGATTGATGTATGAACCTTGTGAATAACCACAAACCATGCTGGGCAGCAACCACCAACTCCAGGGGAAGCATGCCAATACAATAGTTACTACAGTTGCATCATTATTCCAACTTGAAACCAGTCTTCTAATATCCTGCAACATTTTAATTATCTTTTGTCGTATTGCTCTAAAGGGAACATCAAGCTAATTCAAAAACAAGTCGTAGTCAAATGCCAACCGTCACCTGTCACACCAGTCTTTAGGTTTAAAGAAAGAGAATATAACACAATGCAGCTACAAGATAGCATTTTAAACAAAGAATTGACTTGTTCAAATCATAACTCCAGGAATCCCTGCTTGTGGCCTTGAGTGAAATGGTATTGTCAAACGTTTAATTCAATTACATTTTCAATACTTACAATTAGACACCCCATCACATCGTTTTCAGAAAATCGTTCCCCGTAGTCCTGAAATTTGCAGTTTGATGACTTCTTTCCTGTCCCTCCAAACCCATATGAGAATGCCTCCTCACCTAAAAAGGACAATTAATTTGAGATTTGAGAGGCTAAATAATAAAACTTCACAAATTTGCACGATCAAATTCTGGTGATTTGCTGGATGTGTTTTTATAGCCAATCAAATATGCATCTTACTGACATTGGATGCATGAATATGAGAAATATCCTGAAAATATTTGGGCTCGGGTTCAATAGCACTCATGAAAATAAAGCAATATATAAAATTCAGTCCAAAAAATAAAACAGTAATCCAAGACCTGGCATCTTCCAGTTGCATGCAATCACGGTTAGCATGGCAGCCAGCACTAGATCATAAAATGTGTGACCATATTTAATAGAAAACAGACATGCAATGTGGGATAAAATATAGAATTCAGAACGGAAACAGGCCCTTCAGACCAAAATATGTGCTGAATGGTGCCATGGTAGGTCAATAAACATATTCTTGAAAAACACTTACACTAAAATCTCTGCTTCAGTCACTATATTCAGACTATATATTACAACACGGAACATGATAAATTGAATCCAACAACATCAATCAAATAATCGAACCAAGACCATGTCAGTTGAGAGGATCAATTTCAAATGACATGGCACTTTTTTTAAACCAACCTCAATCTATGGAATGTATTATAGATCAACAGGATGATGGGATACATTTTTAAAAGACTAAGCTTAAATTCTATTTGTAATTCTCTTTTTCCCTTCCAAGAACAGGATACCTGCTGTGTTACTCCAGCTTCTTGTGTCTGTTGATGAACAGGTAACTCTGCAAGAAGGATTAGAATGGATTATCTGATTCTACGATTGTTGAAGTGGGTGAGAGGCCATTAAAGAATTAAAAAGCAAATGTCCCCATCAGGATTCTGGAGGAATGGGCGGTGCAAAGAGCAGCCTGCTGCATTGGGATATGAAGATGGTAAATCACTGCTGCACGAAGCATCACTATCTGCTGAGAAAGGAACCACCAGCACATGCTTGAGAATTCTAGTGTTGAAGAATTATAATCTACATCTAATATCATGTACAAAAAAGGAAAAACTAGTAAATAAAATGTAGAAAACCACAGTCAAGTAGAGCCCATCTTGAAAACAGAGCAATGAGTTTGCTCCTCGATATGACAGATCCCGTCTCATCGTCCAAATATTTTACTTTTTCTTCAGTTTAGTTTAGAGATACAGCGTGGAAACAGGCCCTTCAGCCCACATCGACCAGCGATCCCCACACATTAACATCACCCTATACTCTCCAGGGACAATTTTACATTTATAATACCAAGCCAATTAACCTACAAAGACCTAGTCTTTGGAGTGTGGGAGGAAACACAAGATCTCGGAGAAATCCCATGCAGGTCACAGGGAGGACGTATGACGTCCATAAAGACAAACACCCGTAGCTAGGAGCAAACCCGGGTTTCTGGTGTTGGAAGGCTGTAGCTCTACCGCTGCGCCACTGTGCCGCCAACAGGGACACAAAAATCTGTGCCATGGGAAACACATCCAAAGCCAAGCAACAGCCAAGCAGATGGCATAGAACTGCATGCAGTCCTACAAGCCTGGCAAGGTTCAACGCCTTATGGGAGACTGAAAATTCTGAAATCTCCCACAAGGAGAACCAGGGAAAAGTAGAATAGAACAGTAGACCAGTGAGAAACAAAAAAACAGAGCTTCTGTACATAAGTAAAAGGCAAAAGAAGATCAGCCGAAGTTAATGTGGATGTCATACAACCAAGGCAGGACAAGTAAGTAGTAAGTAAGTAAATTTTATTTATATAGCACGTTTAAATCAACTCGCGTTGAAACCAAAGTGCTTTACATAGAAGAAATAATTAAGGTTCAGTACATCCATAGAAAAATTTAATACAGAATAAGAAAAGAGTAGAAAATGTTTTATGTATTTTGAGTGACACAGAAAATGTTTGCAAGACAGTGGAGGTCTACTGTGAACAAGCAGCAGAAAGTCTTCTACAAGATGGCACACAAGGCGCTATTAAACAAAATTGTGAATGATTTGAGAGTAACATACTGGCAATATATTGAGGAATAGTTAATGGAGAGAAAACACAGTAAAATAAATGTTTGGGAGCGTGTGATACTGCAAGGATCTGCAGAAGCCCCAGCTGCTCACCATTTATAGCATTGATTTGGAGGACAGAGCCAAGGCAATATCTCCAAGTTTGCTGAAGATACATAACCAGGTGGCTATAAATGGGCTAGATGAATGATAAGGATATTGTGCATGGAATAATGTGGAAAAACACAAGGTCACCTCAGGTGATGGGGAAAAATATAGAGGAGGATATTTTATGTCAATGACGAGAGGTTGGAAAGTGTTGGTTTTCAAAGGGATCTGGATGTCATTGTAGACAAGTCACAAAACTTTACGTGAAGCACAAGTGAGAATGCAAACAATATATTGCACCTCTATTATGTGAGATTTTGAGTGTAAGAGTAGAGATGTCAAGCTATAACTTCACTGGGCGCGAGGCAAGACTGCGTTTGCAAGTGGCCAAGTCTAGTCTCCCTTACAATGGATCCACTTCTGATGGAGGGAGTACAGGAATGGTTCATAGTGTTGATTCCAGGGATGGAATAAGAGTTGTACTGGTGGTCTTCACAGGAGAATGTAAGCAGACGGCTGGCTGTTAGAATTTGTCGAATGAGAGGTAATCTCATGGAAGCATACAACATTCTTACAGGTTTTGAAGGATAGAAATGTTCCCCCTGGTGGACATGTCTGGAACCAAGAGCAAGTTCAGAGGATTGAGAGTGGCCTCATCATGTTTAATTTTTTTTTTACAAGCATGGCATGGTAGATGCAGAGTGGGTTTTCCTGGATAGGATGTCTTGAATCAGAGGCCACAATTTCAATGTAAAGCATCAGCCTTTCAGGGCAGAGATGAAAAGAAATGTCTTCACCCAGGGGGAAGTGAATCTTTGAACATTTTTATTGAGGGATATGGTGTTACTGCACGAGGGTGGTACTTAGGTAAAAAGATAACGAATGGTGCAGCACTCGCAAAAGACTTAATGGGCTACTCCTGCTTCTAAAGTTCTTCATGTTCTCAGTAATGCTCCCTCACACAAAAAACAAATTATCTTCATCACTCCTTTCAACATTAATACTTTATTGCCATCACTTAAGGTCATAAGTGATAAGAGCAGAATTAGGCCATTCGGCCCATCAAGCCTACTTCACCATTCAATCATGGCTGATCTATTTCTCCCTCCTAACCTTCACCTCATAACATCAAACAAAGAAAATTACCAACATGTATGAGAATAACCTCCTTATTAAAAAAAAGAATTCCTCCTCTGTAAAGCATCAGTAATGTGGAAACTGCCGCTTTTATCAGTAGCCGTGGCAAAGCTTACAAACCTGAACAACACCATCTATCCAATTACACGGCCACCAAAACAAAATATAGCAATGCTCAAAAGTTAATTACTAGCAAAATCTGTTTTTAGACAAGCCTGATCAATCTGGAAAGCTTTTTCTATTAAATCTCAAGAAGACCAAAATATCTAGAAATTCATTGAGTGTATTTTACATCCGGTCACAGACTGACTCGACATTTCAATGCTTATGACAGCATAGATTGTGGTGGTGCATCACTTCATTCAATTGCCGTTAGGATCTCACTGGATTTGGACAATGAACAAAGGCATAATGGAGATTCCGGGAAAATAACTTTCACCAACGGCTTTCCCTCAATGTGATTTGAATTGACGGGCACAATATAATATAAAAAACTAATATCAACGTTGATCAACGTGACGGGTGTTAAGTCAAAATAACAAAACAAAAGGGATCAACTGACGAGTCACATTACTACTTGGGATCAAAGCAAGTCAACAGCCAAAAACTAATGTTGTACACTTCATCTGGAAGCATAAGTAGTAATTGCATAACTAACAAATAGACAAGAAATCTAATGATAAAAGACTGCATTTAGTACCTTTCTAAACTTATGTCACAGGATATCATTAAAACCATGATTGGAATAGAAAACAATCTAGTTTAGTAATAAGATACCCGATGAGATGGCTAATACAAAGAAAATCTAGAGGAACTAAACAGACAACATCTAAGAATTAAGAATAGTCCTGCCAGGAAATTAAGGAGCAAACCCAAATCAAAATATGGACACAGGATAGAGCTCGATTTGTCAAGGAATTGCTTTGGTCTTCTTTCAGAAGCTTCTGTCAAGAAGCATGCCAATGGATTTGGAACACAAATCCCAATGTGTTAGAAAAGCCTGCACTGCATCCGATTGTAAGAATAATGCATAGCAAATAATCTAAATAAATTTCTTTTACTTTCCATTCTTTTCATAAAATAACTCAAATTTTTGAAATGAATTTGAACTCAAAGTAGGCGTCATCACTGACACAACACTAAATTGTGTTAGTTTCGAAGCATGATTCTCTTTCAGTTCGCATAATGGATTCAACCGAATAAGCTTTGACCTAGAAAACTAGTTGGCACAATACTTCCACCAAAGCACAGCATAAATCCACATCGTATAATCCAAGTCACTCATTTAGATACCTGAAACAAATGAAGGGTTAAACATAAAACAAACCCCAAATCAAATTCAAAATAATGAATAAGCATTTATGGATTGTAAAAAGATTAGAATTAATTTGCTTACCTAACTGCGTACTGCATGAATCAAGTGACCAGCCAACACGAACGACATGGGGATCAGGCTCGGTTGAAGGAAGATGCTTAACTGGAATCTCTTCGTTAATCTAGAAACAAAATTGGGAATTGCTAAAACTTAATTAGTATTACATACTAAATTACTAACTGAATTTAAAATGGAAGAATGACAACATAGATTCAGAATTAAAAGAGTCAGTTCAGCAAAGAGCACAACAATCACCATCTGTGTAAAACTGTTTCTACAACAATTCAATGCTAAATAGCTGATTCACAAAACTGGAGTTCATTTCCACTATTGTTTCTCTACATATTACTAATAGATTGCTTATTTCAGATTCAGATTCAATTTTAATTGTCATTGTCAGTGTACAGAACAGAGACAACAAAATGCATTTCCTCTCGTCACCAAAGAAACATTGCTTATATCTCAAACACTGATCACTGATGCAAGGGATAAACATAATATTAAGCTATTAAACTGGAAGGGCATCTCAACCAACTGTCCTCCATATCCACACAATAACTTCCAGCAAAAGTCAATGGATAACTATTAGAAAAGGGTACCCAAATTAAGATTCTATCTTTAAAACTAAAGGACTAAGGGTATTTGTAATATTTCAAATGAACTCAGCATGACTGAATCTGGGCCTTTCTACTCTGGACACCTCAAATATCCATTGAAACATTTGGGTACAAGGAGTCAAAGCACCAAACACACATGTATTTTTTCTGCACTGTGGGCAGCTTCTGAAGAGAAATCCCATACTTTTCAGTTGTTAACACAAAAAACTTCTCAACCACCAAATCTCAGTGGAACACAAATGAGTTTTACATACTCTTAGAATGCAATCATTAAGAGCTTGATGCCCTCTTGTGAACTTATGGTGTTCCTCTACAATATCCACTATTTTTTTGAAGTTTGGTGCCCAACTGAATATACTGAGCCAGCTAAATTCTGATTAAAGGAATAATTCCATATGATTATATAATTTTGAGATAAATGCAAACATTGTGCACTGGTATAAAAATGTTCTTGATCTGTCAATCTTAAAAATCTTTTTGCTCTCATGTAGTAACTAGATTCTCTTTACAACGACAAGAATTCAGGCATCCTAGAAATAATTATATCCTCTTTCCAACATTCTAATCATAGCTTAGCGCAGTCATTGAAATCTTTTAATTTTCCTTGCTAACTTTTTATTCCCCTATAGGCAGATATGCAGCTCACTGCGTTGTGTAATCTTTAAACTGGAAAATAACTTTTGTTCCTTCTAATACATTATACAGTAAACCCTTGTTTTAACCAACCCCTTTATAACAGATTTTGGTTATAGCGGACGGATCTGCCGATGCCACTCCCGGTTTACACCGCCTCCCAGCTACATACAGCCCTGACTTCCAACGCCACCCCTGGCTCACAAGATGCACCAGCCCCAGGGAACAGCCTTTCTTCAGGCTGCTGCCATCAACACGATGTGCTGGGTCACTGTGGAGCTCCCTCCCCTCTCATCAGCTGCTGCATATTTCTTGGAAGATGCTGGCGAGTGCAGGGGAGAAGGAGACGGCAGCGGAGCGGGGTATGGACAAAGCAACGGCCGACAGGAAGAGGCGGCAGCCGCTGGTGAAAGGGGAAGGAGCCCCACGGTGACCGAGCTCAACTTGTCAATGGGAGCAGCCTGAAGGAAGAGCTGACGGCCAGGGACTACAGCATGAGCCGCAACAACAGCCATGTCAACTGGACCATGTGGTGCCTGGCGAAGATGTACTCGCTGGTGTAGACCAGAGGCATCGGCACCTAGTTTTAAGGTGAAATGGCACACAATGCTGCAATAACTCAGCAGACTGAATCAGTCTGAAGGGTCCCGACATCACCTATCCATGTTCTCCAGAAATGCTGCCTGACCCGCTGAGTTACTCCAGCACTCCTGTCCTTATGTCTATTAACCATCATATGCAGTTCTTAGGTTCATCTACATACTATGATTATACCTTACTCGGTTATCCCAGTCGGCAATAATGAACCCCATCGCACCCCCCCCCCCCCCCCTCAATGTGGAACTGAAAATACAAAATGTAATAGAAAACAACTCAGGCTTGCATAATTGTTAAATAGCTTATATCCCATATGGCACCATCCAACAAGTGCTTATTTTGCTGATCCACTGCATAAGCTTGGTCAATAAGGGATTTAGTGAAATATTCTGACGTGCAAAAAAACACAGTTCATAGCAGAAACACCTGCACTGCAGGAATGTTATAAATCTGAGATTAATCCAAAGTAAAAAAATGTTTGGACCTTTCATAGTCAATCTCAGCCTTGACATATGATTTACAGTTAACGATTTTACCATTGCCAATAACCTGCAACATGAATATCCTACATGATTTCTGTAATGAAATATTGCAATGTAATAGTCGGACAGTTATCGTCCAAAATTAATATCGTCCAAAACAGGCAATTAAATTGCAAATTTTAAAGTGGCATTACAACAGAAAGCTACAAAATGCTCTTATAACAGCCTTAATAACCCACCTGTATAAAGTCTAATAGGATAGTTGAGTAATGAAAAGAACGTTGGTCCAGGATGAAAGCTTTCATAATTAAAGTTAAGATATTATTCCTTTTGCCTCTAAGATCTTGGGAAAACTGAAAGGCTGCATAAGAAAATGTCCATTCCAAAAGCGGTTCTTGCAAAATAAATGATTTTGCTCTTTGCTTTCATAGCTTGCCATGATCTCCCTTCCAATATAAAGCTAGCAATTGGGCAAGTCATCACTGCAACATTTTATCCAAAGTGTTCAGATCAACCTCCGTCATTCAGTTACTGGCAAATAACTAATGACCCAAGAGAACTTTTAACATTCCATGTAAATTACTTCTCCCATTCACGCACGACCAACTATTCATTACTCATCCGCTCAAATTAAAAAATATATCAGCATTTATCCAATCTGTTATTAAATAGTTCCACCAGAAATATCGCCAACCTTCTAAGCCATCATAATCAAATCCTTACCGTCGCCAGATTACTCGTATTAAATCACACTCCTTTTTCACTTATGTCCACAATGAATTATGCAAAATCCCTGCCCCTCAAGAGCAATTAATTTAGTGTTAACAACCCATGTCACACCCTGGATCCATTACAAACTTTCATACCCGTTGCTCTCCAATGCTGTTCCTTTGCCCATTCTTTGCTCAGCACCGTACAGTTTTCAAAATGTACCAAATTCCTCACCTCCACCATATTGAATAACATCTTTCATGATCTGTTACAAGATCCTCAAAACCCATCTCAAGCTCAAGTTGCATTAAAGCCACTGTTTCGTTCAAAGTTGACTTTGCTGAAGTGAGTATGTTTCTTTGGTACCTGTTAACATTAGGCTGGGTGCGTTTTCTGCCTTCCTAGGAATGATACAACGACTACATTGAACAGGACGGAACTTTAGAAAATGCATTTACTAAAAATACAGTTTCATTAAAAGTTTGATTATTTGCAGGGCAATTTTAAATGTAGAATAATAACTTTTGCCTAAATCTCAATGGAAACGTGGCTCAATACGGGGAGTTCCAAGACAGCACAAGGAAATCCAGGGATTCAGAAACCCCTCCCACCCTGAATTCTTACTCCGAACAGCACTACTGGAAGCAGTGAACAAAGTTCAGACACATCACTATTGGCGCAGGAAGGAAGAATCGGGGTTCTGTAGGGTCACTATCAAGTACATTCCAGCAAGTGGCTCATGAGCAACACTGGCAGAGGTCCAGGAGCAGTTCACTTGCCTAGCCAGAGGTACTTAGGAGACACGTACGGGGAGAAAAGAAAATGGGCGTTGCCATGCCCTCAAAAGAAAAATGTAAGTACCTTAACTTCAAAACAAACTCTCCCCTTGTTGACCCCATATGTTGCTCGTGCTCCTGACCACAGATATGCAAATCCTTCAATAGTCAATGGGTAGCCACTCAAGCGGTCTCTAGCTACTTTAAAGTGCAGATCACAGTTATCTAGGATGGAAAACAGGGAAAATGTAAGACAGTGAAACAAGAAAATATTAAATTAAACCAGTTAAGACTAGCCTGAAAATAGTTTGTTACCAAGGCACCATTTAATACTTACAAGTATCAATGGCCACACAAGTTTCATCAAATTCTTCCTCATCATCCTCTGCTGGTGGCTGGGGAGATTTTGCTCTGTAAAAAGGCCGTGAGACAAAAAATTGTTATCAGCTCCATAAAGAACAACCGCATACAGGCTCAATTCATGATCAGAGATGACAGCTTTTTCACCACTTTTTAGTGCATATTATTCCTTTTGGCAATAAAGTCCCAAGTTAAAACCTTTGATTTGACTTAATTATCAACCAAAATTGCTCAGACATTATGGTGTATATTGATGAAAATTCCATTCTCTTGACGGTCCTACTGATTTCTTAATCCATAGCGAGACCAAAACTTTAAGAAAACAAACCCAATTCTAATTTCAAACCTAATCTCTAATTTCAGGTAATTTCAGGTACTTTCTCCTTCCCTTCTCAGCTCTCCCTCAGCACACTGGCTCCACCTCTTCCTTTCTTCTTCCTGCCCCCCCCACCCTCACATCAGACTGAAGGGTTTCGACCCGAAACGTTACCCATTTCCTTCGCTCCATAGATGCTGCCACACCTGCTGAGTTTCTCCAGCATTTTTGTCTATCTTCGATTTTCCAGCATCTGCAGTTCCTTCTTCAAACCTTTGAACTGCATTTTTTAAATATTCTCCTTTGGCACTAGTCTGTGACCCAAAGTATCAGTCCTCAGGAAACTGAATATTACGCTGATTACACATGAACTATTCCGGTCACTCTCCGGCACGGGGAGAAATTACCATTCAGTCTATCCAACTGCTCTGGGCCAAGAACAACAAACATTGAAAACCCCAATCAAAGTGAAACCACCACACTATAAACAAACTATATACATCCTTCCCACCAAGAAAGCAGCAATGGGAAATGAAAACACAACTCGATTACTTCTACTTGTTCCATCATGACATTCTGAGGCAAGGCAAGAGCTATTTTCAGGGATAATCTTACTGAAATGGGTTAGTCAAACATCGCACAAATTTCACTGGCACACTATGAATCTGTTACCTTTTCCATTCAGAACAGTGGTTGAAATGAATGAGCCAACTATGGAGATAAAGTGAATGATCTTCAAATTAAAGTCATTATTATCTTGTAATTCTTTAACAATAAACTCAAGAGGGGATTTAAACCGAGAGAGCAGACGTTTCCAGCATTTACAAAACCAAATCGTCAGCAAAATGGGTGGTCCTGATGAAGACTAGCTTAGTTAGTGTTACTCACCGACCATAACTCCTGTCCTCTCTGTATTCATAATATCCATGCCCTTGGTCAGGAAAGGGTCTCTTTCTGCTTGGCGGTATCGACTGTTTGATTGCAGATTGATCCACAAATTCCTCCTTAACTTCAACTGGTTGAAATTCTATACAAACAATACTGTATATTAGACAAGTCGCTCCATCTACTGCAGATCTTGTTCAAAGAACCTGAAGCTGCCATACAGGCAGATTTCAAGTGATTAGAATACACATTTCCATCGGAGAATAATAAGAGTAGATAAAGAAGAAAATTGGTCATGCAATCTGTTGTAATTACAACAATGGTCAAATACAGCTCTCGAGACACTTCGGAAATGTATTTAAATCCAAGCGAACATTGGAAATTAATGGCCTTACCAAGACAGAGCTCACCAAGACAGATGCTCAGATTCTGACTATACTAAATTAACTTGCCAACTGACAGTTTTAGGCACCAGCCCAAATTTAGTATTGCTAATAAAATGATACATGTTATTAGTTTTGTCCTTGTTTTAATACTTAAATAGAGCAAAATCTCGGGTACAGCTTCTCTACTGTTTAGATAACAGACCCACAAAGAGTTGTATGACGCAAGGGCTTGCATCTATTTGGTGAGCCAATTACAACATCACCATGCATTCCGTTTCTGGATTGAAATGACAGGTCCTGTGCATAGAAAGCTACACTCTATCCTGCAAGGAACAAGGCTTGCTTACAATTGGTTTTGGCACAGAGATTAAAGAAATATCTGAAGGCCTTAAAAACATGATTGGCTTGAAAATGCATGGGTGCCATACTGCAGTGATGGAAAGTCACTCAATTATAATAAACTAGTGAATAGAAAACATATCCTACAATTCTCCCATGGATTTGGAAATCAGGAACAAATTAGTAATACTGCTTGGAAGCAATGTTGAAAGTTAAAAAGGAAATTATATGGTAACTATAGCAACAAAATATGGTGGAAATATACAACTAAGAAAACGTTCCATCAGGAGTAGCTTTTTAATATTTCTGGTTACAGGGTTCTAAAAATAAAATCAGGGTGTAGGAAAGCTTGGTTTTTAACAGTTGAGGTATAATCTAGCGTGAAAATTAACCAGCAGATTTGAATTATTAATGTTTCCCAGACAATTTTAGACATTAGACAACAGACCATTCTAGTGGGCTTTCAACTGTATGGTTAAGGATGTCATGAATAGTTGTAGATTAAAATGGACATAATATTATCGACAGTAATGAGCAGAGAGATTGGACAGTTTTCCAACGAATGATCTGAAAAACATGGTAGGGAAAAGATAAGAGATTAAATTGTCAAAAATATGTCATGGGATAGCTTTGGCAGAGATTAAGGAGACTTCAATGTGATTTTAAGGAAGGAACAAGATAAGGAGCCCTCAGGGACTAAGTGGACATCTATGTGTGGAGATGCAGGAGATGAACACTTCACTTCAACTTTTACTGTGGAGAAAGACTGAGGGAAAGCGGGAAAGATCATGGGGATGTCTTGGAAAGGTGGTGTATTAGAGGTGGTGCTGGATGAATGTAGGTAAATATTCGGATTTGGATCAGGTACATCCAGAAATTGAGAGAAACAGAAGAAATTGTAGAAGCCCTGGCTGAGATATCTTCATCATCATTAACATGGATGCAGCCGCAGAAGACTTGAAGTTTGTAAATATCATGCCTTTATTCAAGAAAGGCTATTAAAAAAAACTGGGAATAATAGACCAGCAAGCCAAATATCTGTGTTGGTAAATTACACCCAGGAATTCTGAGGGATAATATATACATATACATTTGGAAAGAGGGGTTGATTAGGAACAGCCAGAAAGGTTTAGTGTGTGGGAGTCTAGTCTGATCATTCTGAAGAAAATCCCGACCTGAAGTATCACCTATTCATGAAGATAGGCACAAAGTGCTGGAGTAACTCAGCGGGTCAGGCAGTGTCTCTGGACAAAAAGGATGGGTGACATTTCGGGTTGGAACCCTTCTTCAGACCAATTAATGTTCCCCAGAGATGCTGGCTAACCCGCTGAGTTACTCCAGCACTTTGTGTCTGTCTGGTTATGAACACAGGCAGTCCCTGGGTTCTATTCCAGAGAATCGTTCAGAAGCCAATTTCTCTGTTAAATCAGAAAGCTCAATTTTCTATAGCAATCCACATCATATCACTGTACACACTCGCTATAATTCTCTAATTGAATAATCACCCTGCTACCTATAATTGAAATAAAGAAATTCATAGTGCATCCAGTCACAAATAAATAATCTGAACTAGGTTACTGTTATTATTATTAGCTGCAAAAATGCTTTAAACATGCATGGGAATCTTTGAGTAAAGTCAGATTTTTGCAAGTTAGACCAATCATAATACAGGTCGAGATATCACTTTTTGGGGAATCAAGCAAAATGTGGCAATTAATGCAGCCAATGTACAGGATGACCATGATCTTACTAAAGAGTGGAGATGTCTAACATAGTTTACATATGCTTTTAAAGATTGCTAACTTAATCGGCAAACCATAAACAAATAGATATAGATATATAGATAAATAGATACCTAACTAGGTATTCAAATTGCAGACACTAATCTAAAAGCATGATACAAAATAACTGCACTTAACAAAAACATCCTTAGACAGGTGTGTCTACACAGTCTTCCAATCATTCATACTGAGCGTGTGAAACTAGTTAATCAGGAACTTTGGTCAAAAGACTGGTAATTAAAATTTGCATTTCACAAAAAATAAAAAAATAAAACGTGTGTGTTTAAAATAATTCAGAACCACTTGATTTAACAGGCTTACCCTGCTTTGTTGTTGCTGCTTGTTCGATGGCTGGTGCCTCCCAGCTTCTGTCGACATTTCCTTGCCTGGATCCTCCAAAATCACTGCATTGATTATCACACTGATTAAAAGAGTTCACAGTACCATCATAATTTGAATCACCAGCATTAGTCCCATCATCTGAAAGAAATTGAAAATAAACCAAACTGAAAAGATGCAGATAGAATTTTAAAAGAATAATGCATTTTATTGGTTATCAATAATGCACTTTGTTCAATCTGTTGACATACAGATTTGGTGCACTATAAACACCCGTTAAATAATCACCAAACAGCCTTCCTTATGTCCATCTTTTAAAGTTCTCACTTGAAAACTAGGTAATTGCTTTTATTGTCCTGTTATGAACACCTGTCCCTATACCTCCTCCCACAACTCTGTCCAGGGACCCCGGCAGTCCTTTCAGGTGAGGCAGAGGTTCACTTGCACCTACTCCAACCTCATCTACTGTATCCATTGTTCAAGATGTAGACCGTTGTACATCGTCAAGACCAAACGCAGAAAAAAAAGAACGTTTTGCGGAACACCTTTGCTCAGCCCGCCTGAACCTACCTGATCTGCCGGTTGCTGGACACTTTAATTCTCCTTCCCATTCCCACACCGACCTTTCTGTCCTAGATCTCCTCCATTGTCCCAGTGAAGCTAAACGCAAATTGGTGGAACAGCATCTCATATTTCGCTTGGGCAGCTTACAGCCCAGTGGCATGAATATTGATTTCCGGCAGCCCCAGCATTCCCTCTCTCTCTCTCTCTCTCTCTATCCCTCCCACACCCAAGTCGCGCTAACTTCTCATGTTCACCCTACAAACAGCTAACAATGGCCTTAATCATCGTTACTTTTTTGCATATCTTTCATTCATTGTTCTTTATCTCTCCACATCACCGTCTATAACTCTTGTTTCCTTTATCCCAAACCAGTCTGAAGAAGGGTCTCGACCTGAAACGCCACCTATTCCTTCTCTCCAGAGATGCCGCCTCTGTCACTCCAGCTTTTTGTGTCTTTCTTCGGTTTAAACCAGCATCTGCAGTTCCTTCTTACAAATTGCTTTTATTATGTGTAATCCAAAAACAAGGCTAAAGACAAGACTGGATGCCAAAGCAGCCAAGGAGATATTTGAACTAAAGACATTGTTTTTTATGGAACCGCATCAGCTTTATAAAACGTTGGTAAGGGACAATTTGGAGTTCTGGTTGCCCCATTACTGGAAGGATGTGCAGGTTTGGAGAGGGTGCAGAAAAGGTTTATCCAGATAATCCCTGGAAGTTTTCTGATCAGCCTGAAGGCAAGTCACGACCCAAAACATCGTCCATCCAATTCCTCTACAGATGCTGCCTGACCTGCCGAGTTCCTCCAGCACTTTTGTTTTTTGCTCAGAAATTATATCTCATTCGTTTCAAAATTCGGTGACCATCTGACCCATCTGATCAACTGGAAAACTGGAGCCAAAAACTTCGGGTTCTGACAAAGTCTGGTAACATTTTGATTATACAAAAGTGAACTCTCGACCTATCCGCACACTGGAAGTATCTTCACACAGCTGCTGCAGTTGCCACCATCTTTTCCAAGGCTATGGGATCAAGCCCAACAAGATTTAACCACAACATCTAAATTAGCAATCTAGGATGGCATTAATGTATTACTAAACTGGTGATCCTGGGTGAATGCTCAAGATTACATAGCACTTTAAGACAACCTAGAACATTTTTCGTGGTATGCCAATCCTCAACCACTTTCATTAAGTTCTGATCATACATCTTTCCAGAGTGGGAATTTGCATTTAGATTGCTGCCCTCTTCAAAGTTGCACCTTTCAGACAAGTTGTTAAATTCAGACCATCTATCGGTCAGACAATGAATACTAGACAAAGGTAGACGTAAAATGCGGAGTAACTCAGCAAGACAGGCAGCATCTCTGGGGAGAAGAAATGGGTGATGTTTTAGGTCGAGAGGTCTCGACCCGAAATGTCACCCATTCCTTCTCTCCAGAGATGCTGCCTGTCCCGCTGAGTTACTCCAGCATTTTATGTCTACCTTCGATTTAAACCAGCATCTGCAGTTCTTTCTTATACAAATGAATACCAGACAATATATACTGGAGAGTTAGGATTTTGCAAGTGTAATAACACTAAAATAATGCAAGTGGGAATGCTTCTATTCAAAATATGCCTTTAGGCCCCAAAAACAACTCTATACAAATGCAAGTTAATGGTGAGTATAAAATACTCAGAACATTGGATGCTGCCTGGACCATGATCCAGTTCAAATGTGAATCACACTACCCTATTGTATCATGCAAGGCACAATGTATCACTATTCTCAGAGGAGGATTGTTGTTGTCAACTTCCACGCAAGCAGCACCACACATTAAATAACTACTGAATAGCAACATGTCGACTTGCCATATTGGCGTACAACTGTTAAATGGAACTAGCCCATCTCCTCAATGCAATAGGAAAGACATTCCACACTCAAATACAAGAATCTCACTAAAAAATCTATTTTTACAGAATGTTATAAAGCCTCAGTTATCCAACATTTCGTCCTAATAATGTATTCCGAAAAGTAATTTGTAGTTAGCATTAAATTCTTAAAAACCATTGGATTGACATTGCTGATCAATAAATCTAACTCCTTGCAGAATTTCTGTTTACTACCTCAAAAAGCTCCAAGATCCAAATGTACAACTCGCCATCAAAATGTCCAACTGGTTCATACCCACCCTGTTCGACATTCTAGTCATGATGAACAGCCAAATCCAGTTAATTACCCTGGTTTGCCATTAATCTGTGTCTGGAGATATCTGGAAATACCAATAGATGTTTACATCTCAATCCTATCCAGTGCTTTTACAACAATCTACTTAAAACATTTTTCAAAACTAGTAAACTTTTCAAGCGACTCCTCAGCTTGGCCAGCACAGCCTTACATTAAGACAGCAGCATCAGGTTGATGGGAATCTACAACTAGCACAAGGTACAACAAGGTGGAGTCAATGCTCTCTTTACTGGATGGTTTGAAGATAAAAGATCCACTGTAAGATATGACCACCAACACCTCACGCAACCATTATCAAAATTTGCATTGAACAAGATACTTTAGATGCTTCTTCACAACACTACTGGCTATTATGGTCACCTAGCTGTAAAGTGAAGTGTGGAACAAACAACTCTTCCCACTTTCTTCATAGTCTTAAGTGCTGGAGAAACTCAGCGGGTGCAGTAGCATCTACAGAGCGAAGGAATAGGCAACGTTTCGGCCCGAAAACGTTGCCTATTTCCTTCCCTCCGTAGATGCTGTCGCACCCGCTGAGTTTCTCCAGCACTTTTGTCTACCTTCGATTTCCCGCATCTGCAGTTCGTTCTTAAACATTATTCATAGTCTTTACCTCTTATGCAAGTTTACAGTTTACTGTCTCTTTGACAATTTACCAGTGCAAGCAAGACCCACATACCACACACAAGTTCATTTCACATTTATCACTGCACTAGAAGCCACAAGGCCATTGTCTATGCCAACCTCCAACAGAGCAAGTCCATTAATCTCATTCTCATTAATCATATTCCCCCGTAGACCTGCAACTTATTTTATCTCCTATGCTTCACCAAATGCAGTGAAGCAATATCAATATGCTGAAATACTGCATCATAAAGTAACAATTCATTACTTTATAGTTAGAATTTCCAGCAAATATCAAAGACCAGCTGATCCAACTGGCAAAGCCAAGAGGGTAGATAGGTAATCTGTCAGAGAGTGCCTTAATGTTAATCAATCCAGCCTGCATTTTGACAACAAAAAACTTATACTTTCATATTCCAATTTTAAACAGCAATTCAATAGATCCATCATTTAAACATATGAATGAAATAGAACACAATTCTATTTTGAACATGAAAAATTACCCACCTATTCTCTCATTGGATCAACTTGCTCATGACAATAAATTAAGTGGAAATGTCAGCATGAATAGGGATGCAAAGCACACGTACCAGCTGAGAGTGGGTAGCAACATGGCACACAAAATACAATGTGGATAAATCTACGGTTATGCACTTCGGATAACAATAGAAGGCACTTCATGTTGATGATATTTTAAATGGGAAGAAGTTTGGGATCGTTAATGTTCAAAAGAGACCAGTAGTAATTGTATACAGTCGCTGAAAGATAGCACGTAGGCCCAGCAGGTAGTTCGAAAGGCAAGTGGTATACCGTGGCTTGTGTGGGAAGGATTTAAAAGTACAGATGTCTTACATTACATTTTTACATTAGGTCAGTTGGAATATTAGGTACAATTTTAATCTTTATGCTTATAAATATATATGTATAACAAAGATTTAAAATGATAGACAAAGTGCTGGAATAACTCAAAGGGGTAAGGCAGTATAACATCTCTGGAGAAAAAAGATGGGCGAGACATTTCCAGTCGGGACCTTTCTTCAAAATGTCTCCTTGAATGGCAGGAGCTATATATATATATATGAGAAGTTGTATATATATATATATATATATGATATGATATATATGATATATATATATATATATGAGAAGACCAAGATTTATTCACCTCTGATTGAAAGTTTGTAAGAATATGAAGAGACCTCATTGAAACATACTACAGATTTGATATGGAGAGGATGTTTCCCTAGCAAAGAATCCAGAGCAAAGGGAGATCATTTCAAAACAAAGAGTAAGCCATTCAGGTTTCCAGGAAGGAGGTACATGGAGTCAAACAGATTGGAAATAGGGCCATCAGCTCAACCTGTCCATGCTAACCAAGATGCCCCATCTCCACTGTTTCGATCTACCTCTGTTTGGCCCATAGCTATGTCCCCTTGTTCTTGATTCCCCTACTCTGGGTACAAGACAGTACATGTACCCTATCCGCGAGCATTGCCACTTTCATTTCACTGCACATCTTGTATGTGTATGTGACAAATAAACTTGACTTGACTCCATTCCCTCGTGATCTTATACACCTCCTATTCCCTCATCATCCTGTGCCCCAAGGAACAAAGTCCTATCCATCTTCGAAACAATGGTCAATTTTGGAATTGTTTACTCCCAAAGGCTCGGTCATATAAATCTGAAATTAACAGACTTTTCAGCATTAGAGGATCCAGGGAAATTCAGGAGAAGAGTGTTATACAAGGAGATCGGCCGTTACCTGGTTGCATGGGAAGTAGATTCAAGGCACTGAAAGATCATCTCTCATTTCTACATAATGTTTCCCTTGAAGTACTGAACAATTCACATAATTAGTTGTCACCCACATCTTTGAATAGTACTGAATGTATTCATCTGCAGTTCGTTTTAAGGCTGAAAAGAACCATGGTACTGATGGCAATGTTCCAGAGCCTGTGTATGGGCAGTTTCAAGTAGCTCATATGATTTAAAGTTTTTGGTGAAAATCTAAACTTGCACCTAGGCAATCGATTTCTATGCGTCAGATCTATTTTCATCCAAGGTCAAAAATCTGAATTTACAGTGCAGATTCTCAAACTTCTTCCTGGCTCATAAGGTTATAGATGCTCTCACCAGTGTGTTAGATTTTATAATAATCCATCAGCTGGTCATTAATTTGTTCTTATTCATTCCCTATATAGCAATTTACATTCCAATAACACAACAAACATTGTGAAATATCCCAAGGCACTTCATAAGAGTTGAGACAAACCCTCACATCACGCAAAAGGTGACAACATAAATGTTACTAAACATAATTAACAAAAGTAGGTTATCCAGTTCTTTTAAATTGCTCCATCATTGCTCCTCCACCTCAACTCTATTTTTCTGCACTCTCTGAATTTCCTTAATATCCAGAAATCTACTGATCTCTGAATGACCTCAATATCTAAGCATCCACAACTGTGCAGGGTACAAAATTCCGAGGATTCACCATCCCGGTGAACAAATGTCTCCTTATCTTAGTCCTACACATTTTGAAGGGGTGATATGATTACAGTATATACTGTTGTCTCTGTACTGTACACTGACAATGACAATTAAAATTGAATCTGAATCTGAATCTGATATAAAATTATACCAGGCATAGATCGGGTAGAATATCTTATCCATGGTAAGGGTATTGAAAACAAGAGATGAGAAGAAGGAATAAAAGTGTTCCGAGGAGAACGTTTTATACACAGACGATGGACACAAAATGCTGGAGTAACTCAGTGGGACAGGCAGCATCTGGTGAGGTGGAAAGGGTAAAGTTTCGGGTCGAGACCCTCATTTTATACACAGAGCCATTGTTGAGATCTGGAATGCGCTGCCAAAGGAGGTGGAATCTGATTCAAGCACTCCATTTAAAAGACATCATATGCCTAAGTAGGCAAGGCATAGAGAGATACGGATCTAGTATGAGTTAATGGGATTAGCATAGATAGCCTAAAAAGGTCAGCATGACATTGTGGGCCAAAGGGACAATTTCTAACCAACTCTATGATGATACAGTATGTCTCAACTCTGGTGTATTCGTTTGCATTCTTTCCTCCGAATGTTTGTTCTTACAGGATCCATTGCAAAAACTAGATACTGCAGTGCAGTAATGTGGAGGTACCTAACTGACTGTAATATTTTGTCTTACTTACTGTCATCTTTTACATCAAATGTAATAAAGGACCCATCTGCATTCGCAGAAGTTCAAAATAAAAGTACGGTTGTATTGGAAGAATAAGTGTTAGTGTATATTTCAGACCAATGCTCATCCTTCAGTGTTAGTAAAACAGACTCATATTCAAGTGGGAGCACGAGTTGGTCCACCAGGCCCCTCAATCCTGCCCTGCCATTCAATATGGTCATGGCTGGTCTATGTTGGCCTTGCTTCATTTCTGTGCCAGTTCTCCATAATCACCAATTCCTTAATTTTTCACTTAGCTTTGCCATCCCCTAGTTTCTGACTCCCTTGAGCAAAAACATTTCACCATCCAGCCTGTCAAGCTTCCTTGGGAACTTGTATGTTTGAATAAGGTCACCGCTCATTCTAAACTCTATTCTAAGGAATACTGACCTAAACTGTCCAGCCTCTCTTGATAGGACAACCTTCTCATCCCAGGTCATTTTCAAATTACAATGTGTGGGAGCTTGCATATCTACATTTGATGGAGCGATATGATCATTCTTTAGCCTGATTGTTTCATTTGCCTATGGTCAGAGAAATTTTTGTTCGGTATCTTTGCCCCTCCGCCTTCTCTTTCATAGCAAACAATTGTGTAATTAACTCTTTGAACAAATGTTTGCAATTACATAGTGCCGATTGGATCACACCTGGTGTATCGTGTAAAGTTTTAGCAGACTAGTTTCTGGAATGATGAGATTATATAAACTTCAGTGTTCGCTCCAGTTCAGAGGACTTAAAGGTGATTTTATTATTTCCAAATTCTCAATGCTTGAGTGATGTTTCCGCTGAATTACTCCAGCATTTTGTGTCCATCTTCTGTGTATAAAACGTTCTCCTCAGAACTTTTATTCCTTCTCACCTCTTGTTTTCAATACCCTTACTATGGATAAGACATTCTACCCGATCTATTATCTATGATAATTTTACACACTGTAATCATATCACTCCTCAGCTTTCAAAATTTGTAGAACCACCCATTCCTTCTATCCAGAGATGTTGCCTGACCCGCTGAGTTACTCCAGCATTTTGTGCAGCAGGGAAAGCAAGCTCAACCTATTCAATCTCTCTGCATCACTGAATTCCGCCAAAGCCGGCAATGTATCGAACAAAACTCACATTGAATAAAAATCAAAACAGTTCTGCACATGGAGACACCAGGAACTGCAGATGCTAGAATCTTGAGTAAAACAAAGTGCTGGAGGAACTCAGCAGGCCCAGCACTTTGTGTTTTACGTTTAGCTTATGTTTATTAATGTCACATGTACTGAGGGTACAGCGAAAAGCTGTAACTCAGCGGGACAGGCAGCATCTCTGAAGAGAAGGAATGGGTGTGAAGAAGGGTCTCGATCTGAAAAGTCGCCCATTCCTTCTCTCCAGAGTCACGCTGAGTCTATCTTAGGCCTAGGGCAGAAGTGTGTGGGAAGGAACCACAGTTGTTGGTCTACACCAAAGATGAACACAACAAACCTGGAATAACTCAGCGGGACAGGCAGCATCGCTGGAGAGAAGGAATGGGTGACATTTCGGGTCAAGTCAAGAAAAGTTTATTCGTCACATACACATACGAGATGAGCAGTGAAATGAAAAGTGGCAATGCCAGCAGACTTTGTGCAAAAAACAAACAAACTACAAACAGAATCACATATTCTTTTACATATTGGGGGGGGGGGGGGGGGAAACAGCAATTTAAAAAAAAAAAAAAAAAGTAGAATGGTACAGTTTCGAAATGTACAGAATGGTACAGACCCTTCTTCAGAAAGGTCGGTGTGGGAATGGTGGGAGGATCTGGAAATCTCTAGATAGAGTATCACTCAGTACTGGGGTGAGGTAAAGTGTTTGGGAACTGGGAGACCGTGTAGGCCCAGGCGGGACTGACTGAGCGATGGGGTTCAGTGAAGCAATCGCCCAGTCTGACTGAGGGAATTAATGCAGGATCTGGGAGTCGCCTAAGTTCATGTTGACAACACTGACAACTCCACTCAGCCATGGAAGCGGAGCTGCGGCTGCCGGGCTCCCCTCTCCCTCTCCCCGCCGCGGCCTAGCAACAACTCACCGTCCGCGGCCCTCGCCTGCAGCTCTTCCTCTTCCTCCTCCTCCTCGTCCTCCAACAACAAATGCCCCTCCATCGCCTCCTTCACCGGGTACCCGTCGCTGGCCGAGTCCGGGTCTTGGTCGTGGTCGGGGTCGTGGTCGTGGTCGTGGTCGTGGTCGTGGTCGCGGTCGCGGTCACGATCGTCCCCCCGTCCCCGCTCCTCCTCCTCCTCCTCCCCCCCGAGCCCGGCCTCGGTGGCGGCGTCTCGGTCCCGGTCGAGCGCGGCCTGCAGCCGCTCCTGCAGGTTGGCCTTCAGGCCCTTTGTATCGAGGCCGCGCTTGTGCAGGGCCTCCTTCAGCTCGTTCACTCTCAGCCTCCGGATGTCCACCGAACTCATTCTCCGTGTGAGAAACTTTTTGTAAAAAAAAAACCTAAACACCCCCACCCCCCCCGGTCACGGAAATAAATAACTCCTTCCCCCGACGACGACAACCAGTGCTCGGACTATCGGTGCGAAGATTAAAAGGGAGGCAGTGGGTTTGGAATGAAATTCTCCTCAGAAGCCGGAGCGCCAGGCGGACAAAATGGCGGCGCGCTGCCTTCACCCTCCTTCAGGGCGCCAGCAGGCCGGGCCGACGCGCCTCTGTCACAGCCCTTCCCATTGGTCATCAGGCGCTCACAATACCCCCGCTGTGAACACACGGCCAATGAGCGGCCGCCTTACAGACCGGCGCCGCCAACCCCCGCCACGCCTGTGTCGCCCCACCTCATTGGTCGCCGCCTCCCGCGGGTGGGCGGGCCGATTGTTTCTCAGCCAGCCGGACGCGCCGTCTCATGCGGGCAGGTGGGCGGCGCTCCAATCATCTGCAAGAACCCATGGCTGAGGTCCCACCCCTTTATGATAACTAGATAAACTAACATCCTGATTAGCCCCGCTCCCTGTCAATCACCCCGCACAACTTACCCTATTCGTTCCACCGCCCTTCAATCATGACGCCACGCCCCCTTGTCGGATAGCCCCCCCCCTTGGTGATTCGCCCCGCCCACATGCAAACATCCCCACCAAAGCAAAGTATCTCTAAGATCTTTGGTCCCCACCACCCACTTGTCCATCCAAGCCAACCCCTGACATCTCCTTCTTCAAAGCATCTTGACAATGTTTTAATGGCAGCCTGAGGGGCAACTTTTCCACACAAAGGGTGGCGGGTGTATGGAACGAGATGCTGCAGGAGGCAGTTGAGGCTGGGACTATCCCAATGTTTAATAAACATTTGAACGACAACATTGGATAGGACAGGTTATGAGGGATATTGGCCAAACACAGGCAGGTGGGACTAATGTAGATGGGACATATTGTCGGTATGGGCAAGTTGGACCGAAGGGCCTGTTTCCACGCTAGTACACTCCATGACACGGAAAACAAATATACACATACATCGTTTGGGGTTGTTCTTTTCAACCATGGATATATGGAATTAAATTATATATATATATATATATAATTACAATTATAATATAAATATAGTTATATATGACATTTATATATAAACACCTGCATTATTTTCTTAGGTAGACAAAAGTGCTGGAGAAACTCAGCAGGGGCGGCAGCATCTGTGGAGCAAAGGAAATAGGCAACGTTTCGGGCCGGATCCCTTCTTCACACGGATGTAGGGTGGGGGCGGGAAGAAGAAAGGAAGAGGAGGAGCCAGAGGGCTGAGGGAGAGCTGAGAAGTGGAGGAGACTGTGAGGGCTACCTGAAATTTGAGAATTCAATGTTTATACCGCTGGGGTATAAACTGCCCAAGCGAAATATGAGGCGTTGCTCCTCCAATTTCCGGTGGTCCTCACTCTGGCCATGGAGGAGGCCCAGGACAGAAAGGTCGGATTTGGAAGGGGAAGTTGAAGTGCTGAGCCACCGGGAGATCAGGTTTGTTATTGAGGACCGAGCGGAGGTGTTCGGCGAAACGATCGCCAAGCCTACGCTTGGTCTCACCGATGTAGATCAGCTGACATCTAGAGCAGCGGATGCAATAGTTGAGGTTGGAGGAAGTGCAGGTGGCCTCTGTCGCACCTGGAATGACTGCTTGGATCCTTGAATGGAGTCAAGGGAGGAGGTAAAGCGACAAGTGTAGCATTTCTTGTGGTTGCAAGGGAAAGTGCCCGGGGAGAGGATGGTACGGGTGGGAAGGGACGAATTGAGCAGGAAGTTACGGAGGGAGCGGTCTAACATCTACAGGTCAACATCGTGAACATTTTTCCTGCATCTAGTCTATCCAATCCCTTAATAATTTTATGTTTCTAGAGATCCCTTCTCATCCTTCTAAATTCCAGTGAATACAAGCCCAGTCGACCCATTCTTTGGAGGGCCGTCGGAGAGCGAGGAGGGCCGCTGAGAGTACGCTGAGGGAGGGCCGCTGAGAGGTGCTGGAGAACGAAGGGGTCCCAGCAGGGGGGGGTGCTGCTGCCACGTGTGCGGCAACAGAAGATAGGTCTGTTCGGTGAACTTTCGTAACTTTGTCAGCACCAAAACATGGCCCCACTTGTGTGCTGCTTGTGAGGTCTGCTGTATGATGTTACCGGGTTGTACGCAAAACAAAGCATTTCACTGTACCTTGGTACACGAGACAATAAAGTATATTTGCCAGTACATACCATGGTATTAATAAAAGTAGCAGCTAATGGCCATGGAAGAGCAAGGCTGTGGCTCAAATGGAAATTAATTTAAAGGCTATTGCCAGAGAATAGGACAATGGAATTAGTTCGAACGATACAGGGTTCAAGTTTATTCTTGCTTTGCTTCAGCACACAGAACATAGTAGGCATTTACTACAATACAGATCAGTGTGTCCATGTACCATAATATAAATATCTACACACATGAATAAATAAACTGATAAAGTGCAAATAACAGATAATGGGTTATTAATAATCAGAGTTTTGTCCGAGCCAGGTTTGATAGCCTGATGGCTGTGGGGAAGTAGCTATTCCTGAACCAGTCTTCAGGCTCCTGTACCTTCTACCTGAAGGTAGCAGGGAGATGAGTGTGTGGCCAGGATGGTGTGGGTCTTTGATGATACTGCCAGCCTTTTTGAGGCAGTGACTGCGATAAATCCCCTTGATGGAAGGAAGGTCAGAGCCGGTGATGGACTGGGCAGTGTTTACTACTTTTTGTAGTCTTTTCCTCTCCAGGGCGCTCAAATTGCCGAACCAAGCCACGATGCAACCAGTCAGCATGCTCTCTACTGTGCACCTACAGCAAAGCCAGGCGATTTAATGTCTATTTGAGCAGGGGATAATGGGATTAGCGCTGCATTGATACAGGTTATTAAGCATAGAATGGGATAAGTTTTAAATTAAAACAGGATAATGGGAGAGAGTGGGAAGTGGGATTAGTTTTACTCTGGCAAACAGTCATCAGACTGAGGAGGGGTCTCGACCCGAAACGTCACCCATTCCTTCTCTCCAGAGATGCTGCCTGTCCCACTGAGTTACTCCAGCTTTAGGGTGGGAGATTGCAACCTTCACGTGGTCCGCCCCGTTTCGACGAATGCAATCAACCCGGCGTGCACAATCGAATAAGATCAAATAGAACAAGTTGTCCTACAACTTTAGGCTGTGCACGCCTTACGCAAGAAGACTCCAGCTTTTGTGTCTATCTTCGGTTTAAACCAGCACTTGCAGTTCCTTCCTACACAACATTACAACCTCCAAATATGCTCCAAATCATATAGACGGGGACATTATTTTTGACTTTACACTACTTTTGCCTATTTATTTATCTGTGTCTTTTATAAACTTAAATAATGATTTCATAATTCTGCAAGATAATTCCATGTTTCTTTTTATTATTTCTCTTCAGAAAAGGTTTCTGAACTTTTTTGTTGTTTATTATAGGTTTTACAGAGTAATATGTTCACATATCCATTGTGCTGCATTTAGCATTAATATGTTCACATATCCATTGTGCTGCTGTGATAAGAACTTAATTTGTTCCATTTTGAGACATAAGACAATAAAACACTCTTGATTCTTGGTAGTTAATCTGTGGAACATTTCCACAGAAGGCTGTGGAGGCCAAGTCAGTGGATATTTTTATGGCAGAGATAGACAAATTCTTGATTAGAACGGGTGTCAAGGTTTATGGGGAGAAGGCAGGGAAATGGGATTAGGAGGCATGATTGAATGGCGTAATAGACTCGATGGGCCGAATGGCCTAATTCTACTCCTATAACTTGTGAACTTGTAAATTTGCAAATGAAATTGTCCTCTAAACTTTTCTGTAATGTCGATTTTTTTTAACTATAGTTTCATACCTTGCAGAGTTGATTTTGGCAAAAGCAATGAAGTAGAAGACGAGTATTAACACAATATGATATTTTCCGTTATGTATTATTAAATTCCTAGGTTACCCCTTCACAAGATCATAAGATGAGCAGAGTTAGGCCAATCAGCCCATCAAATCTACCCCGTCATTCAATCATGGCTGATCTATTTTTCCTCCCAACCCCATTCTCCTGCCTTTTTCCCATAACCTCTGACACCCGTGCTAATCAAGAACGTACAAATCCGTTTTAAAAATACCCAATGATGGCTTCCGTAGCCATCTGTGGCAATGTTCCACAGATTCACCACCCTCTAGCAAAAAACTTCCTCCTCATCTCCACTTTAAAAGCTACGTCCTTTTATTCTGAGGCTGTGTCCTCTGGTCCTAGACACTCCCACTAGTGGAAACATCCTCTCCACGTCCACGCTATCCAGGCCATTATATTCATAATCATAATGATCATAATCATACATTATTAGCCAAGTATGTTTTGCAACATATGACGAATTTGATTTGCCAGATAGTCATACCAATCAAAAGCAACAGAACACACAAAGTACATTTTAGTACATAAACACCCACCACAGTGACTCCTCCACATTCCTCACTGTGATGGAAGGTGAAACAAAAGTTCAATCTCTTCCCTTCTTTGGTCAGGGGCCTCGAGCTTTCCGTTGATGGGGCGATCTTGGCTCCCGTAGCCTGCGGTCAGGCCATCCACGTCGGGGCGATCAAACTCCGCATGGGGGGGGGGGGGGGGTGTCTCAGCACCCCCGCGCCAGGCGATCGACCCCAGTTCGGGGCTGGTCGAACCTTCTGCGACTTTGGAGCTTCCCGACATCAGCCTCTACCCGAGACTGCGAGCTCCTTGATGTTGAAGTCCACAGGTCGCGGTTGGAGCATCGATCCCAGGCAAGGGATCGCAGGCTCCCATGGTAAGTCCACGGCCCCGCGGTGGGGCTCAAAGTCAGTCCCGAGCAAGGCCACCAGCTTCACGGTGTTAGGCCGCAGAGAGACCGGAGATACGACCCGGAAAACAATCGCATCACCTGCAAGGTAAGAGAATTTAAAAAGTTTCCCCCACCCCTCCCCCACCCCCCGCAGAAAACAAACCAGAGAACATTAACACATACTTTTAAAACACACTAAAAATAACAAAAAAGACGTAATGACAGACAGTACCGTTGGCGAGGCTGCCATTGATGATGGCGCCACCCGGTGGATATATATTCAGTAAGTTTAAATGAGATCCCACCTCATCTTTCCAATCTCCAGCGAGTACAGGCCCAGTGCCGTCAAACGTTGATCATACATTAACCCAATCATCCCCCGGGACTAGTTCCGTAACGTTTCTGCACACTCTCCAACACCAGCACATTCCTCCTCAGATATGTTTCATCTGCTAACCTGTCAAATGCACCATTTTCTGGATAAGACGTTAAACCAAGGCCCCATCCTCCTGCCCCAGTGGGAAGTAGACTCCGTGGAAACCAATGCAAAGACAGCAGGGCGTGTGATTGATGAACGGGTGATCGATGGTTAGTGTGGACTGGGTGGGCCCCGGGGCTGCAAGCTCTTCAGCCCACCGAGCCCACACCGACCATCGATAACCCGTTCATACTAATTCTACGTTCTCCCAATTTCTCATCCACTCCCTTCACATTCGGGGAAATTTCATAGCGGCTGCAAATCCACACATCTTTGGTATGCGGGAGGAAACCGGAGCACACGGAGAAACCCCCCCCACAGGGCGAACGCACAGACTCCACACAGACAGCACCTAATGCCAGGATCAAACCCAGCCCTCTGGTGCTGTGAGGCAGCAACCAGCAGTGCCACTCAGCCCCTCGAGTGTGTATTTTATGCATCCATTGTTACACACACAATGTTAAGTGTAAAATCACTTTGGTCTCCTAACATCTGAAAGATGCTCGAGGGATGGAGACACCATCTTAAATAGTGAATAAAACCAGGGCACTGTGCAAAAGCATTATTCTTTAAATCTTCTGAACCTTCTGAATTTTGTAGTCGGCAGGGCAGTACTCTGCATATCGCCAACTTGGACAATTTTACTATTTTATCAAGCCAATTAACCTACAAGGTAGACAAAAGTGCTGGAGAAACTCAGCGGGTGCAGCAGCATTTATGGAGCGAAGGAAATAGGCAACGTTTTGGGCCGAAACCCTTCCCTCGCTCCATAGATGCTGCTGCACCCGCTGAGTTTCTCCAGCACTTTTGCGTACCTTCGATTTTCCAGCATCTGCAGTTCCTTCTTAAACAATTAACCTACAAACCTGTACGTCTTTGGAGTGTGGGAGGAAACCGAAGATCTCGGAGAAAACCCACGCAGATCACGGTGAGAACGTACAAACTCCGCACAGTCGGGATCGAACCCGGGTCACTGGCTCTGCATTTTGCTGTAAGGCAGCAACTCTACCGCTGTGCCACCGCGACTGCCCTCTCATTCTCAAGACAATAAGTATTGGAACTGGGAAGGAAGCTGAAGAAAGATAGTATCTTCTGTGGATCTCAACACATGACCGCTCTCAAAGAGTTTGCTAACAAAGTCAGACGATGGATGCGAGGAGTCGGGCTGCCAACTACCTACCTCACAAATAAGCAGCAAAAGGTAAAAATAAGAGACAAATTCCTGACGGCCTTCGTCGAGTCACCGCTGACGGGTTTAACCCAGGTTGTTTTTGCTTCCCGATGCTTGATTATAGCCGCACAGTCTTTTCCTTTTTGCAGGTTTATCCATAGATGCACATGCCACACTGACCGAGCAGCACCAGACGTTACAGAAACTTGTTTTTGTAGGAATTGGCAAAATATAGCAGACAACTGATGGGCATAGGGTTTAAGAAGGAACTGCAGATGCTGGAGAATCGAAGGTTACACAAAAAAGCTGGAGAAACTCAGCGGGTGCAGCAGCATCTATGGAGCGAAGGAAATAGGCAACGTTTCGGGCCGAAACCCTTCTTCAGACTGATCGGGGGCAGGGGTGGGCGGGGACAAGAAAGGAAAAAGGAGGAGGAGCCCGAAGGCTGGGGGATGGGAGGAGACAGCAGGGGGACTGAGGAAGGGGAGGAGACAGCAAGGACTAACAAAATTGGGAGAATTCGATGTTCATGCCCCCAGGATGCAGACTCCCCAAACGGAATATGAGGTGCTGTTCCTCCAATTTCCGGTGCTGCTCGCTGTGGCCGTGGAGGAGACCCAGGACAGAGAGGTCGAAGACGGAGTGGGAGGGGGAGTTGAAGTGCTGAGCCACCGGGAGGTCAGGTTGGTTATTGCGGACCGAGCGGCGGTGTTCGGCGAAACGATCGCCCAACCTCCGCTTGGTCTCACCGATATAGATCTGCTGACATCTAGAGCAGCGGACGCAATAGATGAGGTTGGAAGAGATGCAGGTAAACCTCTGTCGCACCTGGAACGATTGCTTGGGTCCTTGAACGGAGTCGAGGGGGAGGTAATGGGACAAGTGCATAATTGGGCCTGTGATCGGATGATGGGTGAATCACTCGTAAGGCGTCAACAGCACATGCAACATGCACGCACGCTCGCTGTTGTATCAGATCTAGGATCTGCCTGTAAGCGTGCCCTCTGGTGATTACAGAACACAGATGTCCCTCGACTTACAATGCTTTGACTTTAAGGTGCAAAAGCGATACACATTCAGTAGAATCCGAACTTCGAATTTTGAATTTTGATCTTTTCGACGAACCAGGCGTGCAACTGATGCACGGAAAGTGACAGGACGGCAACCAAGTCACCAAGTCCGGGGCAATTTGTTGACCGACTCGGCCGTGGCTGGGTGAATGATGAGTTGGCCCGGGGCTGGACTGCACACAAAGCCCAGCCGGTGGGCCAGCTGAGGAGGATTTGGCCCGGGGCGACCCGACGTCGTGCGCAAAGACTGGCACCCAGGCCAAAACTCCTCCGCTGGCTGGCCGGCTGGACTTTGTGTTCAGCTGCACGCAAAGTCCGGCACCCCATCCAACTCATGTACTGATGATCGGCCATGAGAATGAGGGGTGGTGGTGTCGGCGGTAAGCGAAGGTCGGACAGTTGCCGGGCTGCCGACCCTATGGGCGAGGCTCTGCTGCTGCACTCCACGGGCTGCACTACGTCGGATCGGTGGTCCGTAGGACTTGATTCTTCGCAGTATCTCTAAACGAAACTAAACTGAACATGTCCAAACGGGCCGCTCTTACACGCAAACACAGCATCAGCTAATTACTTCAGGTGCATCATATTTATAACAAAGGGCAAAATGTCACTCAGGAAAAATGGGATATTCCCCAAGTGTCTTATTAATGTTTCCATAACACATCATCCTATCTGTGTACATCTGTTAGAGCGTGCGTATCTCCGCCAGCGGCAGTAAACGTGTGTAACCAGCAGGTGGTGCAGCGGTAGAGTTGCTGCCTCACAGCGCCAGAGACCCGGGTTCGATCCTGACTACGGCTGCTGTCTGTACAGAGTTTGTACCTTGTCCCCGTGACCTGTGTGGGTTTACTCCGGGTTCTCTGGTTTCTTCCTACACTCCAAAGGCCAATTGGCTTGGTAAAATTGTAAATTGTGAGTAGGATAGTGTTAGCGTGCGGGGATCGCTGGTCGGCACGGACATGGTGGGCCGAAGGGCCTGTTTCGGTGCTGAATCTCTAAACTAGAACAAATAAACCATGCCGCTGGGATGTAAGCTGCCCCAGCAAAACACACTGGTAATCTGCCTTTGAGTCAGCCTGGTCACGGAGTGGTAAAGATGCATAGACTGCACGCTTCCTTCTACATCGGTGAGACCAAGCGCAGGCTTGATGATCGTTTCGCCGAACACCTCTGTTCGGTTCGCAATAACCAACCTGATCTCCCGGCGGCTCAGCACTTCAACTCCCCCTCTCATTCCGAATCCGACCTTTCTGTCCTGGGCCTCCTCCATGGCTAGAGTGAGCACCACCGGAAACTGGAGGAGCAGCACCTCATATTCCGCTTGAGCAGTTTGTACCCCAGCGGCATAAACTTTGAATTCTCCAATTTCCGGTAGCCCTTGCTGTCTCCTCCTCTTCTCAGCTCTCCCTCAGCCCTCTGGCTCCTCCACTTCCTTACTTCTTCCCACCCCCCCCCACATCAGTCTGAAGAAGGGTTTCGACCCGAAACGTCGCCTATTTCCTTCACTCCATAGATGCTGCCTCACCTGCTGAGTTTCTCCAGCATTTTTGTCTACCTTCGATTTTCCAGCATCAGCAGTTCCTTCTTAAAAACTTTGCTACCCAGACTCAGTTTGTCGATAAAGTACATTACAAACTGAAAAAAAAGATCAAAAGGTGTAAGAGTGATCCTATATAACATTTAATTACAATAGATTTTTTTTACAAACAATTATTTTGTTTCTAAAATAAAATTCATCGGTGTAGTAAGATTGTAGCATAGGATATCAATGGGAGAGGTTTCTGCATGATCCGCTGAGTTACTCCAGCTGGAAATGGTCCGAGATTTGGTTCCATTAGAGTTTGGAGTAGGTGATATCTTTCGGGGTCTTTTTCTCCATTGCAGCCTGAGCTGACTTCACAATGTCCTCAGTTTGCAGCATAGACATGTTCCACGTGGCCTGAAGGAAGATAAGGATGTCTCGGTTAATCCCCACTGGCGTGTGTGAGGGAGGAGGCTTTGTGGCACATTGACAGAGAGCAGAGAACAGTATAGCTCAGGAACAGGCCCTTCTGCTCCTGCCAAGACCGCAAGAAAATGCAGAGGCTTGAGGACGCAGCCCAGACCATCGCGCAAACCAACCTCCCTTCCATTGACTCCATCTACACCTCACGCTGCCTCGACAAGGCCAGCAGCATCATCAAGGACCAGTCACACCTTGGCCACTCCCTCTTCTCCCCTCGCTTGTGAACACCTCATTGGAGACCCGCGGACTATCTTTGATTGAACTTTATCTTGCATTAAATGTTATTCACGATATTCCCTTTATCATGTTCAAGAAGGAACTGCAGATGCTGGAAGGTAGACAAAAATGCTGGAGAAACTCAGCGGGTGAGGCAGCATCTATGGAGCGAAGGAAATGGGTGATGTTTCGGGTCGAGACCCTTCTTCAGACCCATCATCCTCCGCCTGTTCCACCATTGAGGTCGTGGTTGGATTGCTCTTTGTCAGAGACCTCCCCTTCGACCGTACCGCCATGGGTGGCCCTACCAGGAGCACAGCCCCAGACGCCATCGCTCTCAGGATCTCAGGACCACACAAGCTTCTCCACCACGACAAGGTGACAATCCTCAGAGAATATCACAGATCACGAATGCAAGATCACGGGGGCCACTAAAACCGCACAAATTCCCAGAACAACAGGCCTTTAAGGTCAACATACGACTCAGTTTTAAGCACTTGAATCTTAACTGGCATAAGATGGCGACTCTTTATAGACTGCCTCGGTGAAGCCTACTATTCTTACACTACAATTGTTGCACTTTTGTACCTATTTATGACTGCGCTTATCTACAGTATGAACTGAAGATTGAAGAAGAGTCTCGACTTGACACGTCATCTATTCCTTTTCTCCACAGATACTGCCTGAGTTATTCCAGCATTTTAAGATCATAAGTGATAGTAGAAGAATTAGGCCATTCGGCCCATCAAGTCTACTCATGGCTGATCTATCTCTCCCTCCTAACCCCATTATCCTGCCTTCTCCCCACAACCTCTGACACTTTGTGTCTATCTTCAGTTTAAACCAGATTCTGCAGTTCGTTCCTACATTTGAACCAATCAATCTCTGTTTTAAAAATACAGATTGACTTGACCTCCACAGCCATCTGTGGCAATGAAATCCACCCTCTGGCTAAATAAATTCCTCCTCATCTCCATTCAATGCAACAGACACTCCTGTCGAAACAAAGTAGAGGACAGACAAAAACTGCTGGAGTAACTCAGCAGGACAGGCGGCATCTATATTTAAGAGGGAGTTAGATGTGGCCCTTGTGGCTAAGGGGATCAGGGGGTATGGAGAGAAAGCAGGTACGGGATACTGAGTTGGATGATCAGCCATGATCATATTGAATGGCGGTGCAGGCTCGAAGGGCCGAATGGCCTACTCCTGCACCTAATTTCTATGTTTCTATCTCTGGAGAGAAGGAATGGGCGAAGTTTCTGGCCGAGAACCTTCTTCAGGCTGATGTCAGGGGAGGGGGCAGGACAGAGATAGAACGTAGTCGGAGACAGTCAGACTGGTGGGAGAACTGGGAAGGAGGGGATGGAGAGAGAGGGAAAGCGAGGGCTACTTGAAGTTAGAGAAGTCAATGTTCATACCACTGGGGTGTAAGTTGCCCAAGCGAAATATGAGGTGCTGTTCCTCCAATTTGCGTTTAGCCTCACTCTGACAATGAAACAGAGTAGAGGGCCGGTGATGAGACATCAGGTTTTTTGGCCACATCAACCTCTAGCACGTATACTCACAATGTAATCCAGGCCTTCCTTGACAGAGTGGTCCCTGGAGTAGATCATGTTCAGCTTGGATCCCTGCACCGCCAGAGGGCTCTTGCTGGCAATCTCAGACGCCAGATGGAAGGCACCCTCCAGCAGGGCTTCTTTGTCCTGGAAGACTCGGCTTTGGAGAAAAAGAGAGGAATTCACCTTGTGACAACAGGCACAAGTGCTGGAGTAACTCAGCAGCATCTCTGATGCTTCTGGTCGGCTCCCTTGATGCCTCCCAGGAGGCTTCGGCCCTTGTGCGGCTGAACTCAAACCCTGGACCGACGGATCACGGCTTCCGCAAAGCGGGTCCCCTGTTGGTCCCCCAAGGGCCAGAGGAGACCGGAGACGGGAGGGAGAGGGCGAGGAGCGAGGAGCGAGGCCAGCAGGAGAGGAGAGGGAACCCCGCACTCAAGGTCGGCTGCGGGAGGCCCCCACCCTCCCCGGGAACAAAGGTGGACTGGGGCGAGGAGAGGGTCCAAGGCAGGCGATGGCTGGAGGCCCGGCAACAGCCTGGGACTCGCCTGGACCGGCCATCGCTCATAACAACTGGAGCGTCGACTTTGAAAATGGCGGCAAAAACATGGCGTCTCCTGCATGCGGGCTCAGTGGACGATATCTGTCCACTCGCTGATCGGGGGTGTGGCAATACCCTACTGAACTGTTTGAATTTCACTGTTAACACATAATAATAATAATAATAATAATAATAATATCTTTTATTGTCATTGCACATCAGTGCAACGAGATTTAGTATGCAGCTTCCAACCGATGTCAAAAAAATTAAATAAATAAATAAACGGTGTGACGTGACCATCCGAGGGAGACAGTCCAGGGGGGGTGGGGGGCACTCAGCAGGGCCGGTTCAGAGCCGCTATAGCTCTGGGAATGAAGCTGTTCCTGAGTCTGGAGGTTCGGGCGTAGAAGGCCTTGTAACGTCTGCCGGAGGGAAGTAGTTTGAACGGTCCGTTACAAGGGAGTGAGGAGTCTTTATGGATGCTGACATCAAGGCAACACTGGACCCTGCTCCAGACCGATTGTGAGGGGATGGGAAGAAAGCCGAGAGGGAGGAGAGGCAGGACGAACAATTGCAGGTTAAAGGCTTCGGGCCTAGGGTTTACCTCACCAGACCGCAGCTCATGGCTTCATCTGCCATCATTTTCCTCGCGGTGTAAACGAGCTCATTTACCAGGCTGCAAAACACAAACAAGGGTGGAACATGGTGAAGCCGTGTCGGAAGGAACTGCGGATGTGGGTTTAAACCGAAGATAGACACAAAAAGCCGGAGTAACTCAGCGGGACAGGCAGCATCTCAGGAGAAAAGGAATAGGTGACGTTTCGGGTCGAGACTCTTCTTCAGACTGGAGAGTCAAGGAGAAAGGGAAACGAGAGATATGGAACAAATGAATGACAGATATGCAAAAAAAGTAGACAATAGACAATAGGTTCAGGAGTAGGCCATTCGGCCCTTCGAGCCAGCACCACCATTCAATGTGATCATGGCTGATCATCCCCAATCAGTACCCCGTTCCTGCCTTCTCCCCATATCCCCTGACTCTGCTATCTTTAAGAGCCCTATCTAGCTCTCTCTTGAAAGCATCCAGAGAACCGCCCTCTGAGGCAGATAATTCCATAATGATGATAAAGGAAACAGTTAGCTGTGGGCTGGGTGAAAACGGGTTACAGACAACGAGACTCAACAAGGCGACTGTGAACCGAGTTCAAGACGTGTGGATGAGGGATGGAGAGAGAGGGGATGGAAGGGTTACTTGAAGCTTTGGAAATCAATATTCGTTCTATGACACGAGGGATAAAAGCTACCTGGCGTTTCCGATCACTTTAGGGAGTCGCTGCAAAGTTCCCACGTCGGCTGCCATTCCGATATCCACCTCCTGCACAAAAACAAGAGAAACATTCTGTTTAAATGCGCACTGGTCTATCTTACAGAGTGCAGGCAGGCTAAACGTGAAACACCACTCACGGCGAGTCCCAAGTACGATCAGGTCAGTCACAAAACCTGATCAACCTGATTTAGGATGGCACTGTGGCGCGCCGTTGGTAGAGTTGCTGCCTTACAGCACCAGAGACCCGGGTTCAATCCCCACTACAGGTGCTGTCTGTACGGAGTTTGTACGTTCTGAGGGAGCGCTGTATGTATGTATTTATGTATGTATTGTAGATCTATGTACCACTGTATGTAGCACATTAGTACCTGTACTAGTGTAAAGCACTTTGGTCAACGAGAGTTGTTTTTAAATGTGCTATAGAAATAAAATTGACTTGACTTGACTTGACTTGACCCATCTTCAGATTGTCACACATTAATTCTCTCCAGAGATGCTGCCTGTCCCGCTGAGTTACTCCAGCGTTTTGTGTCTATCTGTAGTGGCAGATATTTAGTTTTCAAGAAGGAACTGCAGATGCTGGAAGATCGAAGGTACACAAAATTGCTGGAGAAACTCAGCGGGTGCAGCAGATATTTATATCGTTCAAGAGATTACTCCCTATAGCCACATAAGAGACAACATGCCTTTAGGAGAATGTCGTAATACGCATGCGAGCTCTCCGTGAGACTTTCAGAGCTTCTCTGGAGATAAATCTTCACAACACAGTCTTTTGATTAATAGCTTCTTTATTGTTGAAGAAAAACAGTAAGATATTCATCTGATTAAGAAGGAACTGCAGATGCTGGAAAATCGAAGGTAGACAAAAATGCTGGAGAAACTCAGCGGGTGAGGCAGCATCTATGGAGCGAAGGAATAGGTGACGTTTCACATCGAGACCCTTCTTCAGACTGAAGAAACGTCACCTATTCCTTCGCTCCATAGATGCTGCCTCACCCGCTGAGTTTCTCCAGCATTTATGTCTCCCTAAGATATTCATCCGACCTTCTTCTCTGACTCGTACACTTGAATCTTCATCAAACTCAAGCATATCGCTTTTAAACGTTAGAAAACCTCGGGTCCAGGCAAAACTCCACATGGTCGAAGGGTTTTTCTTCTGGCCATGTCGAGCTCTAAAACCAAACTAACCAACTAAGCTTCTGCGCAAGAGAACCCAGCAGCAAACTCGCCACCGACTACGCAATGAATCCCACCCACGTAATCACGGGCAGAGTAAAATTTAAAGGCAAATGTCATAATTAATGACACACAAAATAAAGCCAAATGGCCTCTACATTTGGTGAAAACCAGCATCTGCAGTTCCTTGCTGCACACTAACGTAAATGGAACTCACTAAACAAACACACTCACCTTCACTTGGAACCAGGCATCTTGTGAACAAAGCCGGATGTCACAGGCTGTGATCAGATCTATACCTGGCCAGGAGAGAAGGAGAGAGAGAGGGAGAATGAGTGAGCTCACTGGAGACAAGGTTCTGTTCCCGGAGTGGGGACCAGGCAGCTTCCCTGTACATGGTTCTGTTCCCGGAGTGGGGACCAGGCAGCTTCCCTGTACATGCGCAGGTACAGAAGGACAGCAAGGGAAGTCATTAGCCTGCAGTAGCGCCTCCTGGACATGACTAAGACACTTCAGAGGCCCTGCCAGGGCTGATACTGGTTTTGATATAGTTTTGTCACGTACTGGGTGTCATGTACAGTTGGGAGGTTTTGTTGGACTGGCCATGGTGGTAGAGCTGGCCATGCTCTCATTTCACCCCTGCCATCGGGAAGAAGGTACAGGAACCTGAAAACTGTAACGTCCAGGTTCAGGAACACCTTCTTCCCTACAGCCATCAGGCTATTAAACACTGCAACCTCCAAATAAGCTCTGAACTACATAGACTTGGGGGCATTGGTTTTGTTTTTTTGCACTATTATTCTTGGTTTGTGTACACACACACACGCGGAGCTGGCGGCCTCTTGCTGGAACTTCTAGAGCTCCAAAGCCGTGGACATTCCCCGTCGGCCATCTCACTCAGCTGGGAGGTCAACAAGGTTCGGGCCGACCAAAGAGCGTCTTTCATCCCGACAGGGGTGGGAGTGTACGACTCACAACTGACTGGGTCACGAGGCAGAGGTTATCTGGAAGACCGTTCCGATATGGTGTCATTCAAGCTTTCTTTTCTTTGGGTGAGTTTAGATTGCTATTGTCACGTGCGCTGAGGTTCAGTGTGAAGCTTTTCATTGCGTGCTATCCAGTCAGTGGAAAGACTATACACGATGGCACACAAAGCTGGAGTAACTCAGCGGGACAGGCAGCATCTCTGAACAGAAGGACTGAATGGCTGACGTTTCGGGTCGAGACCCTTCTTCAAAGTGAAGAAGGGTCTCGACCCGAAATGTCACCCATTCCCTCTCTTCAGAGAGGCTGCCTGTCCCGCTGAGTTACTCCAGCTTTGTGTGTCTATCTTCGGTTTTAACCAGCATCTACACATACATGATTACAATCAAGCCTTCCACAATGAAGAGATGCAGGATACAGGGAGTAACGTTTAGTGCAAGGTAAAGTCCAGTAAAGTGCAATTAAAGATATTTCAAGGGTCGCCAATGAGGTAGATGGGAGGTCAGCACTGCTCTCTGGTTGGTGAGAGGACGGTTCAGTTGCCTGATAACAGCTGGGAGGAAACTGTCCCTGAATCTGGAGGTGTGTGCGTTTTCAAACTTCTGTACTTCTTGTCTGCTGGGAGAGGGGAGAAGAGGGAGTGACCGGGGTGAGGCTGGTCCTTGATGATGCTGCTGGCCTTGCCGAGGCAGCGTGAGGTGTAGATGGAGCCAGTGGAAGGGAGGTTGGTTTGTGTGATGGTCTGGGCTGCAGGGGGAGAGTTGGGTCGTGAGAGTGACGTGAAGAGCGTCATTATAGATGTGGATGGAGATGAGCTGGACGGGCAGCTTGGCAAGGGTCCGTTCCCTCGGTTCTACGATGATTAAAGCGATGCTGAGAACTCACCTCCCCCGATGCAGGCACTGTGTATGGCGGCAATGACTGGCTTGGGGCACTGCAAAAAAAAACACAAGATAAATCTAGACTGTGGGTGTGAGGAGTAGCCATTCTCACCTTGTTGGAGAGCACGCAGGCCGGAATTCTCCTGTGCACAAATGCACAGCGGTAGAGCTGCTGCCTCACAGCGCCAGAGACCCGGGTTCGATCCTGACTACGGGTGCTGTCTGTACGGAGTTTGTACGTTCTCCCTGTGATTGCGTGGGTTTTCTCAGAAATCTTCACTCCAAAGACGTGTGTGTAGGATAGTGTTAATGTGCGGGGATCGCTGGTCGGTGCGGACTCGGTGGGCCGAAGGGCCTGTTTCCGGTCTGTATCTCTAAACTAAACTAAGCAACCTGCTAAAGTTACTTAGTGGGACAGGCAGCATCTCTGGATAGACGGAATGACCCATTCCTTCTGTCCAGAGACGCTGCCTGCCCCGCTGAATTACTCCAGCATTTTGTGTCTATCTTCGGTGTAAACCAGCATCTGCAGTTCCTTCCTACACATCCTAGCAACCTGCACATATTTGGGCAATGGGAGGAAACAGGAGCACCCGGCAGAAATCCGAGGGTTCACAGACAGCACTAGATGTCAGGTTCGAATCCAGGTCCTTGGAACCGTGAGACACCAGTTCTACTAGCGACGCCACTGTGCACACTTAAGTTATGCACATAAATATAATTTATACCCCAGATCTCTAGGTAGCAATTCCTCACCTAATTCTTCCTACCAAAATGTGACACCTCTCATTCACCCGTCCCACCAGCTTGCTTATCTCCTCACAGTTCATGCTTATTCCATACATTGTGTGGTCTGCAAAATTAGGAACTACCTTATTCACTCAGGCCTGAGTAATTGATATACATGGGTAACTCATCTGCACCATGTGGTATTTAACACCACAAATTAAATAGAATGTGAGAGATGAATTAGGGAACAATATTTGTGGGCCGAATTGGTTATAACGTGATTTTGATTGGGAACTTAAAAGTTACTTTGGAAAATAACGTAGGAAAAAAAGCTGTCTTGGAAAAAACAGTCCGGGGAAAAATAATACTGTTTCCATGTAACCTCCCCGGATTAATCGGACACCATTGTCTCTTATGAGCAGTCTGTCAGTTTCACTGAAATTGACAAGAAATTACTTCCATTGACACATACCACTAGTCAATGTCACCTTTAGTATTTGTAGATTCCCCGCATCAGTCCTACCTTCTCTATCGCGCTGAAACTTTCCTGAAACCGGAGGACGGTGTTCCGGAGCTTCCACGCTTTACGGGCTACATCTGTTTCTTCCGACTGCAACATGTCTCCTGCCATGTCCATCAGATCAATCCCTGCACGAGACACCCAACATCATCATTGACTGGGTTAAATTAACCATCCGAACACTTCACCACACAGCCCTTCTCTCAGCTCCACCCCACAGCCCCGTCCCGTCCTGTCCCCTCCGCCCCACAGCCCAACTCTCAGCTCCCTCCACCATCCGACCCACATACTCACTCTCACAAAGCCCCACTCACACGATGCCCGCCGCACAGCCCAACTCAGCTCCACCCCACTCCCTGTCCCTCCACCCTCTCTCCCCCACTGCTCCCACCGCCTCCCTCCCCCCCCCCCCCCCCCCCCCCCCCCACTCTTCCTGACCCACCTCCCACTCCCCCTCCACCCCTCACACCCTCTGTTGTGCCACACCAGGGTTCAAAATTGAACAGGGGGTTGCTGGAGCTGTGCAGCTCAATGTACAACACTGAACCTGCAGAAAGACCGGGACTCTGGGCTCTGCGGCAAACTCATTGCCATCATAGCTCTTCTCAATCAGAGCTCTCTTGTGGATGCCTTACACATCATTCCAAACATTTACATCACGGATTACTGTCAAAAAATAAGGTCGGTAGACATTACATGCTGGAGTAACTCAGCGGGACAGGCAGCATCTCTGGAGAGAAGGAATGGGTGACGTTTCGGGTTGAGATCCTTTTTCAGTCTCAGACAAACACACAAACTAAAAACACAATGCCAATGTTACAGGAGAATCTTCACACAGTTAAACTATTGGACTAGGCGTGTCGATGCCAGTATATCCTTGGGGTTATCATCATATAATACCCGGGATGGCGGGACTGACATACAACGAAAGAATGGATGAACCGTACCCCATCCCTGCTTTCTCCCCATATCTCCTGATTCCGTTAGCCCTAAGAGCTAAATCTAACTCTCTCTTGCAAACATCCAGTGAATTAGCCTCCACTGCCTTCTGTGGCAGATAATTCCACAGATTCACAACAGAAGGAGCAAAGAGGTCCTTCTGCAGTTGTATAGGGTCCTAGTGAGACCACACCTGGAGTATTGTGTGTAGTTTTGGTCCCCTAATTTGAGGAAGGACATTCTTGCTATTGAGGGAGTGCAGCATAGGTTTACAAGGTTAATTCCAAGGATGGCGGGACTGTCATATGTGGAGAGAATGGAGCGGCTGGGCTTGTACACTCTGGAGTTTAGAAGGTTGAGAGGGGATCTTATTGAAACATATAAGATTGTTAAGGGTTTGGATACGCTAGAGGCAGGAAACATGTTCCCGATCTTGGGGGAGTCCAGGGGGGCCACAGTTTAAGAATAAGGGGTAAGCCATTTAGAACGGAGACGAGGAAACACTTTTTCTCAGAGAGTTGTGAGTCTGTGGAATTCTCTGCCTCAGAGGACGGTGGAGGCCGATTCTCTGGATACTTTCAAGAGAGGGCTAGATAGGGCTCTTAAAGATAGTGGAGTCAGGGGAACGGAGTACTGATTTGGGATGATCAGTCATGATCACATTGAATGGTGGTGCTGGTTCGAAGGGCCGAATGGCCTACTCCTGCACCTATTGTCTATTGTCTATTGTCTCTGGGTGAAAAAGTATTTCCTCACCTCAGTACTAAATGGCCTACCCCTTATTCTTAAACTGTGACCCCTGGTTCCGGACTCGAATGTGTGACGTTTCAGGACGAGACTCTTCTTAAGACCAGAAACGTCACCCATTCCTTCTCTCCAGTGATGCTGCCTGTCCAGCTGAGATACTCCAGCTTTTTGTGTCTATCTTTGGTTTAAACCAGCCTCCGCAGATCCTTCTTACTCATATCCAGGTGCCTATTTAATAGCCTCTTAAAGACCACCTCTACCGCCATCCTTGGCAGAGCATTCCAGGCAAGCACCACCCTCCATGCAAAGCAAAGCTCCTTTCAAAGTTGCCCGTCTTTCTTTACAAATTGAACACACAAAGGCCACGCAGCCCACAATCCTTGCGCACCTTCTGTAGGGATCTGCGTTTTAATAACTGCAGCGATAAACATGGACGTTCACACGGCACTGACTGGGCTCTCGTGCTTTGTGCCAGTGTTGGGGCCACATTTACCTGCAGTAAACATCTTTCCAGCTCCTGAGATCACCACAACTCGGAAGTCGCTGTCCTGGGCTACTCTGTCGAAGCATTCCACCATCTCTCTGTTGGATCAAGGCACAGTTGTTGCTGGTTATGCATCAAATCCAGCGAAGAAAAAGGATTTCACTTGAGCCAACTTCCATCCGGCACCCCAATACACCTGGACCATTTCCGACACTTCCCTACCATTCCTTGACCTCACCATCTCCATCGCAGGGGACAGACTTCTGACCGACATACACTACAAACCAACTGACTCACATGGCTATCTGGATTACACGTCTTCCCACCCTGCCCCCTGTAAAGACTCCATCCCCTACTCCCAATTCCTCCGCCTACGCCGCATCTGTTCCCAGGATGAGACATTCCATACCAGGGCATCGGAAATGTCCTCGTTCTTCAGGGAATGGGGATTCCCCTCCGCCACCATAGATGAGGCTCGCACCAGGGTCTCATCCATACCCCGTAACACTGCTCTCTCTCCCCATCCCCGCACTCGCAACAAGGGCAGAGTCCCCCTGGTCCTCACCTTTCACCCCACCAGCCGGCAAATACAACACATAATCCTCCGCCATTTCCGCCACCTCCAACGTGACCCCACCACTCGCCACATCTTCCCATCTCCCCCCATGTCTGCCTTCCGCAAAGACCGCTCCCTCCGCAACTCCCTTGTCAATTCTTCCCTTCCCTCCCGCACCACCCCCTCCCCGGGCACTTTCCGTTGCAACCGCAAGAAATGCAACACCTGTCCCTTCACCTCCCCCCTCGACTCCATTCAAGGTCCCAAGCAGTCGTTCCAGGTGCGACAAAGGTTCACCTGTATCTCCTCCAACCTCATCTACTGCATCCGCTGCTCTAGGTGTCAGCTGATTTACATCGGGGAGACAAAGCGGCGGTTGGGCGATCGTTTCGCTGAACACCTCCGCTCAGTCCGCAATTACCTACCTGAACTCCCGGTGGCTCAGCACTTCAACTCCCCCTCCCATTCCCAATCCGACCTCTCTGTCCTGGGTCTTCCAGAGTGAGCAACACCGGAAATTGGAGGAACAGCACCTCATATTCCGCCTGGGCAGCTTGCATCCTGATGGCATGAACGTTGAATTCTCCCAATTTTGCTAGCCCTTGCTGTCTCCTCCCCTTCCTTAACCCTCGAGCTGTCCCTCCCATCCCCCCGCCCTCAGGCTCCTCCTCCTCCCTTTTTCCTTCCTTCTCCCCTCCCCCCCCCATCAGTCTGAAGAAGGGTTTCAGCCCGAAACGTCGCCTATTTCCTACGCTCCATAGATGCTGCTGCACCCGCTGAGTTTCTCCAGCAATTTTGTGTACCTAAGAAAAAAGACTTGAAGTGATTTAAAACTACAGCGAATATTCATCAGTGATAGGAACAGAATTAGGCCATTCGGCCCATCAAGTCTACTCCGCCATTCAATCATGGCTGGCTGATCTATCTCTCTCCTACACCCATTCTCCTGCCTTCTCCCCATAACCCCCAACACCCGTACTAAGCAAGAATCTATCTATCTCTGCCTTTAAAATATCCACTGAGCTCCGTAGCAAAGAATTCCACAGATTCTCCACCCACCGACTACAGAAATGTCTCCTCATCTCCTCCCTAAAGGAACGTCCTTGAATTCTGAGGCTACGACCTCAAGTCCTACACTCTCCCACTAGTGGAAATATCCTCTCCACATCCACTCTATCCAATGTCTTGGGGTTGTCCTCTGTGACGGTTACGGGGGGCCAAATCTTGGCAAGCTACCTTTAGGTGATATGTTATTGCCGCGTGAACCGGGAATGAAGGGGGGGGGGGGGGGGTCCGGTGGGAGGTTCGCACGTTGCCAGGAGCGGCGGTAGGCCAGGTACACCGCTGCGAGCAGAAGATAAGTCTGTTGGATATGTAAAACATTTTTTGTAACAATCGGCGTCGGAAACATGGCGACTCTTGTGTGCTGCCTCGGTGAGGTCTGCTGTATTGTTTTACCGGACGTAGACACAAAAAGCTGGAGTAACCCAGCGGGACAGACCGCATCTCTGGAGAGAAGGATGGGGGGACGTTTCGGATCGACACCCTTCTTCAGACTGTTTTATACCGATTTTCATGCAGATACAAAAGCATGTGACACTACGTTGAAGAAGGAACTGCAGATGCTGGAAAAATCGAAGGTAGACAAAAATGCTGGAGAAACTCAGCGGGTGAGGCAGCATCTATGGAGCGAAGGCATAGGTGACGTTTCAAGTCGAGACACTCCTTCAAAGTATAATTGAATTCATTGTACAGTGAAAACCTTTGTTTTGCATGTTATCCAATTAGTTATTTTAATATATAATTGGATAATACTATCAAATTAGATGATTTGACCAGCGATGCTGCCTGACCCACTGCTTAGATTTTACTTTAGACTTTAGAGCTACTGCACAGAAACAGGCCCTTCGGCCCATTGAGTCCGTGCCGATCAGGGATCACCTCGTACACTAACACTATCCTACACACTAGGCACAATTTACAATTTAATCAAAGCCAATTGCCCGACAAACCTGCATGTCTTTGGAGTGTGGGAGGAAACCGGAGCACCCGGAGAAAACCCACGCAGGTCACGGGGAGAACGTGCAAACTCCGTACAGACAGCACCCGCAGTCGGGATCGAACCCGGGTCTCTGCCGCTGCATTCGCTGTGAGGCAGCAACTCCACCACTGAGCCACCGCCCTACCACTGCCCTTATAGAAGTTCATAAGACAAAAATACCACAAACTGGGTCCTTGTTTTCCCGTGTAGGAACTGGTTTAAATCGAAGGTAAATGTTGGGAGTAACTCATCCAGAATCCAACCCGGGTATCTGGCGCTGTGAGGCAGCAACTCTACTGCTGCGCCACCGTGCCACCTACACTCCAGCACTTTGTGTCTTTTTTTGTAAAGCAGCACCTGCGTTTCCTTGTGTCTACCACTACACTCCATAGCGGGCAGCAGTTGGGCAGTAGTCTACCACTACACTACAATGCGGGCAGCAGTTGGCCAGCATTTGCACTCTCAGGTAGTGAACAAGATGGATAGTGACCTCCAGAGGGTCTTGTTCATGGCGTTCCTCTTCTCGGGCCGGTTCAGTTCCACGTGGAGCACGCTGTCACCTACCCGCGTGGCGCGCAGGCTCTCGAAGCTGTAGGGGGCCGCCGCCGCCACCGACATGCCCCGTGACCCCACCAGCATCGCCCGTGACACCCGGCCTGTGGGTCAAACACCAAAAGTCAGAGAGAGATAGAGAGAGAGTGGAATGAGGGCTGGAGAAGCAAATTCAAGTCCTCGGTTTAGTTGGGGAAAGGGGCTGGGAATGTAGGGGAATGAACCCAGGCCAGACACAGGAGTGTTTAAGAAGGAACTGCAGATGCTGGAAAAACTGAGGTAGACAAAAGTGCTGGAGAAACTCAGCGGGTGCAGCAGCATCTATGGAGCGAAGGAAATAGGCAACGTTTCGTCCCGAAACGTTGCCTATTTCCTTCGCTCCATAGATGCTGCTGCACCCGCTGAGTTTCTCCAGCACTTTTGTCTACCAGACACAGGAGGGGTCAGGGGGTAGAGGGCGAGAATCACAGCCAGACAGAGGGTCCCAGTAGGTAACATGCAGGGACTCACTTCCCACACTCAGCCACCAGCCACCCAAATGCTCAGCCACTCACTCCACCCAGATATTAGTTTAGGTTAGTTTAGAGATACACCGTGGACACATCGGCAACATGTTCCCGATGTTGGGGGAGTCCAGAACCAAGTCAAGTCAAGTCATGTTTATTCGTCACATACACATACGAGATGTGCAGTGAAATGAAAAGTGGCAATGCTCGCAGACGTTTGTGCAAAAAGACAACCAAACAAACAACCAAACAAACTATAAACTATAAATCAGGCGCCACAGTTTAAGAATAAGGGGTAAGGCATTTAGAACGGAGACGAGGAAACACTTTTTCTCACAGAGAGTTGTGAATGTGTGGAATTCTCTGCCTCAGAGGGCGGTGGAGGCAGGTTCTCTGGATGCTTTCAAGTGAGAGCTAGATAGGGCTCTTAAAAATAGTGGAGTCAGGGGATATGGGGAGAAGGCAGGAACGGGGTACTGATTGGGGATGATCACATTGAATGGCGGTGCTGGCTCGATGGGCCGAATGGCCTACTCCTGCACCTATTGTCCATTGTCTATTGTTACAGGCCCTTCAAGTCCACGCCGACCGTCAAGCGACCATCCAACCAGCGTTTTTCACGTGGATCATTACCGGAACGCAGCCATTTGTTCCCGCCAGCTAACCCAATGATCCAGCGAATTACTGGAACTGAAGAGGCCTCTACCTTAGTTTAGAGATGCAGCATGGAAACAGGCCCTTCGGCCCATCGAGTGTGCGCCGACCACCAGCGATCCCCGCACACTAGCACTATCCTACACACTATACAGTGCAATGTACAGGAGCCAATTAACCTACAAACCTGCACGTCTTTGGAGTGTGGGAGGAAACCGAAGCACCTGGAGAAAACCCACGCAGGTCAGGGGGGAGAACGTGCGAGCTCCGTACAGGCAGCACCCGTGGTCGGGATAGAACCTGGGTTTCTGACTCTGTGAGGCAGCAACTCTACCGCTGCGCCACTTTGCGGGTGAGCACTGTACATCCTGGTGTACACCAGAAGAGGGCGGTGTACAAACACATGGGAGGAATAGATGGGTAGATGCACAGTCTCGTCCCCAGAGTAGGAGAATCGAGAACCAGTGGACATAGGTTTAAGGTGAGGGGGGAAAGATTTAACAGGAAGCCGAGAGGTAGCGTTTTCACACAAAGGGTGGTGGGTGAATGGAACGAGCTGCCTGTGGAGCTAGTTGAGGCAGGGACTATCGCAACGTTTAAGAGACAGGTACATGGATAGGACAGGTTTAGAGGGATATGGGCCAAATGCAGGCAGGTTGCACTAGTGCAGCTGGGACATGTTGGCCAGTGTGGGCAAGTTGGGCTGAAGGGTCTGTTTCCACGCTGTATCACTCTATGACAGATGAAGACTACCCTCTGGAAACTCCTGCTGAATCCGGAGTAGTTTGTCCACTCTTAGAATTCAGGATGAAAACATTCCCAGGGGATTGAGCGGTGGAGTCAGAATGGGCCGAGGAACTAGTTTAGTTTAGGGATAAAGCGCGGAAATAGGCCCTTCGGCCCATCGAGTCCACGCCAACCAGCAAGCACTATCCTACACACTAGTGCCAAAAACCCAGAGAAAACCCACACAGGTCATTGGGAGAATGTACAAACTCCGTACAGACAACACCCATATTCAGGATCGAACCTGGGGCACTGTGAGGCAGCAACTCTACTGCGGCGCCACTGTGCTGCCCGCCTACCAGACTTCTGTCAGATCTCCGGGTTACCCTTCAGACACTTGAGAAGGTCACAGTCTGCTCCCCCCTCACGGCCTTCAGGACCCGTAGAATCTTAAACTAACCCCCCCCCTTTCCTGCCGCTCCCCAAAATGGCCGCTCTACAAACTACTGGGGGGGGGGAGGGGGGCATTAAACGTAGGCAAAGACCCAATAGCGAGCAAGATCGTCCACTCGATGAAAAAGACGTAGTACGGTCATGGGCAGATTCATGGGTCATTTTCGGCCCCATTTCCGTAACCGGCTTCCGTCTCTGCACCAAAGATCCCGTAGCGGAGCAAAGATACTAGTGTGGAGACGGAAGCCGGTTACGGAAAAATCCTCGTAAAAATAAAAGTTCTTTGGGAAAAATCTTCTCCTCATTTTCAGAATTTTAATTTATTAACTCAAACTGTCCCCCCGCCACTGCGGGTCGGGTCGGGTTACTGAAATTGATGAAAAAAAGGCCCACGTTCCGCTCCGTTGCATACTACACGTCAGCCCATTGCATTTATGAGTGGTCTATCTATAGGATCTTTGGTTGTAGGTGATCTGAAGAGCCTCTGCTCGTGTTTTAACTTGTCAGGGCCAGCGTTCAGTGTGTTGACGGGCTCTATCTATCTCTCCCCCCCCCCCCCCCCCCCCCCCACCCCCCCCGTTCATGCCATTGATCACCAGCCGTGGTTTCATCACTCAGACTTTGCACTGCTTGATCAGAGGTGGGGGTTGGGGAGACCAAATGGCTGGCTGCACTGTGTGGAAGGCCGTCTTTAGACTTTACACTTCATCGTGGAAACACGCCCTTCACCGCACCCAATCCCCGCCGACCAGCGGTCACCCTGTATACCAGCACAATCCTACACACTAGGGACAATTTGATTAGTGCGGGTGTCAGAGGTTATGGGGAGAAGGCAGGAGAAAGGGGTTAGGAGGGAGAGATGGATCAGCCATGATTGAATGGCGGGGTAGGTTCCGCCATTCAGATAGGACGAATGGCTTAATTCTACACCTTTCACATGACCTTATGACAATTTACAATTTCCAGGAGACATTTAATCAATAAACCTGTATTTCTCTGGAGTGTGGGAGGAAACCAGTGCACCCGGAGAATACCCACGCTGTCAGGGGAACAACGTACATACAACACCCGTAGTCAGGATCGAACCCTGACTACGGTCTCTGGCGCTGGAACTCAGTGGATCAGGCAGCATTTGTGGAGGGAATGGACAGGTGGCATTTTGGTTTGGGGATCTTCTTCAACTGCATGTAGTAACATAGAAAACAGGTGCAAGAGGAGGCCATTCGGCCCTTCGAGCCAGCACCCGTGCCTGCCTTCTCCCCATATCCATTGATTCCACTAGCCCCTAGAGCTCTATCTAACTCTCTCTTAAATCCATCCAGTGATTTAGGCCTCCACTGCCCTCTGTGGCAGGGAATTCCACAAATTCACAACTCTCTGGGTGAAAAAGTTTTTTTCTCACCTCAGTCTTAAGCTTTTCCCACTGAGAGTAGGGAAGATTCAAACAAGGGGACATGACATGAGAATTAAGGGACTCATGAGGGGGAACTTCTTTTTACTCAGAGAGTGGTAGCTGTGTGGAATGAGCTTCCAGTGAAGGTGGTGGAGGCAGGTTCGTTTTATCATTTTAAAATAATTGACTTATGGTCTGAGCGCAGGTATATGGGGAGATTATGGTTCTAGGGTCGAGATCGCCTGTTTCCGTGCTGTATTGGGAATGGTTAAATAGCCTCCCCTTTATTCTAAGACTATGGCCCCTGGTTCTGGACTCGCCCAACATTTGGAAAAATTTTCCTGCATCTAGCTTGTCCAGTCCTTTTATCTGTAGTAGGGGGATGGAAAACCGGAAAAGAGATGTGGGGATGGGACAAAGGTGGATACAGGTGAGGGTGGGAGATTGATAGGCAGATGGGTGGACAAAGGCTAGAGATGAAAAGGGTGTCAGATAAGTTAGGAAGGAAGGAAGAAGTAAAGCCAGAGGGAGGGATATGGGTGGAAGGGAAAGGGTGACAATGCCTGAACTTATTGCTTATTCTTTATTACTATCTAGAAAGCAGGAATGAGCTGCCTTCTCGAACCACTGCAGTCCTGCTGGTCAAGATGCTGTCATTCCGCTGTTCGGGAGGGAGTTCCAGGAAGTAAGCATGCAGGTACAGCAGGCAGTGAAGAAAGCTAATAGCATGTTGGCCTTCATAACAAGAGGATTTCAGTATAGGAGTAAAGAGGTTAGTCTGTAGTTGTACAGGGCCCTAGTGACACCACATCTGGAGTATTGTGTGCAGTTTTGATCTCCTAATTTGAGGAAGGACATCCTTGCTATTGAGGCAGTGCAGCGTAGGTTCACCAGGTTAATTCCCGGGATGGCGGGACTGTCATATGAGGAAAGATTGGAAAGACTGGGCTTGTATTCACTGAAATTTATATGGATCTTATCGAAACCTATAAAATTATAAAAGGACTGGACAAGCAGGAAAAATGGTCCCAATGATGGGGGAGTCCAGAACTAGGGGCCACAGTCTGAATAAAGGGGAGTCCATTTAAAGCTGAGATGAGAATAAACTTTTTCATAGAGAGTAGTGAATCTATGGAATTCTCTGCCACAGAAGGCAGTAGAGGCCTATTCACTGGACGAATTTAAAAGAGTTAGAGGGATGGGGGAGTGGGGTAATGGGGAGGGGGAGGGGCGTAGAGGGGAGGGGGGGAGGGGGAGGGGGGGGGGAGAGGGAGAAAGAGGAAGAGGGAGAGGGAGAGAGGGGGGGGGGGGGACGCACTTTCCCACCCGTTAAAAACATAGAAAACGGCCAGGTTTTGAGCTGCAATTTACTGTGCCAGTCGGGGTGACCGTGAGGCACAGCTACCTAGATTTACAGTAAAAAAGAAAGATAGAAACTAAGGTAAATTAAAGAGGGAGCTGAAGGTGCCAATCCAGCGGAAGTGAACAGCGGACATTTGCCGTGGAGATTTAAAGGTCCAAAATATCGGGAATTATCGCATTTGCTCGCTGAATTTCATCAAAAGTAAGGCATTATTGACGCAAAACCTGGCCGTTTTCTATGTTTTTAACGGGTGTGAAAGTGCGTGTTTTCCCATCCACTAACATGTACCGGATGTCTAGCATGTCCTCCACTTGAGATTTTCGGTCACGTGGGTGCGAATCTACGCTCCAGTGACCTTTCGTGAAATCACCCTATAGGGGAGGCGGAGGGTGAGAGGGAGAGGGAAAGAAAAGGGGGGGGGGGGGAGGGGAGGGGGTGGGGGGGGGTGGGGGGGAAGGGGGGGAGGGGGGGGGGGGCGGGGGGGGGGGGGGGGGTGGGGGGGGGTGGAGGGGATGGGGGGGAGGGAGGGGAAAGGGGAAAGAAGGTGGAGGGTGAGAGGGGGGGGGAGAGAGGGGGTAGAGGAGGGGTGAGGAGGGGGTGGAGAGGGGGAGAGAGGGGAGGAGGGGGAGAGGGGGGGAGGGGGTGAGGGGGGGGGGGGTGGAGAGGGGGGGGGGGAGGAGTGAGGAGAGGGGGGGGAGAGGAGGGGGAGAGGCGAGGGGGAGGGGTAGAGGCTAGGGGGAGGGGTGAGGAGAGGGGGTCGAGGGGAGAGAAGGGGGAGTAGAGGAGAGGGTGTGAGTGGGGGGTAGAGGGGGAGAGGTGAGGAGAGGGGATAGGGGGGGGGGGGGGGGGGGAGTGACAGGGGCGGCCCGGGCCTGAGGGGTAGGGGATTCTCCCCACCGGGGCCGGGTCTCCCCGCTACTCACGGACAGTGCGCGCCCCCTGAGCAACGCGAGCCGCCATCGCGCTGTAGCGCCTCCCTCCGCCCCCCGGCCAAGCCCGGTACCGCAGCCTCCACCGGGCCAGTGCAGCGCCCCCGTCCTCCCCGCGGCCGAGCCCGCCACCGCCCGCTGCCCACAGCAGCGCCTCCCTCCTAACCGCGGCCGAGCCCGGTACCGCCCGGTGCCTCAGCAGCGCCTCCCCGCGCCCCGTGGCCGAGCCCGGTGCCTCAGCAGCGCCCCCGTCCTCCCCGCGGCCGAGCCCGGTACCGCAGCCTCCACCCGTGCCTGCAGCAGCGCCCCCCTCCGCCCCGCGGCCGAGCCCGGTACCGCAGCCTCCACCCGGTGCCACAGCAGCGCCCCCCTCCTCCCCGCGGCCGCGCCCGGTACCGCAGCCTCCACCCGGTGCCACAGCAGCGCCCCCCTCCTCCCCGCGGCCGAGCCCGGTACCGCAGCCTCCACCCGGTGCCACAGCAGCGCCCCCCTCCTCCCCGCGGCCGAGCCCGGTACCGCAGCCTCCACCCGGTACTGCTGCAGCGCCCCCCTCCTCCCCGCGGCCGAGCCCGGTACCGCAGCCTCCACCCGGTGCTGCTGCAGCAATACCATGTGACGCGCCACTACAGCGCCCCCCCCGCCAGCAACTCGCTACAGCGACCCACAACGCCAGCCACTTAGCGGCCCCGCCTGGTACTACAGCCCTTGCACCGCTGGGGTGAATTTGTCTTCATATTTTTATGTGCATGGTGTAAAAAGCAGCTGTTAGGAAAAAAAAATAATCACCTTGAAATATAAACAATTGGAACAGAAGTCAGCCATGATCACATTGAATGGCGGTGCTGGCTTGAAGGGCCAAATGGCCTACTCCTGCACCTAATGTCTATTGTGTAAATCAACACAAAAGGATCTTCAGGGTCTCGACCCGAAACATCGCCCATTCCTTCTCTCCAGAGATGCTGCCCGTCCCGCCAAGTTACTCCGGCATTTTATTTCTATCTAAGAGTTAAACCAGCGCCTGCTACTATCAAACAACTTCCTACAGGGACAGTTTCTATCAAACTGCTACTATCAAACAACTAAACAGTCCTCTCATCAGCTAGAGTGTGATCCTGGTTGTAATCATGTAGTCTTTGGCTGGATGGCATGTAACAAAAAGCTTTTCACTTTCCCTCTGCAACTCCCTCTCCACTGGCATCAGCCAATCTTCCCCGTCTCGCCTGCAACTGGTCCAAAAAGCCACAGCAAGACTCCTTTTGGTTCCAAATAAATCTTAAGATTCTCCTTTATGTCTACAAAGCAGCTCCTAGACTGTGGAACAGCATCCCTCTTCCCATCAGAACGGCCCCCTTCCATCGACTCCTTTAAGTCGAGACTTAAAACTCATCACCTCCCAAGCCTTTCTTGACCTCATTTGAGCGAGGGCTATATGTATGTAGTGATGTTTGTATTTAATCAATGAACCACTGTTGTACAACGTTAGTACCTCCACCAATGTAAAGCACTTTGGCCAACAAGAGTTGTTTTTTGAGCTGTCTGCCACTGAGGAAGTCACATTGGGAGCGCAAAATGAAAAGGGGAAGGATTGCATGAATGGCAGCTCCACCTGGAGATCCATTTGCAACCCTCGATGCCAGGAATGGAAGTGGCGAGAGGGTGGGTGAAGCAGTCTTTGATCGAATGATACAGAATGGAAACTTCAGCCCACCAAAGCCACGCCATCGATCACCCTGTTCAGTTAACCTGCTTTCTCATCCGCTCCCGACATTCTAGGGGTGATTTACATAGGACCAATTGACCTACAAATCTGCACGTCTTTGGGATGTGGGAGGAAACCAGAGGACCAGGAGGAAACCCACGCCATCACGGGGAGAGGTGTAATCTCCATACAGCCATTTATTCATCAGTCAAAATAATTTATTCAAATGACAAATAATCTACATCGTATGTATTTTGGGCTAAAAACACAAATGGAATTTTTTTTACAGGAAAAAATGGCAATGATACGGGAGAGATCATGGGGTGGATAACCAGCAACCACCCAGTACACTAGCACTCTCCTACACACACTAGGGACAATTTACAATTTTACCAAAGCCGATTAACCCACAAACCTATATGTCTTTGGAGTGCGGGAAGAAGCCGGAGATCCATGAGAAAGCACCTCGGCATCACTGGGGAAACGTGCAAACTCCGTACAGGCAGTACCTGTGGTCAGGATCGTACCCGGGTCTCTGGTGCTGTGAGGCTGTAGCTCTACTGCTGTGCCACCATGGTGTTTAATCTACAAAGATACATTGCCGATAGGATGGACAGCTGGTTGGAGTTAGGTTCTCAGCTGCTCGTATGACCTCGGGCATGGAGATTCCGTGGATCGAGACGGGCGTGAGCCCGAGAGGTACACATAGCTGGAAACTGCGGAGATGGTCGAGGGGGGAGGAAGGGAAGAGAAGAGGGAGAATCTGGTGCAAGGTCAACCAAGTTTATGGGGAAGGGTGCAAGGGGCAAAAAAGGAGGGGTGGGGAGGAGAAAGGGAGGTTTGTCGATGTTACCCAAAATTGATTCCCGCACTTAGGGTAAAAATCTGTGCATTCACCCTATCAATTCCCCTCATGATTTTAAACATTTTAATATCACAGCTCCCTCCATAACTTCCTGGTCAATTCGTCCCTTCCCACCCGAATCACCCCCTCTCCGGGCACTTTCCCTTGCAACCGCAGGAAATGCTACACTTGTCGCTTTACCGTCCCCCCTTGATTCCATTCAAGGACCCAAGCAGCCGTTCCAGGTGCGACAGAGGTTCACCTGTATCTCCTCCAACCTCATCTATTGCATCCGCTGCTCTAGGTGTCAGCTGCTCTACATCAGTGAGACCAAGCGCAGGCTTGGCGATCGCTTCGCCCAACACCTCTGCTCAGTTCGCAATAACCAACCTGATCTCCCGGTGGCTCAGCACTTCAACTCCCCTTCCCATTCCGAATCTGACCTTCCTGTCCTGGGCCTCCTCCACAGCTAGAGTGGGGACCACTGGAAATTGGAGGAGCAGCACCTCATATTTCGCTTGGGCAGTTTACACCCCAGCTGTATGAACATCAACTTCCCTAATTTCTGGTAGTCCCAACTGTCTCCCTCAGCTCCCCCTCAGCCCTCTGGCTCCTCTTCCTTTCTTCTTCCCACCCGCACATCAGTCTGAAGAAGGGTTTCAGCCCGAAACGTTGCCTATTTCTTTCCCTCCGTAGATGCTGCATCACCCGCTGAGTTTCTCCAGCACTTTTGTCGACCTTCGATTTTCCAGCATCTGCAGTTCCTTCTTAAACTTAATATCACAGCCTCCTGCACTCCAAGGAATAATGTCCAAGCCTGCCCAATCTCTCCCTATAGCTCAGGCCCTCTGGGCCTGGCAAGTCCTTAGCTTGAAATAAAGGTACAATTGTGCCAGTTAAATGGTTTGTCTTTTATTGAATCATAGTACTGGATCTCCATCTAATCACAAGTGATAAAAATGAAGAGTATTTCACTTCTACAATATGGGTTTACTTAAAAATAAAAGTTAAACCTATAACTAGAAAATAAAAAAAACTGGAATACCCAATGTGGCTCATTTCTTCTGTATGAATGAAAGGTTTACTGCACTTTAACAACTGCATAAAAATACTAAAATACAAGTCACGATTATAGAGAATGGCTGGCAGTCCATCGCTGAGCTGGTCTTTACGCTGCATGCTGTACCGTGGAGAAACACAGTTTCAGAGTGTAGGGATATGGACCACCTGGAGGGTTAAGAAAAAGGCAGGTCAGTCTTTTCAAAACCACTTTAGCAAAGTGAAGTCAAATGTACATCAAAGATAAGACAAAAAGCTCAGCAGGTCAGACAGACAGCAGGTCAGGCAGAAAAGGGTGACGTTTCAGGTCAAGTACTTTCTTCAGATGGAGTCAGGTGAAAGGGATACGAGAGATGTAGATGGTGAGGTAGAGAGGCATAGAACAAATGAATGAAAGATATGCAAAAAAAGTAACGATGATAAAGGAGACAGGCCATTGTTAGCTGTGGGCCAAGTGAAAACGAGTTAGACAAATGAGACTCAAGACGACTTTGAAGCCAGCAACAACTTAGGCAGGAGAGGATTGTAAGGGTTACTTGAAGTTAGAGAAATCTATGTTCACACCGCTGGGGTGTAAGCTGCCCAAGTGAAATATGAGGTGCTGTTCCTCCAATTTGTGTTCGGCCTCACTCTAACAATGGCAAAGCAGAAAGGTCAATGTGGGAATGGGAAGGTGAATTAAAGTGTTTGGCAACTGGGAGATCAGGCAGGTCTAGACGGACTTTCACTTGGTTTATGTATGTATGGCTGAAAACATTACCTCTGGAGCTGTGACATGCAGCTGTAATCAGCTTAATGCAGTACTGCACGACACTGCCGGCATGGACTGGACTTCAACAGCCCCATCGCAGCAGTGCCACATATATAATCAAAAACCAAGAATACTGCAGATGGTGCTGGGTGCATGGAACAAGCTGCCGGAGGAGGTAGTTGAGGCAGGTACCATAACACTTAAAAGACATTTGGACAGGTGCATGTATAGGAAAGGTTTAAAGCAGTGGTTCATAATCTCGTGGTCGTTTGGGCTTAGAAGGGAACACAAATAACCTATCAATTTGTTGAGCCCATGTTTAGGAACCTAACAAAGGTACATACCACATACAGTATTTTGTTCACGTATGCGCATACTGGTGCCAAAAAGGTTAAGAACCACTGGTTATTGGGATATGGACCAAACGCAGGCAGGTGGGACTAGTGCAGATGGGGCATCTTGGGCAAGTTGGGTTTCCGTACTGTACAAGTATGAATGCAGAATCTAAAGGAATTTGGGATATTGATTTTTAATGTATTTGTAATGTAATGTGTTTTTATGCATTTGATGTATTACTTTCCAAAAGCCCCTTTGATGGGTCAATTTTCTGTCATTCAAAAACCACCTTGCATTGTATTTTTCTATTTAAACTTGCCCATCGTGAATGAACACAAAAATACTATTTGAATTGCGGATACAATTGGAATATAGATGGCAATTGTTGGTAATGTGTAATAGAGGGGTATTTAGCATGTAACTTGTTATGCTGCAGCAAGGCTAAGAATGCGTAGGTTTGGAGTTTACATTGTGCTGATGGCAATATGTTGCTGAGCTTAGACACAAGATGCTGGAGTAACTCAGTGGGACAGGCAGCATCTCTGGAGAGAAGGAACAGGTGACCTTTCTTCAGATTCTCGACCCGAAACGTCACCCATTCCTTCTCTCCAGAAATGCCGCCCCGCTGAGTTACACAACCACCATCTGCAGTTCTTTCCTACACACAATGCAGAGATTAGCACGCTGACGTATAGAGCAAGTTGTTGGCGACATCGTCACATTAGATGCACACGCAATTTCTGCAAGGCAGACGCAGCACTTTCCCTCAAACAAAAGTCCCAGAAATGCTTATACTTTTACTACTACGACAATTGTAAAATCATGACGCAAGCCAACAGGCTGCATTGACATGAATGCCTTTCTATGCACGTGAACATTTTTTATAAGGGCGTGTACACTCATGTAATGCAATCCAGCATTTTCAAGAACCAAAAAATACAGCACAAGATTTTAATGCAGAAGGACGTACTTGGGTTCTTCATTTGATAGTGATTCAGCAGGGACAGTGATTCCATGGCATCGTTCTTAGTGTCCCACTCAATCAGGCCAGAGGAACTCCTCTCACCTACAACAATGACACAGAGTCAAATCACAAGCGGCAAAACAAAATGGGGCAAACCTCACAGTAGAATGCAAACCCCCCTGGTCTACATCGACAAACACCAAATACTCACTCTTTCCAGAAAATAACTTGAAAGCCGATGGTCTCTTCAAACACAGCTCATCACACACCTGAAACAAGAGGAGTTTTCTGTTGAGGCTAGGGAGAGGCATTTCAACTCGTTTTAAGTCACACATCCCCACCTTTCAAATCAAACCACCGCTTAATGTTTAAACTGTTATTTCTATTGATCCAATTCCATTCAAAAGAATTGAAATTCTACTGATTCTATTGATCATTTTGTACCAGACCCTGCCATTCTGTCTATAAGCAGCACTGGCCGAGGGATACCAGCCACAACTTTATTTGTCAAGTCCCATTGAAGTTTCTGTAACTCAGTTGCCAGAAGTTGTTAAAACAGTCTCCTGCTTAGTTAAAGGTAGATAAAAATGCTGGAGAAACTCAGCGGGTGAGGCAGCATCTATGGAGCTATATTCCTTTGCTCCATAGATGCTGCCTCACCTGCTGCGTTACTCCAGCATTTTTGTCTACCCTGATTTTTCCAGCATCTGCAGTTCCTTCTTAAACATTCCTGCGTAGAACAGTTTAGTCTCCAAGCAATAAATAACCAATATCTCATTCAGACACAAACCAAAAAAACAGCATTCACTGTATGATGTTCCTTAAACAATATCTACAAACTTCAGAGGCAAGCTGGTTTAGCTGAGATAGTACGGAAAAAGACCCTTCCGCCCGAACCGATTAGCGATCCCCACACACTTACACTACCCTGCACACACCGGGGACAATTTGCAATGACACCAACCCAATGAAACTGGAGATAGCCCTCGCAGGTCACGGGGGGAACGTACAAACTCTGGAGACAGCACCCGTAGTAACCATGATGAGTCACGTAGCACAGAGCAAAAACATTCACTTAACCGTACCTCACAGAAAGCATCTTCTGTCACCTCTGGAGGGGCATTGAAATAATGCAAGACATTGCTTGGGTGCTGGATTCGGTTCTTGCTCGCTTGCTCCGGGGTGGTGAAGCGATTGTTCCTTGAGCCAGAGAAATCCTTAAAACTGCAAGAGCCATCTTCAAGTTCATACGACTGACCAGCCATTATAGCCTGCTGTTTGGATACACTGGAAAAAAACACAAGCAGACAAATATTTTTTAAAATGCAAGTTTGTGCTATGTGTACAAAATACCTCCTGCTCATACCATTAAAAAGTGAACAATGTTTACCAACTTTGATGACAGGTATTTGCAATGTTATACCAATCCCAAATGAGCAGGAAGACACAATGAAAGACACAAAGTAATTGACCTTAGATCAGGCAGCATCTGTGGAGAACATGGACAGGTGACAGTATAGGAAGGAACTGCAGATGCTGGTCTATACCGAAGATAGATAGAAAAGGCTGGAGTAACTCAGCGGGTCAGGCACTCTGAAAGGCACTGACGCAAAACGTCACCTATTCTTGATCTCCAGAGTTACTCCAGAATTTTCTGCCTATCTTATGGATGTGATGTTTCAGGTTCAGTGCTATCTGCCCATGTTGATTATCAACCGCAATGTCACCCTTGTTCTCACAGATGCTGCCCGACCCGCTGAATTATGTCCCTTTGTGTAAACCAGCGCCTGCAATTGCTTATTTCTACAAAAAGATACAATACCGTTTGAAATAACCTAAAGGGTTCATTTCACCATCAATTTATGAAGCAGCTTTGAAAGGATCTTGATCCCAGTGTTTCAAATCAACCAAGTCACATTGTAAGAGACTCCCAGTTCCTTTATCCTGATTGTCCAATTCTGACAATCCCACCCGCAGAAACATGGCTTCCCTGATACAACCAGAGGTTTTGCAGCTCTGATGCTCTACTATACCTTAACCGCATCACCCATGCCTTAAATATAAAACCAACGTTCCAAAATCAGCAGGTCTGAAGAAGGGTCTCTACCCGAAACATCGCCCATTTCCTTCACTCCCTGGATGCTGCCTCACCCGCTGAGTTTCTCCAGCATTTTTGTCTACCTTCTAAGATCAGCAGCTCTGCAGCAATCTCATAAGACCCAGGCCTTATACATTGTGCAAAGGCTGACTTTTAACTGAGTAGTTGACTTGGCCTGAACAGGTTGCAGTAAACAATAGACATGAAAAGCTGGAGTAACTCAGCGGGACAGGCAGCATCTCTGGAGAGAAGAGATGGGTGATGTTTCGGATCGAGGCCCTTCATCAGACTATCTCCGCGGGGGGAGAGAAATAATCAACTTCCCACATTGTCCCCACGTACCACACGTTTAGTTTCTGGTCAAACATGTAGGTGTTATTCAAATGGTTGATGGCACGATCCACAGCAAATCCATCTCCCATCTCTACCATGGCAGCTCCAGGCTTGCTCTTCATAAATTTCACCTGTGAAAGCAGAAAAAAATATATAGAAACAGAACTAAAAATGATGCTAAACAAAATTAATTTTCAATTAGCTACTAGTCAGCGCGATACAGTGTGGAAACAGGCCCTTCGGCCCAGCTTGACCACGCCGGCCAACATGACCTGCTACAATAGTCCCACCTGCCTGCGCTTGGTCCATAGCTCTCCAAATCTGTCCTAGCCATGTACCTGTCTGTTTCTTAAACAGTGGGATAGTCTCAGCAACCACCTCCTGTGGCAGCTTGTTGCATACCCCCACCACCATTTGTGTGAAGAATCAGCTCTCTGTCTGTTATAGAGCCATACTGCACGCTAACAAACCCTTTGGCCCAACTCGTCCATGCTGTCCCATTCAAACTATTTCCACTTGCACACATCTGGCCCATAGCCCTCTAAATCTTTCCTATCCATGTACATGCCCAAATAATTCAAAGCATTCATGTATCTGACGCAACCACTTAATCTGACAGGATGTTCCATATACCCACTGTGGAAAATGTTACCCCTTGGGATCTAATTAAATCTTTCCTCTAAGCCCTCTAGTCCCTTAATTCCCCAATCGTAAGAAAAATCCATATTGATAGTGGGTACAGGGCTTCTTGGTTAATATTCCAAAACTCAAAACAAATGAGAGCCGTGATCTCTCGCACACATACACACGTGGACTACTCTCGACTTCCCAAATGCATGTATAGCTCCTTCAGAAACCTCTCCAATAATTTTCCAGCAGATGTCGGCACTTGCATTACAGATACCATCTTCACATGAATAAAAATCAGGCATACAAACTTGCATAATGAAATGTGGTTAATTGATTTACAAGAAGACATTTATACACGACACAACACGCACCTTCTCCACGTTTCCGTACAAGCAGAAGATGTTGAATACCCGGTCACAATTCATCCTGGAAGGCTCCAATCCATAGACCATCAGCACTGGGCTTTCGGCTTGCGGCCCATACTCTGGTGGGGGTGGGGGTGGTGGTGGACCGTACTGAGGGCCATAGCGTTGGCTGGGTGGGCCCCGGTGAGGACCACCCACAGGAGGGGGACCTCCCATCCGACGGCGCTCATAATGGGCCGGTGGACCATAGTCATCATCTGGATAGTGACTATAACCTCCTTGTGGGGCTCCTACAGTAGGAAATCAAAGCAGATACATGGATTTTGTTCAGGAGGCAATGCACTGAAAAACAAACAAACATTAAACCGCAGATGAACACAAAAAGCTGGAATAACTCAGTGGGACAGGCAGCATCTCTGGAGAGAAGGAATGGGTGACGTTTTGGGTCGAGACCAGACTGGTTAGGGATAAGGGATAAGAGAGATATAGACAATGATGTAGAGATAAATAATGAAACTTATGCAAACTAACGATGATAAAGGAAACAGGCCATTGTTAGCTGTATGATGGGTGAACCAAGAAGCTGGTGCGACTTGTGTGGTGGAGGGATAGAGAATGTCGGGTTACTTGAAGTTAGAGAAATCAATATTCATACCACTGGGCTGTAAGTTGCCTACATGCATTGTTCTTTATCTTTCCACATCTTAAGTTTATATCTCTCGTTTCCCTTATCCCTAACCAGTCCGAAGGGTCTCGATCCAAAACGACAACCATTCCCTCTACAGAGAAGCTGCTTGTCCCGCTGAGTTACTGCAGCTTTTTGTGTGCCTTCGGTTTAAACCAGTATCTTGCAGTTCCTTCCTAAACCATTAAACTGCAATGGACATGTCCCTCTCATAAGTTCCCAGTCACACGCACTGCTTGCCTCTCTTACACTCCCAATGCCTTCACATCAAGCAGGCAGTCAGTGTTCAAGATGCATGACATTCATGGTGACCTGGCTGTTTGGATTCAGAACTGGCTTGCTCACAAAAGACAGGGTTGTGGAGAAAAGGTGTTGTTATTCTGCACGGAGGTCTGTGATACAGGGGCCCTTATTTGAGGTTTATATAAACAGCAAATATAGATGGATTGGTAAGCCTACATTCAACACCAAAATTGGTGGAGTTGCACAGTGAGGAAGGTTGTGAAGTAGGCAGCTGGGTACAGCAGTTACAGAACTGGGCCCCATTATAGAAGACGTGGGTGGAGGCTTTGGAGGTTAACGAGGAATAGAGGGATTACGGTTTACAGCCTTTACTGCAGCGTCAGAGACTGAGGGCACGAACGGCGAATCTGTGGAATTCATTGCCCCATTTGACTGAGGAGGCTGTCAATTAATTTTTTACGGCACATTGAGATTTTTGATTAGCAAGGGTGTCAGGGGTGATGAAGGAACAGCAATATATTTCTGAAGAAGGGTCTCGACCCGAAGTGTCGCCTATTCCTTTGCTCCATAAATGCTGCCTCACCGGCTGAGTTTCTCCAGCATTTTTATCTACCTGCAGTATATCTCCAAGTCAGGATAGTGTGTCGGGTTGGAGGCCAACATGCTATCGCCCCCATGTTTATTAGTTCCCCATACTAAGTTCTTGATTAGGATGGATGTCAGGGGTTGTGGGGGAAAGATAGATCAGCCATGATTGAATAGTGGAGTAGACTTGATGGGCCGAATGGCCCAATTCTGCTCATTGAAGTTATAAATCGCCACCGGCATTAACGAATTTCAATGTACTCAAATAGGATCGGTCAGTCACCTCACTCCCACCAGCCTATATTCTTACCGTACTCAGAAGGATGGTCTCCAAGCAATGCGGGTTGACGTTGCCTCTTGTTGGGATCTCCTGTGCAAAGTGAAAAGTGCAGGGGAAAAAACAAGTTAAAATCATTTTCAATGGCACCCAAAACAATCGCAATAGAAAAGTAAAACCAAAACTTTGTACAGGGAGAAAGAAAAAAAACCCAGCATAGAATACATTAAGAGAACTACAATTTTTTCCCCCACAGTACAGAGATACATATTTAAGACTTTGAACTTTGAATTTATACAACAGTCTAATAAATCTAATGTCACAAAGGTTCAAGCATAAAAAGGTCTACTTACAGCCAGAGTTAGAGAATTACGTCCATGTGCACAATATTTCTGCATTTTTTCCTTACCACCCAATGCTTCAACAGCAACTTATTGCAGAAAGATGGCGCCCCAAACATATGCTTCAACCCTGCATTACACGTTTTACAGCAATGAATAGAAATCTTTTACAAAGACAGTACTAGCTTCTAACAATTGCATCTAGCAACAATCTCTTAACGTTCACAGTTCAGGTAACATTTTCTTCACAGATGTCAAATGGTTGAGTAAAGTGGTGAATATGAAAACCCAGTGTTCCTCCATGTCGCGCTCCTGAAAGTAGTGTTGGATGCGATGGTCTTTGTGGTAGCAAGGCTTACTTGTGAAGGATCTGTGTACATCTCCCACATAGGCAGTGGTGTACCATTGGTAATGTATCGTTTATGCAGCAAAATGGCTGTACTGATGTGCCTCACACAATGTGTCTCTTATTCCCTCCTGTTGAAGTTGCATGTTGCCGAGTATCAGTTGTTCATGTCTGAATGTTCTCTGAAAATGTAGGAATGTTTCTCGACAGGTTGGGTTGACTGGTGGAAGGAATTCAGCGTGTACTTCAAGAGCGTTGTATGAATGCACTGGTCTTATGACGAATATTCCTCTAAGCAAAGTGAGGGGAAGCCCCTGAAAAAATTCTGTATCAGTTCACATGAGGCAGTGTTTTTGGCCTTTGTTTGAAGAAATCTTGAAAATGAACACGTTTAAGTCTCTGGCGAATATGCCTCATTGTCTGCCTCCATTACCTTCACTTCAGAAGTCTAGGACAATGGTGGTTTGCCTCACAGTATGTAAGTCATGGCATGTCGTATCGCTGCTGGGTGATCTTGGCTCAATGTATGACACTCGATGTATTGGACCAGGAGCTTGTTCTTGTTCAGTAAGGAAACAATTCTGCTCGCTTCTCCAGAAAGGTCTGCCTATTACTGTTGCACTGTGAGCCCTTACCCATCAAATGGTTGTTATATAATGCAAAAGCAGTTTAAAATTAACAGGCTATCAAGCACAGTTCAACATTTAAGCAAAAAAATACAATTCCAGTTTTTATTTTGATCACAGATAAACACAGTTGAACATATTTAAATTATGAAAAACTCCTAATGTGAGATTAAACTCCAGTTATTGGCAAACTTACACCGTTCTTACTTGCAAGTTACACTGTTGTTAATTTGAAGCTATGCTGTTTCCAAATAGTGAGTCACGCACATGCACCCTATTTTTAAAGGCATTATATAATATTAATGCTGCCTTAGATGTGCTCGTTATAGACGAGAAGTGCACCATGATTAAGATTCACTATACCCAAATCAAATTCCAGTATGCATTAAATGAAGGAATTCAATGAAAGAACTGTACAAAGTTGGTTAAATACATGCTGTCACAATTTACAGTCATCATTTGGGCTGCCAAATCTCAGGTTTGACTTTCCTTTTCTGTTCAATGCAAAGATGCATTTCATGGCACCTTAAAACCACTTGGGACACACCCCGGGCATATCGGAATGTTAATGCTAAAGAAAATTAACAGTCCAATTTCAGAAGCCGCTAAAACATCACCGCCCAGAGATTAAGGTCATGCATTCCTATGGAGGTGATGCAACTCTATATTCAGGCCTGAACTGATATTGATTAGCTTTGCGCATAAAAATAAGGCCAAATCTCAAATGAGCGAGCATCAGACTAGCAGAGGTAAATCAGCTGCCTGCTCCCATGTGTAGAGTGGCTAGAATACCCAAATATATAAATGAAAGTTTTCATAAAATGAACCGCAGAAATTAAAATGACGGTCGATTTAAATGGCTTTAACTGGTGTTCATCAGGATGTTGGTAAATTCTAACTAGAAAAGTAATTGCCCTATGAAGGACATATAATACCAGCCATTAGCAATACCCGTAATCAGTTTTCCTGTCAATTTGTAGTCAACCTTAGGTGCTGATGTCCAAACTACTCTTTTATGCCTTTGCCTCTAGTCTATAGAATGTCAGTTGATGCAGACTACTGTCCCTGAACACCTAGAGGACCTGCCAATTGCCAGGAAAGTCAAACCTTGTGGAGCGTGCAAAAGATGGAAAACTTCCAGCAACATTCTGCTTTGACACAAATTTCAGTCAGAGTAATAATGAAAGCAGGAAAACATTTATCACCCAGAACATACATTTTTCAAAACTACAATCCACCACAATTTTATTTGATGCACTTACTGATATTTTTTAAGACTTGGATTACCTATTTTGGAAATGCCCTGAAATATCAGTGTACCCAAGTGAATTGCAAGAGCAATTATACAGAACACCCAGGAGACATGAATATGAATAACAATGTGTGCCAACTCACAGTAGATCATTAATAAGATATTTATAACTCTGAAACTCTACCTGCTTCATATTCTTGAAACAATCTTTCAGGTGCTGTGATCACCCATTGAAACAACACCATTGATTTAATGTTTGGCAGAATAGCTACATGTGTTTGAGGCTCATTCGGATACAATGTGCTTTGGAAAAATTTGAAAATTTATTCATGAATGTAACGGAGATCGTGGCTTTGCTGAGGCAGGTTTTTCCCCCTGTACAAATTCCAGTTCACAATTTTACTCGCCATTAAAAAATCTTGTGCATTTGCAAATATAAAAATCTCAACATTAAAAGCTCTATTTCACCGTACCATTTGGTACACTTCCATGCTAGAAATATCTCTGCAATTAAAGTGAAATGTTCTGGGCAGTGTTTGAGGCACTTACGCAATGCAAACAAATAAGCTTTGAATCTTGATGTTTACCAACAATTTTATAGGATTGTTGGGATCTGGATAGGACTGCAAACTTTGTATTCCTTGGCCATTTCAAAGCTTGGTCCAGCCCCACAACCAAACTGGAAGGAAGATTTGGCCTTCCAAAACCGCTGATTTCACAACATTTCTTTTTAGTGATTAATAACAGAGTGGCATTTTATGAAGCATCAGAAAATCAAAACTTCTAATCCATTTATGGACTGCAATGATACACAAATCTTAAGTCAAAATAATTCAGAATCATTGATTATTTAAAGATTAAATCCTGACAGATGTAACAGAGAAATGTGCAATTTCATTTATATATACACAAAGAAAGTATTTTCAGAAACTGTGATGATTGTTTGAATAGTTAAAACTGACTAAAACAAGTTCAGTAAAGGCTGTAAACCTTAATCCACCGTTCAATCCTCAACTGCAATATTATAGTTTATTTAAGAGTGCTTAAAGGGTAAAAGGCATTAATTTATATGAAGTAACTGCTGTGGATTCAAACACAAAATACTACGCTCAGACTTTAGACATCAATGCCTTGAACGGACCAATTCCAGTAACCCTGTAACCATTCAGCAGCTAGAGAGAACTTCAACCAAGGCTAATAAATCTCCCTAATCTGTAATTGTGTAGAATAAGCAGTGAAAACACCTCCATTAAAGCTGTAGAAAGCAGAGGTTTTGTAAATGTATAACAATTCTGTATTATCCACCAAAGCTTCAGAATCGTTCAAATCCAAATGTAAGGATTCCTGTAGCCTTACTAAACATGTTGTACTGGAAGGGCCTGTACATCTTGCCAACTAATCCCAGACCCAACAGTTGACTTTGGCAAGGCGGACATTGTGCTTTGACAATATGAAAAGCAAAGCAGTTAGCTGGTACAAATAAACCATGGTATAAATCACGATGCAGGTAGCTGCTGGGGATAAAAGCGTTACATGTGATTAAGCTCAACACAATCAAACTGAAGTAAATTAATTACACGAGCAGTGACAAAGTAGAGAAACAAATATAAACCATGTTTAGATCACCAGATCAAAACAGAACTCAAGATAAGATCCGTCCCACAAATTGTTAAAATAAAACACAAGCTCCACATTTATAGTTGTAATATCAACTTAAGAACCCCATTTACTACGTGGTAAGCAAAAACATCATGGGGTGTTTTTTTGCATGGTTTAACCACAAAGCTTGCCAGCAGCTTAAGAGGTTATTAAGCTGGTTACCAATAGACCCACGTGCATGCCTGTTCAGCTATCCTGAGCTTCCACAGCCATCCGATGACTGGAAAAGAAAGCAATTCACCAAACGAGAACCCACCACCATAAGACAGATTGAGCAGTTGTTAGAAGCCTACAAGGTGCAGTATTCCAATGTTGCTGGAAGCTTTTCTGAATTGCCATAATTGACAGCACCAATGTTATAACTGTAAAATATGGTGTAGGGTTAGATGGAATGTAATTTGCAAAACAAGTGGTAATGTACAAGAGTTTCAAAATTCAAGAATTGCATGTAAATTTAAATGCATATGTACCAAGTGTATATTACCTTGTCCTCCCAAATTAGGATTTGTATAGTCCCATGTATCCTGATCATTTTTGAAGACGTTCAAACGAGTAGGCTATAGAGTGGAATTCAAACTATATTAGTGCAATGAATTAATGTGGAACATCTGCTTTCCAGTAAACAACCATGGTTCAAGCCAAAAAACGTAGTGTGATTATCCAATACAAACCAAGCTTTGAGGCACTGTGAACCCTTTCACCTCATCACCCCAAGAGACAGACACCATGTTACAAGAGTTTCATGTTTACAACATAGATATTATCTTAATTCTAACCTCAATGTCATTTAGCAGCCATAACAAGACATTCTACAATTGTGGAAATATAGATTTGTTGGAATAAAATTAATTCAACCCATCGTCTCAGTTCAACAATGTTCTCATTCTTCATTGGCGAGAGTACCAGGCAGTACGTCCATTTTAACATGTCACTTACTTTTGCATACTCAATCTTCAAGGTACAACATCCAGAATAAATGTCTGCTCCATTGAGAGATGCTTTTGCTCTCTGAGCACTCTGCACAGAGTCAAATGTGTCTCAAGTTAAGATAAATAAAATCAGATGAAAGGCACATTGAAGGGGCAGCACAGAGGCGTAGCAGCAGAGTTGCTGCCTTACAGCGCTACGGTTGCTACCTTGCAGAGCCAGAGAGCCGCATTTGATCCTCACTACTATTAGCCCTGTCCCTCAGTGCGAGTTCATTCCAAGAGCTCTCCCGAGTTTAAAGAAAATCAAACTCGTGGTAGGCACGGAGAATGAATGTAGCGCGTACATCGGAGCTTGGGGGACGTCCCTTAGCGCTAACGGCAGGTACTCGGGAAGACTTGCAAACGACAGGCAAGCACGGGAAGACTTGTGAAGATGATGTAACAATGTCCACGAGAGCCCCGAGTACCGACGAGATTTACGGCCATTACCGTAAATCTCTGAGTTCGAATCAGGCCAAACTCGGGAGAGCTCTTGAAATGAACTCGTACCGTGGGAAAGTGGTTTATGACTGCTGTCTGTATGGAGTGGGGGGGGAGGAGGAAATAGTCATATAATTTCAGGTCAAATTTGTAGTTTGAGCCAATGGCAAAGGGACTAAAGTCAGGGAGATTAAAGCTTATTTCAATCGAGGGAAACAGATTGATGCAGCACGAGTGAGATGGAGCTTTAAGAAGATAACAAGCAGAGTAACAAAGGGACTAAGAGGCGTTAGAGAAGTGGAACATCAACATACAAATGGAATAGGCTGTCGTGGAATTTTTCACACAAAAGGTAGTGGGTGTATGGATCAAGCTGTGAAAGGAGGTAGTCGAGGCTGGGATATCCCAATGTCGAAGAAACAGTTAGACAAGTACATGGATAGGCCAGGTTTGGAGGGATATGGACAAGAGGGGGCAGTAGGAAAGATTAAAAAAACAGAACTCGCCCATGTTTATTCTTCGAAGGTAGACAAAAATACTGGAAAAACTAACATTTTTGTCTACCTTCAATTTTTTCCAGCATCTGCAGTTCTTTATTAAACAAGTTTATTCTTCAGTCACCAACATAATTGAATTGACTGTTCTATCCCACTCCTGTGCCAGTTGCTTGAGCTGCAGCTTGCATTAAATCCAAAACAACTGGTGTGTCTCACTGCTGCAGCTAATGCAGATCCCAGACATGGACCAATTAACTTACAAAAGCCATAGGAGTGTGCCCATATCCCCATTACTACTTTAACAATAGAATATGTCAAAGTGGAAACTTTGTCCAATGCCCCCACACATTCAGTGCTAAAAAGGATATTCCACCATTGCCTGCACACCATTCTTTCTGAATATGACAATTCTTTGCACGGGTCCACAAGGATTGCAAATTGTGTATAACACATCCTGTAAAATAAAAACAATGGTTTGTTATAATGAGCTTACAGTTTCACATCGTGCTCAACATTGCCCTCTCTTCCAGCCCACAGAATAAATTATATAAAGATACAAAAGAAAAGGTATAAAGATGCACACTTAAATGTTGCATCCCCCTTTCAACTGCTATAATGTGATTTAGTGCAGAAACACACTCATCAGGCCTACTGAATCCACACTGACGATAAAGCACCCATTCACACCACTGCTGCTGGCATGAGGGAAGAAAGTGAGGCATTTAAAGGGCACAGAACACACAAGCTCCACAAAGACAGCACTGGGTACAAACACATTTGTTGGAGTGGAAAAGTGGTAGTCGCACCAGCTGGGACTCGCACTAGTTGTCTCACAGCAGGAGAGCAGGCTTCCTCCCACTAAGCTCATTTACACAATCTTGTATCAATCCCATTCTAATTACTCCATATTTTTTACAAACCCCATCGCAAATGTTATCACCCAACTGCACACTAGGGGAGCTTTACAGTAAACAACTCAGCACAGTGGCACAGCAGTGGAGCTACTGCCTTACAGCACCAGAAACCCAGGTTCAGGTCCTTAGGCGCTGTCTGTACGGAGTTTGGATGTTCTCCCTGTGACCGCGTCCCAAAGGTGTGCGGGTTTGTCGGTTAAACAAGCCTCTGTAAATTTCCCCTGGCGTGTAGGAAGTGGATGAGAAAATGGGATAACATGGACCTAGCATGAAACGTGTGATCGATCGGCAGCGGAGGTCCGAATGTTGCATCTCAAACTCTAAAGCGAAAACTAACTAACCACTGGGCAACTGAGCATAAAGAGTGTAATGCGGATCGCTGAACTGTGACACAAATGTATTATTTAAATTCTCAAGTCCTACTGATTTTAATCCTCATCACCTGTTTCATGGTTAATAACTGTACACAATGCACAATAACATTTGCTAACCCACCGTTGTAATTGGGTAGATGGGGTTCATCACTGTGAAGAGCAGTATGTTGTTTACGTTTCTGGAATCATCTGAGTCACCGGGCCTGGAGATTTTCTGGCTGGTAGAATAGTTAACAAAAGCAGGCTGCGCACCCACGTAGATCTGACTTTCAACGGCAAAGTTCACACAGGCACACGCACCATTCAGCTCCTCAAATTCCACCAATGCTTGTCGCTTCTTTGGCATCATCACCACATAGCTGCAAGCACAAAGAAAAGCTGGCGTCACTTGTGAACGTCAGTCAGTTGGTGTCGACGTGAGAACGTAGTCAAGTAATGCCTCCATTTTAAGCAAGGCATTCCCAGAACTATCTTCAACAAAGAGCTAAAGCGTTTTGCCTTTAAACCAAGGAAAAAGCAATAAGGATTCCTTTAAAAAAAAGCATGTTGTGATTTAGCCTTATGGGTGACAGTCAAAATGAGAGAATATAACAATGTTAATTGGAGAGCTAGCCATTTTAAATCTTCAATTAAATAATGCTATGGAGCTCAGCAACAAAATGGCTCAAATTATAAATTTCTCGTTCATCCAAATTGATAAATTGATCATGAAACAAACTACTAAAAAAGAGACATGCAGTAGATTCTGATATCATGATTCAACAGTGTTAGAGGAACAGTGGGCCAGGCAGTATTCGGGCAGGGACTGGACAGGTAGCGTTTTGGGCTGGGACTCTTTTACAGACAGGTTGAGAAAAGTGCTCAGCTGCTCCTTCTAAACAGGTATGGGCATAGTGCAAGAAGACCTTCGTTTTCATAACTCAACGGTCAATTATGGGATCCCTTGCCAAATCCAAATATCTGGAATTCAAGCACCAATACATCTGCTGACAAACAAGTGCATAGAATAGCGATCAGTCCACCACAGTGTCACCATGACTTCAGTGATGTGCACCCACATATGGTTCCACAGGTTAAAAGTCCAGCATATAAACGACTGTAGATGTTTCATGATTAGTACGGGTGTCAAAGGTTATAGGGAGAACACAGGACAATGGGGTAGAGGGGGGAAAATAGATCATGCGTGAGTGAATGTCGTAGACTCGATGGACAGAATGGCCAGAGTTAGAGCTCTTAGGGCTAGCGGAATCAGGGGGTTCTGATTGTGGAGGATCAGCCATGATCATATTGAATGCAGTGGTGGCTCGAAGGGCCGAATGGTCTACTCCTGCATCTATTGTCTCTGTGTCTATGTATCTATGTATGTCTTGCTATCACAAAGCTTGCACCTAGAGGTCTGAGTCACTTCCAAAACGAGTAAATGATTTTTTTTCCAATTGACATTTAACACTTCGCTCTGACACTGCATTTCTACTCATTTAATCTCTGCCACATTCGATGAACAAATTGTAGGTCTACCACCAATTTTCCAACACCCTTATTCCACAGCAGTGCTGGATTTACCACTTTGCCAGAGGTCAATCAATAATAATTCAACAATACACCTTTGACCCACTAATTATTCCCCCCCCCCACGTCTCCAAGGAAACATGGATTGTTTCGATGGTGTATCTGCAATCAAATCTGCTATATTTGTAAATGCGTTGTGACATAAATTTGAAATAGATATTACCAAAAGTCAGAAATCTGCTTTTTAAATTTCATGAATTCTACACTGCTATAATCTATGTTACCTGAAAAATGAATCTGGCTCAGCCTCGAGGCAATTAATTGCACTCACGTCACTACACATGATGTCAGGTCTAATTATAATCTGGAGGCAGCAGATGGGAACCAGGATCTCAGAAACTAGGTCAGGATACGGACTGTGCAATTCTAGCAGGGGTGTCAGAATCGATTCACAACCTCGTTCGGGCTTTGCCAATCACTCACATTTTAAATAAGCCCATGAAATATTATCCACCACGGGGAAAGTTAATAAATGTAATATTTGCGAAGGACAATCTTCCATCGACTCTGGACCTGCGCTTACCTGATGGCACCAAACTCTTGCAGTGCCTCGACAAGGTCTGCCTCCATTACTCCATCAGACAGGCCTCTGACATGTACCACAGGGGATGGAGACGGTTTATGAGGATCTTCAAGATAGCTGCCATCCTGTTGCTGCAAAGGAGAGTTACGTTAGTGCAGTGAATTGTGTCATCTCCCCACTACACCAATCTGCCCGGGAACAACAAGCATCTTCTCTAGAAATCTACCACAATGCCTTCTCTAATAATCTACCCACAATGAGATGACCCATCCCGTTCATCTGTTTGCATCCACATAATTTTACCCATTGGCTCCAGTCAGGTCAGTGTTCCAGATCCTTGGCCGAAGGGGTCGTTTCTTGTACGGGAAGGGGGGAGGGGGGTAATTGGCAAGGTGTCTGGCGATTTGGGGGACATCAGTGCCTCGAATCTCAGCATTTGCGCCACATTTTCGGGTGGACTTCAGAATTTAATTAATAAACACAAGACGGCAATTCTTAAAACTATAGGATTATCATTAACCTCAATGGGATTCAAATTATTTGAATTACTAGAATTACTGATTGAATTATTTGAATTACTAGACAGAAAGATGCTAGTTTGAACAGTAAAGATAGGCAAATTAATTAAGTTTCCACAAGAGCAGAAAGGCAAAATGTCCAGAAACCAATCAAAACTCCAATGTCGCGTGAGTATATTCAACCTGTCTGAGGGGGGAAGAAATGGTGGAGTAGGATGAAATGAAACAGAAAGCACACAAAAAAATGACGGCAATTGATTAATAAATCATATAAAGCAGCAGTTCTGGTTGTAAGATCAGATATAAGATGCAAACGAGGCATATCTTTGAATCCTAGCATTCATTATCATAACTCCCTTATGTAGAAATCCTCCAATAACATCCCCACATTTTTCAGGATTAGATTCCAAATGCTTCCCCATCTTACTAACATGGTCATCAATATCACCCCCCTCCCCTCAGAATTAACCAATTCACAAGTAAGTAAATCTTTAAGAGTCTACATTCCTTATGAGTTATTCTAGCAGACAATGAAGTACAGATCAAGGCAGGAGGTCCCTAGATATCAGGAGGGTCCTTCCCCAACTACCACTTAAGATTGTTGTAAATCCTTGGAATTCCCAACAGCAATTAGCTGTCTATTTTCAGCTGCCAAGATACAATACTGAGCATTCATGGACCCAGAGATCTTATTTTTAAGCCACGGTATCATTTGATCAGCAAACATGGCATGTTGGCCATGCGACACTCAAAATCCTTGAAGGCAATCATACACAACAATGAGTTAAATGCATCAGTCCTGATGACGTACGTACGTCAACCAGAAAATGAATCACATTCCACCTTTGTCCATTGGGACTCCACAGCCTGCAGCTTGTGCTCAAATTAGGTTGAAAAACCTCATGCACAGAACTTTAGCAAAAATGTGGACACAAAATGCTGGAGTAACTCAACGGGTGAGGCAGCATCTCTGGAGAGAAGGAATGGGCGACGTTTCGGGACGAGACCTTTCATCAGACTTTAACACAGCACTTTAATAAGAGTGTTCCTCAAGTCCAAATGCACCAGATCCACTGGATCCCCTCGACTATTCTGCTAATTACTGTGTCAAATAAATACAGGTTTTCAATAAATCTATGTTAACCTACCATTTTTTCAACGGATTCCACTATCTCTCCCCCCACCCCCACCTTCCCTAGATCTAGTCTCTATGGTACTTTGAGAAATGATAACCAATGAATCCATTATCACCATTGGTGACTCAAAACTTGAATGCTGGTCTTATCAGTCCCATTATCCACCCAATTATTTTTTCACTCATGCTAATTGCCATCAGCTCCACATTCTAGTCCCATTATTCTCTGCTATTTCTAGATTTTCTGCACCATATTCGTGAAGGTAGACAAAATATGACAAATCCCTCTATCTCCTTATCACCCAAGTGCTTTCTTCAGCGTAACTATGGAAGCTTTGAGCACTTATTTCTTGCTAGACAACTCTGGTAACAAGGAAATGCGTTTCTTGTAAAATTTTGAATTCATGCTTCAAATGTTAACCACTGTGATTGCTGAACCACATCAAACTTAAAATGTCGTTTTCCAAACTACCACAGGCAGCTCAAACATCACAACGTATTGGGCTGCTTTCAATTCATGTAAAATGCTACATAGTACAAGGTCCCCCTTCCTACCAAATTTAATTAATCCTATGAAAATGCACAATGTTAAATAAAAAGAGTCTGTTCTCTCAACAATGGTGGAGAAAATCCATCCACTGCACTATATGCACTAATTTGGTTAGCCAGACTAATTGAAGTTCCCCGTAACCATTCCCATTTATTCACTGTTCAGGATCCGGATGTTGCTGGCAACATTAGTATGCATTGTAAATCCCTGCTGCCCTTGACAAGGTAGTGACGACCTACCTGCTTGATACAGTACACTGCTGAAACTACTCCAACTGTTCTGCTTGGCAGGGAGCTCCAGGATATAGATTGTGCCACAATAAATTCCTGATTTATATTTTGACACCTGTTACTCTACTGTTTGCAGGTCTCCAGACAAGAACCACCGTCACTATTTATAGTTCCACCCAAGGCAATTTTACTCGACTTTCTAAACTATGAACCTTTCTCTCTCGGTTTAGAGACCAGCGATCCCAGCACATATACACTATCCTACACACACTAGGGACTTTTTTTTTTACATTTACCAAGCCAATTAACCTACAAACATGTACGTCTTTGGAGTGTGGGAGGAAACCTAAGATCTCGTAGAAAACCCTGGCAGGACACAGGGAGAACGTACAAACTCCGTACAGACAGCACCCATAGTCGGAATCCTGCGTGTTTCCTGCGTTGCATTCGCTGTAAGCAGGAACTCTACCGCTGGGCCACCGTTCTGCCCCTACATCTTAAACACTTTATCATTTGCCTATTACTTCGGTTAGGGTGCCCCACAATTTAACCCTGAACCTGGTTAACTTTGCAACTGCAAACTATGTTTTGTACTTGACCAACTTTGAACAAGTTGGAGAAGCATTTTTGTAGCACAGTGCATTCACAGCTCTGTGAATTAAAACCGGATCAATGATGGCATATTATAATCCAGCTAACTAGGACTCCCAAGGACACTAGTGCGCCATGGTGACACAGCTGGCAGCCCACAGACATAGAAACCCTGCTTCGATTCTGACCGCATGTGCTTCCTTTGGGTGCTCCACATTCCTCCCACATCTCAAAGACATGCGGGTTTGTGGGCTAACTGGCCTCTGTAAATTGCCACTGGTGTGTACTGGATGAAAAAATGGAATAATAATATGTGAATGCGCGATCGATGGTCAGTGTGGACTTGATGGGCACGTTTCCATGCTGAATCTCTGAACCTAAATCAGCAACAGGAAACAAGTCAGGAGTGTGATAGATTACACTTCATGTGCCTAGGTGAGAGCAACGTACAAGAGTCCAACGTACAAGATGGATCATCGTGAAAAAGCAGCTATCGGGCACTCTACCAGACTAAATATTGCACTGCCAGTCACACTGGGCCTGTGGTATATCTAATTCACAAATATACATCCCAAGCCCAAACTTACAAAATTCTTAAAGGGTTGGGCAGGCTAGATGCAGGAAGATTATTCCCGATGTTGGGGAAGTCCAGAACTAGGGGCCACAGTTTAAGGATGAGGGAGGTCTTTTAAGACCGAGATGAGAAAATCATGTTTTACACAGAGTGGTGAATCTGTGGAATTCTTTGCCACAGAAGGTAGTTGAGGCCAGTTCATTGGCTATATTTAAGAGAGAGTTAGATGTGGCCTTGTGGCTAAAGGGATCAGGTTATGGAGAGAAGGCAGGGATGGGATACCGAGTTGGATGGTCAGCCATGATCATATAGAATCTCGAAGGGCCGAATGGCCTACTCCTGCACCTATTTTCTATGTTTCTATGTAAGCCCCAACACACATCTTTAAACTCAGCAACATTTAAAAAACAAATGAAGCCATTCAGCCCACAAGATTAAAATCACCATTCCCCAACTCACTTCCCTGCATTTGTCCACAAATTTTAACTAATCTATCAAACGGCATACATTTGGGATGGGAAAAAATGGGATAGAAGAACGTGGAAAATTACAATAAAGCAACAGGCACAGGTAAGGAGAAAAAAAATAATAATTAATAGCGCACATGACGTCCTCGAACACAAAGGCGCGGACACGTGGACGATGAGGCCCACAATTGAGAGGAAGCAATGACCAATAATGATTTATCAAACATTATTAGGTGAATTATTGACCGAAGCAGTTGCAACTGAGGTTGCGGTGGGATGCGGGCTTCCCCGTGTCATCTGTGCCGTTGGAGTGGGCGTTTGAGGAGAGCGGGCTCTTAACAACCCATTAACGAGGCGGGAGTTACCAAACGCAAACCCCCATCTCTCCCCCACACACACCGAGCGGGATCGGATCCCACCTCCTCCCCACACAGCCCGGCCCCTACTTCCCACTCACAGCCCGTCCCGCCGAGCGGGATTATTTAGTTTAGTTTCATTTAAAATTACAACGCGGAAATTTTGGTCCGAGTCCGCGCCCACCAGCGATCCCCGCACACTAACCTAACCTACACACACTAGGGACAATTAATATTTATACCAAGCCAATTAACCTACAAACCTGCACGTTTTTGGAATGTGGGAGGAAAACCGGAGATAGAAAACCCACACGGGTCACGGGAAGAGCGTGCAAACTCCGTACAGACAGCAGCAGCGGGGGTGGTGGTGGGGATCGAACCCGGGTCTCCGGCGCTGTGAGGCCACCGCGCTGCCCCAGGGACGGGATCCAACCGCCGCCCCCGTTCCCCGCGGCTTCTCACAGGCCCAGGCGGGCGGGATGGGAGTCGAATCCCACTTCACCCTCCCTCCCCCCCGCGTCCCACTCACAGGCCTGGTCCCAGTCTCGGTGTCCCCGTCCCCGTCCCCGTCCTCGTCCTCGTCCCGCCGAGCGGCCCCGGCCCCGGCTCCGTAAGCTGCCCGCGCCGCCATTTTCCGCCCGCTGCCGCCCTCAGCTGCCCCTCCCCGCACCGCCCCGCCCCCCGCCTCGCCTGCCGCGCCGCTATCTCTATCTCCTTCGTCACCTCCGCCCTTACTCGGCTGCCATCGTTCTCGGTCCTCTGCCGCTTGGCCGCCCGGCCATCGTACACCTGCTGCCTGGTCGCCATCTCGCCGCCGCCGCCGCTGTAGTTGCTGCCGCTGCCGCCGCGCCGCGGGTCCGCGTCCGTCTCCCTCCCCTCACACTCCGGCACAGACACACAACATGGCGCCCGCCTATAAATAGCCCCGCGTCACCGCTCCTCCCGCCCCGCCGACGTCCATTGGCCAATCACCACCCAGCAACCGCCCGCTCCGCGCTCCCATTGGCTCCGCGGAACAATGTACTCCGTTCCGATTGGTCGCTCCACGCGAGAGCCCGCCCTCCCTGATATCCTATCCCTGATATCCCATTGGTCACTCCACGCGAAGGTCCGCTGTCCCTGATATCCCATTGGCCGCTCCACGCGACGGCCCGCCCACCCTTATACCTCATTGGTCGCGGCCGTTGCGTCCCCGCACCGCTATTGGCCGATCCGAACGTCCATCAAATGAAACCACATTCGGAACTGTAACAAAAGGCTCCGCCTGCGCTCCACGTGGACCCTGTGTGCCAGGCTGCACTACTACTGATACACACAAAACATGCTGCAGTAACTCAGCAGGATAGGCGGCAACCTGTATCTATCTTCGGTGTACTACTGGACTACTATTATACTGGCGCTATTCCTCCTCTTAAAGATGATCAGAATCACACTTTATTGAAACATATAAGATTGTTAAGGGTTTGGACACGCTAGAGGCAGGAAACATGTTCCCGATGTTGGGGGAGTGCAGTACCAGGGGCGGGGTGGAAGATGGCAACCTTTCACGTGGTCCGCCCTGTTTCGACTAATGCAATCAACTAGACGTGCACAAACGGAAGATCAATTAGAACAAGTTGTCCAACAACTTTAGGCTGTGCACGCCACACTAAAGAAGTACCAAGGGCCGCACAATTTAAGAATAATGAGAAAGCCATATAGAACGGAGACCAGGAGACACTTTTTCTCACAGTTGTGAGTCTGTGGAATTCTCTGCCTCTAGCGGTGGAGGCAGGTTCTCTGGATGCTTTCAAGAGAGAGCTAGATAGGGCTCTTAGAGATAGCAGAGTCAGGGGATATGGGGAGAAGGCAGGATCGGGGTTCTGATTGGGGATGATCAGCCCTAATCACATTAAATGGCGGTGCTGGCTTGAAGGGCTGAATGGCCTACTCCTGCACCTATTGTCTGTTGTCTATTCGCCAAGTATGATTTGCAACAAACGAGGATTTCATTGGCCAGGTCAGTCATACAATTAAAAGCAACAGATCAGTCAAAAACACATTTTAACATGAACATCCATATTTAACATGAACACAGTGACTCGTACACATTCCTCACTGTGATGGAAGGTGAAATAAAGTTCAAGTCCTTCCCTTAGTTCTTCCTCGGTCGTGGGCCTCAAGCCCCCGTTGACGAGATGATCTTGACTCCCGTAGCCGGCAGCGTTCAGACCCTCCCCGTCGAGGCGATAAGCTCCCGCATCGGGGGGATGTCAGCTCCCCCGCGCCGGGCGATCCAACCTCACGTCGGGGCTGGTCCAACCTTCCGTGACTTTCGAGCTTCCCAACTCGGCCTCTCCCGAAGACTGCGAGCTTTTGATGGTAAGTTCGCGGTGGTCGAGGTGGGAGCGATCCAAGGCAAGGGATTAGCTCCAATGTTAAGTCCGCGCCCCGCGATAGGGCTCAAAGTCAATCCAAGGAGGCTTCCAGCTCCGTCTATGGAAGGCTGCAGAGCGCCCGGAGGATGTGATCAGAAAATTAATCACATCTCCGGCAAGGTAAGAACCAGAAAATTAGAGATGAAGTTGCACGCAACAAAATATGGATCTCAATAGACGAGATAACTGATGCTGTGGGAGATATGTTGCCAATGTGGTCACTGGAGGCAGGTCAACCATCAAAGGAGTATTTGTTGACATCGGAAGTATTGGAGAAGTCAAAGAGCTCAACTATTGCTCAGTTGTTTACATCTTCACTTGCTGTACTTTGTACTTAAAGTTCCTGGCGATGTAGGTAAAGACATACAAGGAAAATGTGAGAGAGTGATTTTAGCTAACAAAGAGCTTGAAGAAATACAAAACATAGCTAAAGTTCTCAAAGGTAGTTGTAATGCACAAGATATCAACATGAATGTAGAGTTTGTAGCTTGTTTCAGGTATGCACCAGTGACCTTAGCTGGGGTAGAAAGACATTTTTTCACAACTGAAGCATATTCTGTCTGACAGACGGCATCGTTTAACACCAGATAAAAATGCGAGTAGTTATGTGCAACTAGGCAACTTTGGTAATTTAATGTAGTATACCTTTATATTATCATTTTTAACCATATTTTGGTGGTGGAAATAGTTGGCTTTTTAGTCAATAAATGCCTTTTTCGTGCCTTTTTTGTAATTTTATTATGCCTTTTTGCCTGCCTATTTCAGAGATTTTTACTGCCCAAAAAAACATCCTGGCTCTAGTTATGAATAAACCTATGAATCATGAAATGACATGGAATCGAATTTCTTGTAGAGTGAAACCAAGCCTCAACTTTGGTATTGGTTTTGCTTTATTGTTGTCACATTGAGATACAGTGAAACTTTCATTTTGTGTGCTATTCAGTTTAATCATGAGTACAATCTAATCTAACTATACACAAGAACAACAAGTTGTGCAAAGAGAAACACTTAGAGCATATGCAGAAAGTGCAGATGTTTTTTTTTAAAGTGCAAGGGCTGCAACGGGTTGGTTGGAAGATCAGGAATATAGCCTTATGTTCAGCTTATGACAGATCCATTCGATGGAATGATAATAGTGGGGAAGAAGCAGTTCTCGCATCTATTGGTAAATGCTTTCAAGCTTTTGTATCTCCTGCCCGACAGGACGTGTAGATGAGGAAATGACTAGGGTGTAAGTGGTCCTTGATTGTGTTGGCTGCTTTCCCGAGGTGACATTGAAGTGTAGACAGAGTCAATTGAAATGGGGAGGCTGGTTTGTGTGATAGAATCGGCTGTAACCAAAACTCTCTGAACTTTCTTGTTGCCCAAACAAGGCAGCGATGCACCTTGATACATCAAGAGTCAAGAGCAGGGGTAGGGAACCTTTTCATGTTGGAATGCCGCATTAAGTTAGCTGTAATCTAATAAGGCCGCATTCAAGAAACTTCAATTAGATACACTTCAAAATGTACATTATTTTGTTAAAATAGCCCTCATGACTTACTAATGTTTTAAATGGGGCCGTCAGTAGGGGAGGAATATCTCGTTGAATCTTCTTTTACTCTTTGGTATTTTAAATACGTTCATTTTAAGATTAAAATTAAAATAATAAAAGACGAACAAAAAAAACATATTAATAAAAATAAAAGAATTTGTTGTACAAAATTTGGATTCATTCAAAAGGCCGCACTTAATGACCTAGAAGGCCGCAGGTTCCCCACCCCTGGTCAAGAGTTTTATTGTCATGTGTCCCAGAATTTAATTGTCCTATCTGGGACACATGACAATAAAACTCTCTTGACTCTTGATAGGATACTTTCTATGTTGCATTTGTAGAAATTCCTGGGAGTCACCTACTTGATACCTTGGAACCTGCAGGGACATCCTGAATTTCTTTAGCCTTCGGAAAGCCACTGCACCACAGAGAGCATACTAACGTATGGCATCTCTGTGTGGTATCTCAGCTGCACGCAGGCGGAGAGGAGAGCTCTTCAGCGCGTCGTCCACAGAGCGCAGAGGATTATTGGGACACCGCTACCAGCCTTGGAGGGCATCTACCACACACGGTGCCTCAGGAAGGCCATCAGCATCCATAAAGACTCCTCACACCCTTGTAATGGACTGTTCGAACTACTTCCCTCCGGCAGACGTTACAAGGCCTTCTACGCCCGAACCTCCAGACTCAGGAACAGCTTCATTCCCAGAGCTATAGCGGCTCTGAACCGGCCCTACTGAGTTCCCCCCATCCCCATGGACTGTCTCCCTCGGATGGTCACAGACACATCTACACTTTAGTCTGTTTGAACTGTTTTGACTGTTTTACTGTTTTAATGTTCTTTTTACAAACCATGTTCTCGGGGTATCTAAATCTAAATTTTATTAGTTATTTAAGTTATGACATCGGATGGACGCTGCATACCAAATATCGTTGCACTTCTGTGCAATGACAATAAAATATATTATTATTATTATTAAAAGGATCTCGACCTGAAATGTCTCCCATTTCTTCTCTCCTGAGATGCTGTGACCTTTATGTGACGAATATTGCACACCTTGGTTAATCAAGCATAGGTCACTGTGACATTACATGTGACAATCAATTATTCAATTCTTCTTCTGATTCATCTTCTTGCGTATGGTGTGCACAGCCTAAAGTTGATCTTATCTGATTGTGCATGACAGGTTGATTGCATTTGTCGAAACAGGTTGCAATATTCAATTCAATGTGGCTGGACCAGTTCAAATTGTTGATATTTCCTGATAGGAACTTGGAAGCTCTAAACATTTGTTCTTACAGTAACTGACGCAGAATTGAATGCCAAGTTTTTATCTGTCATCAGAGCAGTATGGTGAATCATTAAATACTCAGCCACATATTTAGCTGAGATGGCAGATGCATGGAAAAATGAATGCCTTACTGAAATCAATGAAAAACGCTTAATTTTTACATATGGACTGAAAGATGCAGCATGGAAACAAGCCCTGCAGCCCACCAACCATCCATTCACAATAGTTCTACATTATCCCCCTCCCCATACACGAGGGACAATTTACAGTGGGAATTAACCTACAAACCTGCATGTTTCTTTGGGATGTGGTAGGAAACCCAAACAGTCACGAGGAGCACGTGCAAATTCCACAGAGCAACCAAGCTCAGGATCAAACCGGCTCTCTGATGCTGCAGGGTAGTAGCTTTACCAGCTGCTCCATTGTGTTGCTCATTATAAGTTTATTGAAAAAATTTGCATATCAAAAGAGGAAGTTTTTTCTTAAAAAACTTAGTGTTTTTTAATAAAAAATTACTTCCTCTTTAGATATGCAAATTTGTTGTCAAAATCTTGCAGACATCTTCAACCTCTCACTAGTTAGGTCCGATGTGCCTACCTGCTTTAAAAGGGCAGCCATAGTATCAGTGCACACAACAGCTTTTCACTGTACCCTAGTAGAACATAGACATATAATAGTAACTTTATTGTCATTGTAACATGAACCATGTACAACGAACCATAGTACACATGACAATAAATTAAACTAACCAAATAAGGTGACATGCCTCATTGACTACCAACTATTGGCACTGATGTTCCTGCTGATGAAGTGCTTGACTGGTTTATTATGATACATATCTGGTCTCACCTTACTAAGGACCTTTCGTAAGGACCTCAAGGGGACACACCATAATTCACCTACCGCCACAGATTGTAACCTTCACGTGGTCCCCCCTGTTTCGACGAATGCAATCAACCTGGTGTGCACAATCAAATAAGATCAAATAGAACAAGCTGTCCTACAACTTTAGGCTGTGCATGCCATACGCAAGAAGAAGACGACCTACCGCCACAGTACAAGGGATATGATATTGCTGGCTCTCCATTCTGCATTGGGCAATAAGAACCAAAGATCCTATAGCAAGCAAGATAGTCCACTCCTGCTAAATCCAATGGGCTGACGTGTAAGTACGCAACGGGGCGGAACGTCGGCCATTTCAGTAACCCGACCCGACTTTGTATATCCCTCTCGCAATGTAATCAGTGTTGCGGGGTAACAGTGTTTAAGAAGGAACTGCAGATGCTGGAGATTCAAAGGTTACACAAAAAAGCTGGAGAAACTCAGCGGGTGCCGCAGCATCTATGGAGCGAAGGAAATAGGCAACGTTTCGGGCCGAAACCCTTCTTCAGACTGATCGGGGGCGGGGGTGGACGGGGTAACAGTTTGTGTGATATAATGTTAGATTCATAATTCTGTTATTTTTTGTTAATGATTAATATGTTAATAAATTATAATTCAGTTAATTTTCTTTTTATTGTTTTGGATTCAAAACCCTGGGGATTGGGATCAGACTGTGCAAGGGTGGAGGGGACACTGAGGGCAAAGAGGCTGTGCCCACACGGCAGTGTAAAAGGGGAGACCTTTCCAATCCACGCTTCCCTCTTTCTGTCTCCGCCGTGCCTTTTCGAAATTGGTTGTTTATTTTTTTCCGCAAAAAAGAGAAAGGCAGAGTGAGCGAGAGTGAGAGCGAGGGGCTGAGGCTTGCACCGACCGAAGGGCCGTCTGTTCTCAGCTTCGGATCTCATGCTCACCCTATTCCTCCCTCCTCCCAGTCAGTGAGTCTCTTTAACGGGGCAGAGAGAAAATGAGAAGATTTTTACCAAATATGTTTGAGTTTTACGAGGATGTTTCCGTAACCAGCAAATACTTGTTGTCTTTGCTCAGCAATGGCGGAGACGGAAGCCGGTTACGGAAATGGGGTCGAAGATTACCCATGAATCTGCCCATGACCGTATTACCTTGGCCTTCAACAATGCCCCCTCCAAACTTGTCAACCTCCGAGAACTGGGTCTCTGCTCATCCCTATGCAACTGGATCTTAACTCGACAAATCACAATCAGTGCAAATTTGCAACATTTATTCTCCTCGATAACCATCAACCTAGCAGCACCTCAAGGCTGCGTGCTCAGTCCCCTACTCTATACCAATGAGTGTGTAGCCAGACACAGCTCAAATATCATCTTTAAATTTGCAGATGATACCACCATCGTTGGATAAATAATGGATGGCGATGAGTCTGAATACAGGAGAAAGATTGAAAATCTGACTTGCCGCAACAACAATCTTGCTCTCAACAACGGTTCAATGTGGCAACATTTACAGAGTCCAAGTGCTCGATGTACTGGAGCGGATCCCGATCAAGGTGCAGTGAAATGTAATTTACCATGCAGCGTTACAATTAAAAAAGGCACAACAGAGGGTGTACTTCCTACGGCAGCTGAGCAAGCACAATCTGCCACAGGCAATGATGGTCCAATTCTACACGGGCATCGTAGAGTCTGTCCTCATCTTCTCCGTCATGGTCTGGTTTGGCTCAGCCACAAAGCACGACATCCAGAGGCTGCAGCGAATCGTCCCATCAGCAGAGAAGGTTATTGGCTGCAACCTTCCCTCCATTGATGAACTGTACACTGCAATGGCCAGGACGCGAGCGGGCAAGATCATCTCTGACCCCTCTCACCCTGGCCACAAACTCTTTGAATCACTTCCCTCTGGAAGGCGACTCCGGACTGTCAAAGCTGCCACAGCCAGACCAAAAAAGTTTTTATCCACGAGTTGCTCTACTCAACAGCCAAAAATCTGTAGCCTCCCTTTGATCTGGTATTTTGTTGGTTCACATGCTTGATCAATGGTGTTTTATCATTAATGTTTTATTATTATTAATATTTAGTGTTTTCTGATTCATTCGTAACCGTCACTGTATGTCATATTGTTACTTGTGGGCGTAGCACCAAGGCAAATTCCTTGTATGTGAATACTTGGCCAATAAACTCACTTTCTTACTTACTACTTAAATACACAACATAATTCCACACAGACATCCACCACAGCATTCTTCACTGTGGTGGAAGGCAATACAGTTCCTCCTCCTCCTCCCTTGTTCACCTGTGGTCGGGGCCCTGACTCTCCATAGTCGCTGCTACGGATGGACCGATGTTCAAGCCCCCTGGTCGGGATGGTCGGGACAGGTCGAGCTCCCAAATCGGCCACCTCCCCAAATCGGCCACCTCCTTCCCGGAGACAACGCCTTTGCAGGCCGCAGGCCGGAGCTCTTATCTGGAGAGGGATCGCCCGCTCCACGATGAAAGGTCCGCTCCACGCCTGCCGCCAGAAGCTCCACAGACCGAGGCTCCAAGATGTTGTAGACCACAGGCCTGCGATCGGAGCTCTTCTCCGGCGACCCCCGTCGATTCCTTAGACAGAGTCCAATGTGAATCTAATCTTTCTATCCTGGGCCTCCTCCATGGCCATAGTGAGGCCCACCGTTAATTGGAGGAGCTGTACCTCATATTTCGCTTGGACAGTTTGCACCCCAGCGGTATGAAAATTGACTTCTCTAATTTCAGGTAGTCCCTGCTTTCTCCCCCCCCCTTCCAAGCTCTCTCAGCCCACTGTCCCCACCTCTTCCTTTCTTCTTCCCCACCCTCACATCAGTATGAAGAAGGGTTTCGACCCAAAACGTTGTCTATTTCTTTCGCTTCATAGATGCTGCCTCACCCGCTGAGTTTCTCCAGCATTTTTGTCTATCAAAGGTGAATCGAATAGTGCCTTAGCTTATGGAATGACTGCTCAAAAGCCAGAAAACAGAGAAGATGTTCCCAAATCTGACAGTGCGTACTTCTAGTTTCTATACCTACTGCCGGATGGCAGCAAGGAGAAATAATGACCGGGTGAGACAAGTATTTGATTACGTCAGCTGTTTTTCCCGGGCAGGGTGAAGTGTAGATGGTTAGACAGTGAGAAAGGAAATTGTGTTTTGTGACACTAATGCCAGTGAAGGAGCAATTCAATATAGTTAAAGTCATGTACATAGATTAGAAAACAGTACAGCACCGGAACAGGCCTGGTGCAATATCCAAGCCAAACATCATGTCAAGTTAAACGAATCTCATCTGCCTGTACATGATCCACATCCCTCCATTTCATTCACCTATCTAAAATACTTAAATGTCAGTATCATTTTTGCCTCCAACACTGCTATCCCAGGCAGCACATTCCAGCCACTCACTGCCCTCTGTGTAAAAACAACTGTGTAAACACAGCCCACCTGGATGGAAAATTCATAGATGTTCCATTCTTTTAGTGAAGACATTTCTTCTCTTAGTCATTCACTTACTTTGAGGGTGTGACACCTAGTTTCAGGCAGCTCAGCCACAATCAACATCAATATCTTTCCCCATTAAGCTCTGTAAGCACTTTGTTTGTCTTGATGGAAAACCTCGACAAGGAAGGAATGGTGGCACAGGTGTAGCTCATTTTGTAACATTGCCTAACTAGTGCTTCCTGCCCTTTTTAGATTTATTTTCAGTTTGGTTGGACTCACCTTTTAATCCCCGTTCTGTTCCTAAATGTTATATTGTTTGGTCTTTCTGAGTTATCTTTCATTTAAGTCGAAGCCTCATTCACAATCTTTGCCCCCTCGAAACTTGTCAACCTCCGGGAACTGGGTCTCTGCTCATCCCTATGCAACTGGATCTTAACTCGACAAATCACAATCGGTGTAAATTTGCAACATTTATTCTCCTCGATAACCATCAACCTAGCAGCACCTCAAGGCTGCTTGCTGCATGCTCAGTCCCCTACTCTATGCCAATGAGTGTGTAGCCAGACACAGCTCAAATATCATCTTTAAATTTGCAGATGATACCACCATCGTTGGATAAATAATGGATGACGATGAGTCTGAATACAGGAGAAAGATTGAAAATCTGACTGGCCGCAACAACAATCTTGCTCTCAACAACGGTTCAATGTGGCAACATTTACAGAGTCCAAGTGCTCGATGTACTGGAGCGGATCCCGATCAAGGTGCAGTGAAATGTAATTTACCATGCAGCATTACAATTAAAAAAGGCACTACAGAGGATGTACTTCCTACGGCAGCTGAGGAAGCACAATCTGCCACAGGCAATGATCGTCCAATTCTACACGGCCATCGTAGAGTCTGTCCTCACCTTCTCCGTCATGGTCTGGTTTGGCTCGGCCACCAAGCACGGCATCCAGAGGCTGCAGCGAATCGTCCGATCAGCAGAGAAGGTTATTGGCTGCAACCTTCCCCCCATTGATGAACTGTACACTGCAAGGGCCATGAAGCAAGCGGGCAAGATCATCTCTGACCCCTCTCACCCTGCCCACAAACTCTTTGAAAGACTTCCCTCTGGAAGGCGACTCCGGATTGTCAAAGCTGCCACAGCCAGACCAAAAAAGTTTTTATCCACGAGTTGCTCTACTCAACAGCCAAAAATCTGTAGCCTCCCTTTGATCTGGTATTTTGTTGGTTCACATGCTTGATCAGTGGTGTTTCATCATTAATGTTTTATTATTAATATTTAGTGTTTTCCGAGTCATTCGTAACCGTCACTGTATGTCATGTTACTTGTGGGCGGAGCACCAAGGCAAATTCCTTGTATGTGAATACTTGGCCTATAAACTTACTTCTTAAATACACAACATAATTCCACAGACATCCACCGCAGCATTCTTCACTGTGATGGAAGGCAATACAGTTCCTCCTCCTCCTCCCTTGTTCACCCGTGGTCGGGGCCCTGACTCTCCATAGTTGCTGCTACGGATGGACCGATGTTCAAGCCCCCTGGTCGGGACAGGTCGAGCACATCCCGCGGCCTGGAGCTTCCAAATCGGCCACCTCCTTCCCGGAGACAACGCCTTTGTAGGCCGCAGCTCTTATCCGGAGAGGGATCGCCTGCTCCACGGTGAAAGGTCCACTCCACGCCTGCCGCCAGAAGCTCCACAGACCGAGGCTCCAAGATGTTGTAGACCACAGGCCTGCGGTCGGAGCTCTTCTCCGGCGACCCCCGTCGATTCCTTAGGCAGAGTCCAATGTGAATCTAATCTTTCTATCCTGGGCCTCCTCCATGGCCATAGTGAGGCCCACCGTTAATTTGAGGAGCTGTACCTCATATTTCGCTTGGACAGTTTGCACCCCAGCAGTATGAAAATCGACTTCTCTAATTTCAGGTAGTCCCTGCTTTCTCCTCCCCTTCCAAGCTCTCTCAGCCCACTGTCTCCACCTCTTCCTTTCTTCTTCCCCACCCTCACATCAGTCTGAAGAAGGGTTTCGACCCAAAACGTTGTCTATTTCTTTCGCTTCATAGATGCTGCCTCACCCGCTGAGTTTCTCCAGCATTTTTATCTATCAAAGGTGAATCGAATAGTACCTTAGCTTACGGAATGACTGCTCAAAAGCCAGAAAACAGAGAAGATGTTCCCAAATCTGACAGTGCGTACTTCTAGTTTCTATACCTACTGGCAGCAAGGAGAAATAATGACCGGGTGAGACAAGTATTTGATTACGTTAGCTGTTTTTCCCGGGCAGGGTGAAGTGTAGATGGTTAGACAGTGAGAAAGGAAATGTTGTTTCGTGACACTAATGCCAGTGAAGGAGCAATTCAATATAGTTAAAGTCATGTACATAGATTAGAAAACAGTACAGCACCGGAACAGGCCTTGTGCAATATCCAAGCCAAACATCATGTCAAGTTAAACAAATCTCATCTGCCTGTACATGATCCACATCCCTCCATTTCATTCACCTATCTAAAATACTTAAATGTCAGTATCATTTTTGCCTCCAACACTGCTATCCCAGGTAGCACATTCCAGCCACTCACTGCCCTCTGTGTAAAAACAACTGTGTAAACACAGCCCACTTGGATGGAAAATTCATAGATGTTCCATTCTTTTAGTGAAGACATTTCTTCTCTCAGTCATCCTCTTACTTTGAGGGTGTGACACCTAGTTTCAGGCAGCTCAGCCACAATCAACATCAATATCTCTCCCCATTAAGCTCTGTAAGCACTTTGTTTGTCTTGATGGAAAACCTCGACAAGGAAGGAATGCTGGCACAGGTGTAGCTCATTTTGTAACATTGCCTAACTAGTGCTTCCTGCCCTTTTTAGATTTATTTTCAGTTTGGTTTGACTCACCTTTTAACCATATAACCATATAACAATTACAGCACGGAAACAGGCCATCTCGACCCTTCTAGTCCGTGCCGAACACATAATCTCCCCTAGTCCCATATACCTGCGCTCAGACCATATAACCCTCCCATCATCTATCCCCCTTCCCAAATCCATATTGGTTAAGAAGGTTCAACTGTTGGGTAAAATGCAGGAATAGCAAGATGGATTCAACAGTGGCTGAATGGGAGAAGCCAGAGGGTAATGGTGGATGGCTGTTTATAGGGGGTTAGTGGATGGCAGGTGGACTCCATTTACTACCTGTTTGTCCCATCGTGGGAGAAGCCAGAGGGTAATGGTGGATGGCTGTTTATCGGGTTTATTTTTAATCCCTGTTCTGTTCCTAAATTTTATATTGTTTGGTCTTTCTGAGTTATCTTTCATTTAAGTCGAAGCCTCATTCACAATCTTTTTTGCACACCCCAAGAGTCTCGTGTATTTCCAAATTATCACGGTTCCCCAAAAGAAAGATTGCTAGGAGTCACAAAGACTAAAAGAATCATTTATTAATACTTTGTAGCTGTAACATAAATAGTGTACGGTATTAAGCAGTGCAGGAATTTTCCAATTATTAAACAAGTTGAAATAGTTGCTCGTACATACTAACCACTAAGTCACATTCCACATTTTACTAACCATTCATTCATGGGAAAACTAAAAAAAACCTGCCCTTTAACTGGAGAACATACAATTCCATTTCATGGGTTACCACATGTTACAGCATTTAAATGATAAAAAAAACAAGTTGGAACAAAACCGGATACATCAAAAGCAATGATCAGCCTTGTGTCTGCTCCCACGTCAGGATCCTGTTAGGCAGTCGAGAAACACAGCTTCAGTGTGTACAGGTCGGGCCCATCTGTGGAGAGTTTTCAGAGTAAAAATAGAGACACAGACACATCAGTGGAGAACGTAGCTATCAAATATGACTAATACACATTTCCAAAACAATACATCGATATGTAAATGTACAACCTGAGTTTGAAACAGTATCCTAGCTAATGGAATCGAGAACCAGAGGACATAGGTTTTAGGTAAGGGTGTAAAGATGTAATAGGAACTTGAAGGCAGAGCTGCCAAGTTTTGTCACAGCATTTCAGTATTCTAACACCTGAAAATCAATATTTTGCTGAGGAAATCGGTATTTTTAAGCTGTACCATTTTGCTGAAAAAAAAAGTTTTTTTATGTGCGGTCATACCCATGTAAGAGTACAAGAATGCATAACTTTGCTACCACTTTGATATGTCCCCTACGCACCTTACCTGACAGTGCATTAATTGCCATCTCTTTGTATACTTGTTTGAACGGCTGCTTCCTGCTTTTAGCACCAGATGATGATGTAGAAGCCATTTTGGAAGCCTCCCTCGCTCTCTCTCCCTCCTTCTTCGCTTTCCCTCCCTCTCTCCCACCCTCCCCCTCCCTCTCCCCTTCCTTTTTATCTCCCCCCCCTCTCCTTCTCCCTCCCTGAACAGTCTGTGACCCATAGCGCTGTGGCCATAGCGTTATGTGTAAAGGCAATAGCACTCCAGCTGGTAGCGTTATAATTAGAACCCATTGCACCATTCGTTCAAATTCTCACGCATTAAACTGACAACGCTGTTTAAACCTGCAGTGGGACCGGCAGGTCAAAGCTTCCAAAAATAATCATCCAGATCTTGACATTTAAAATACTAATAGATTTAATCTGCTATAATTTTTAGTTACAGTATGACTTACAAGATGAAACAAGTCGGGCCGATTTAAAAAAAAATCCGTATATTACAAAGCAAATCCATACATCCGTATTCTTATCGCATTTCCACACAAAATACGGAAAATCCGTGCTACTTGGCAGCTCTGTGAAGGGTAACTTTTGCCCACAAAGGGTGTTGAGTGTATGGAAGGAGCTGCCAGAGGAGGAAGTTATGGCAGGTACATTTAGACTACATTTAGAGGGATACGAGACAAACACAGGCAGGTGGGACCAGTGTAGATGGGGCATGTTGGTTGGTGTGGGCAAGTTGGGCCAAAGGGCCTATTTCCACAGTGTGTGACTCTATAACTAAGTGGTCAGTGGATTCAAGTAGCATATTTTATTTTTACGATAACTTAGCTTAGTCATAAAAATAGAAACCTCTCCATCTACCATATGGAACGCAACTATAAAACACTTTAGTAGGGCCGCACCCACCCAGCCTCTGCCCCAAGCCATGTTTGGTTCGTTCGGAAGAAGCAAATGACTGATTTAAATTCCGATACTTAAACATTTTCCATTTGTCATTTATTAATATGCCTGGTTATAAGCTAAAATATCAATGCCCTCCCCCTCACCTTCCACCACATCCAGTGAGATTCCCCTTCATATTACATCATGTACTTCAAAAAACAAAAGGTACATTGCTTGCTCAATATGCTGGATTTTATATTTATTGTGTTAAAATCAATGAGATAACTCGTAAACAACAATGCAAAGTCAAGAATCCTTTGCACAGGGAAGCTCATTATGGAATCAATGCCAGAATTCATAATCGAAGAATGTACCTGGATTTTTTATCCTGTAGTGATTCAGCATAACCAGTGCCTCAAATGCATCGCACTTTGATTCAAACTCCAGGAGCCCAGAAGAACTTTTCTCACCTGCAAAACAACAATTTAGAGCAAGTTTATAACACTTTAGGATTTAATTGCTTACATATAATATACCATTGCCAACATCAATTGAAGATTGAAGAGGGGAAAAAAGCATTGAATGTGACCATAGCTGATCATCCCCAATCAGTACCCCGTTCCTGCCTTCTCCCCATATCCCCTGACTGCGCTATCTTTAAGAGCCCTATCTAGCTCTCTTGAAAACATCCAGAGAACCTGCCTCCACAGCCCTCTGAGGCAGAGAATCCCACAGACTCATCACTCTCTGTGAAAAAAAGTGTTTCCTCGTCTCGGTTCTAAATGGCTTACCCTTTATTCTTAAACTGTGGCCCCTGGTTCTGGACTCCCCCAACATCGAGAGCATGTTTCCAGCCTCTAGCGTGTCCAAACTCTTAATAATCTTTTGTTTCAATGAGACCTCCTCTCATCCTTCTAAACTCCAGAGTGTACAAGTCCAGCCGCTCCATTCTCTCAGCATATGACAGTCCTGCCACCCCGGGAATTAACCTTGTAAACCTGCGCTGCACTCCCTAAAAAAGCAAGAATGTCCCACCTCAAATTAGGGGACCAAAACTGCACACAATACTCCAGGTGTGGTCTCACAAGGGCCCTGTACATCTGCAGAAGGACCTCTTTCCTCCTATACTCCTCTTAAAAGCCAACATGCCATTCGCTTTCTTCACTGCCTGGTATACCTGCATGCTTATTTTCATTGACTATGAACAAGGACCCCCAGATCCCGTTGTACTTCCCCTTTTCCCAACTTGACACTTTAGATAGTGATCTGCCTTCCTGTTTTTGCTACCAAAGTGGATAACCTCACATTTATCCACATTAAACTGCATTTGCCATGCATCTGCCCACTCACCCAACCTGTCCAAGTCACCCTGCATTCTCATAGCATCCTCCTCGCAGTTCACACTGCCACCCAGCTTTGTGTCATCTGCAAATTTGCTAATGTTACTTTGAATCCCTTCATCTAAATCATTGATGTATATTGTAAATAGTTGCGGTCCCACCACCGAGCCGTGCGGTACCCCACTCGTCACTGCCTGCCATTCTGAAAGGGACCCGTTAATCCCTACTCTTTGTTTCCTGTCTGCCTTTCTATCTATGTCAGCACTCTATCCCCAATACCATGTGCTCTAATTTTGCCCACTAACCTCCTATGTGGGACCTTATCAAATGCTTTCTGAAAGTCCAGGTACACTACATCCACTGGCTCTCCCTTGTCCATTTTCCTAGTTACATCCTCCAAAAATTCCAGATTAGTTAAGCATGATTTCCCCTTCATAAATTCACACTGACTCGGACCGATCCTGTTACTGCTATCCAAATGTGCTGCTATTTCATCTTTTATAATTGACCAGCATCTTCCCCACCACCGATGTTAGGCTAACTGGTCTAGAATTCAGTTTTCTATCTCCCGCCTTTCTTAAAAAGTGGGATATCATTAGCTACCCTCCAATCCTGAATCTATAGAACATTGGAAAATGAACACCAATGCGTCCACGATTTCTAGAGCCACTTCCTTAAGTACCCTGGGATGCAGACCATCAGGCCCTGGGGATTTATCAGCCTTCAGTCCCATCAGTCTACCCAACACCATTTCCTGCCTACTGTGGATTTTCTTCAGTTCCTCCGTCACCCCAGATCCTCTGGCCACTAGTACATCAGGAAGATTGTTTGTGTCCTCCTCAGTGAAGACAGATCCAAAGTACCTGTTCAACTCATCTGCATTTCCTTGTTCCCCATAATAAATTCATCTTTTTCAGGCTTCAAGGGTCCAACTTTCGTCTTAACTTTTTTTTTCCTCTTCACATACCTAGAGAAGCTTTAAATTCTTGGCTAGCTTACCTTCGTACCACATCTTTTCTCCCCATATTATATTTTTAGTTATCTTCTGTTGCGCTTTAAACATTACCCAATCCTCTTGCTCCCCACTCATCTTTGCCATGTTATAGTTCTCTTTTAATCTTATACTGTCCCTGACATCTCTTGTCAGCCACGGTCGCGCCTTACTCCCCTTGGAATCTTTCTTCCTCTTTGGAATGAACTGATCCTGCACCTTCCTGTATTATTCCCAGAAATACCTGCCATTGTTGTTTCACTGTCATCCCTGCTAGGGTATCTTTGGCCAGCTCCTCCCTCATGGCTCCATAGTCCCCTTTATTCAACTATAACAGTACCAATCTGATTTTCCCAATCTACCTGCATGTTGAAATCTCCCATGACAACCGTACTACATGCCAATTTTAATTCCCGATTCAACTTGCACCCTATTTCCAGGCTACTGTTTGGGGGGCCTGTAGATAAGTCCCATTAGGGTATTTTTATCCTTATAATTCCTTAGTTCTATCCATACTAACTCCACACCTCCTGTTTCAATGTCACCCCTTGCAAGGGACTGAATTTTATTCCTCACCAACAGAGCCACCCCTTCTGCCCACCTGTCTGTCTTTTCGATAGGAGGTTTACCCTTGAATATTCAGTTCCCAGCCCTGGCCCTCTTGCAGCCATGTCTCTGTATTTCTCACAACATCATACTTGCCAATTTCTAACTGAGCCTCAAGCTCGTCCACTTTATTTCTTATACTTTGCGCATACATATACAACACTTTGACCTTGGTATTCACCTCCCCTCAATTGGCCCTGACCTCACTCTCTTATCCCTTCTCAAACTTTTCTTCCCATTAATTCGAGTCTTTAAAAAAAAAAAAAAATCCTGTACTCACTTCCTTCCAGGTAAACAACTAACTTACTGACACTTTCAAATTACTATTCACATTCTTGGCATCAAATCACAGGTGTGGTCCCCTTCACAATGCTGTAATGAACCACTTTGCCGATCAACTCAGACTGCTCTATCAGCCTGCACGTGCAGCCACAAGTGACAGTAGAGCAGCTATGGTGGCACAGTGCCTGACAGGTGTGGTTTGTGTTGAGTTTGTATTTTTTCCCTGTGACAGTGTGGGCTCTGCCCCACATACCAAAAACGTACAGGTTTATTGGCTTCTGTTAAATTGCTCCTAGGGTGTAGGGAATGGATGCGGAAATTGGATAGCAGGAGTGTTTCCACTCAGTGTCTCTAAAACTTTCCCTAAACAAGCTCCTGCATCATTAAGGCACATTTTAACACGAGCCTCTCCCAAGGGCGTTACACTTGGCAGCATAACCAAGCTCTTGGACAGCTGGCATGAATCCTGAAGTTTCCTGATTTGTGAAACCCCTATCACAAATGCTTCCCCACAAACATCGGCAGGAAATGTCCACTTCACAACATTTGTACCAGCAGGCCAACCTCCAGAGCACCAGATAACAATCAAAGGATGCAAGCATCTGCAGCCTGCTCAGGATTGGAAAATGGACGTGGACTTGGAAAAAAGGCTTGCGTTTCCCCCAGACATTGTGGCTACAACAATCCGGCCAGACATGGTCCTGTGGTCCACAACAGCCAAGTTGGCATATGTTGTGCAATTGACAGTTCCATGGGAAGATGGTGTTGAAGAAGCTTATGAGAGGAGAAAGACCAAGTACTAGCAACTGAAGCTGCCCAGTATGGCTGGAAGACCTAGATTATCTCTGTCGAAGTGGGATGCAGGGGGATTCGTTACTACATCTAGGACCAGCCTATTGAAGAAAATGGGGGTGAGGGACCGCTCCCTCCAACAAGCAATCAAGACATTGTCAAATTCAGCAGAAAAAAAGCAGCAATTGGCTTTGAATGAAAAGGAAAGACAACAATTGGGCTGCAAGATGAAGACAGGAGGGTATGGAATTGAGGGGGTGTAACTGGGACGCCAGATATCACCGTTGAGCCCTCTGGAGACGTTGTGGGCTTATCGATGAAACGTCAAAGAAGGAGGGTTCCCACCTGGTGATCCCGATGACGTACCTATCCTACCCTTCACCGCTCCAATCCCACTGCAAATAGCAAGAGTGCCGACTTACTACAGGGTTTGAAACATCAAGTCCAATTAGTTCTACTGACAAGATTTAGATAAGTTAAAATAAGTCTTTTTTGAAGCAGATTGAATTGCAGCCACTATAGCGGGGTCGTTTCAGTTGGTATAGATTTTGATTAGTTATTTTTAACCTCCGTCTCCTGTCCAATTGCAGTAGAAATTAGACGGTGTGTTTGCTCAATTGCAAGCAGAGAAATTGGGAGTTGCTGTATGACATGAACCAAAGTTGCCACCTGAAACAGAACAGCAGACACATTTGATAATTCCATATTCCTCATATTTGGCAGCAGTAATACAGGATACTTCAACAACTGTGATCTGGGTCTGTTTCGAACCAAGCTCTAAAACAAGCCAGCTTTGAGTGGGGCAAACTGGCTGGCACTGAACTTACTGCGGCAAACACCACAGATTTCTGTGCATGTACAGCTGGCTTGATCCCTAGTTTGTGTAATACAGTTCAATCTAAAACTACACTGTCAACCAGCTGAATTTAAAGCCATTAATGGATCTGCCATCAGCACAATGTTCGAAAGATCCAATAATGAAGACATCAAAAGTAATTCATTTAGATTAGTGATACAGCACAGAAGCGAACTCTGGCCACAGAATCTGCGCCGACCAGCGATATCCGCAAATTAACACTATCCTATGCACACTAGGGACAATTTACAATTATACCAAGCCTATTAACCTACAAACCAGTACATCTTTGGAGTGTGGGGGCAAACTAGAGGAGAAAACCCACAAGGGTCGTGGAGAGAACATACAAACTGCATACAGACAGCACCCGTAGTCAGGATGGAACCCAGGTATCTGGCGCTGTGAGGCAGCAACTCTACCGCTGCACCACTGTGCCGCCCTAATTCCTGTTTCGTGTTGAGTTGGCAGAAGATTAGCATTGGGTACTCGCAAGACCTGCAGTGCTAACAGTTAACTGACTCTTCATGCAAAGCAAACACCATATTTATGGGAGAGGGAGCAGCAGCAATCATTTGCAGCTGAGAACATTTAGAAATATGGGAACCGTCATGGTCACGTCAAATTTAGCCGTGATTTTTGATCAAGCGTGGAAAACCGAACTGATGAATACAGCATAAAGCCTACTGTAAAGGAACAGGCTCTTTGACAACAATATCTGTGCCAAACATGACGCCGAGACTAACCAATCTCCTAGACATGGATCCACATTCCTCAGTTCCCTGCCTGTTCAGGTGACTGTCTAAATGCCTCAAATTCATAATATCATTATGTTGTGTCTGTTTCTACCATCCCCGCAGCAGCATGTTCCATGCACCTATATCTGTATCAGAATATTAGCCCACACATCACCTTTAAACTTAGACCCACTGCCTTTAAAGCTACGTCTCAAGTCTTTTGAGTTGTCCACCCAGAGAAAATTTGCTCATCACATCTCCTTTAAACTTAAACCGTCTGACACCAGGCTTCTCTATCTCTGTCTTTCATAATTTTGCATACTTGACATCTATCAGGTCTCCCTTTAAGCCTCCCACATTCAAGAGAAAACAAAGCAAGTTTGTCCAAGCTCTCTTTACTGCTACTACTATCTAATATAGGCAGCATTGTAATAACCCTCCTATGCAACCTCTCCAAAGCCTCCACATCCTTTGTAACGTGATGATTAAAACTGCAAACATGATTCCAAATGCAGCCAAACCAAAATGTTATAGAGGTGCAACATGACTTCTGGACTCTTATGCACAGTGCCCCAACCAATGAAGGCAAGTATACCATAGGGCTTATTTACCATTTTCACCTGTGTTGCCACTGTCAGGGAGCAACAGGGTTGGAGATGGTCATAAACACTGCTGGAAAATGATCAATGTGCTCGACCCACAGCTTTCTCAAACCCTGCCTCCCGTAGCCAAGGAAAGCACACAAACCATAGTTTAAAAAAGCCGTTGAAGTACAACGATTAGAACTTCTGTTAAATACTACATTTACTGATACAACCGACTGGTGGCGATTGGCGGATCCCAACATGTCCTAGTTTTACCAGAAACAGTGGCATTGACAGTAAGTTGCGGCAGGTTCTCCATCTTATCTATTTAAGCCTGTGCTCACCTCAAGAAGGGGTTAATATACCATCCATTGCCTATTAGTAATAACTATTGAGAAAACGGACTTAAGTCAACAACAAATGTATTAAACTAAGGGACCTTATATAAGTTGACGGTTAATTTGCACAGGTGCAAGATGTATTATATGGACGTACCTAATTAAAAACAAGCGTTTCCATAACATGTCGATGAAGGCTGTCTTTCGAGAATGAATTGAGGCAACGCCTATTTTAATTACATAAGGTGTCCAAATATTAATAAAAATGCTGGAACCTGTCATTCTGACACGAAAACAATAGTAAATGTTTTTTCCTATAGAGCGCTGAGTCATCCAAATTAAAAGAACACGTTAGACTATCACTCACTTCTAACAAAGACACAAACACTTCAAAACTCACATTCCAAGGAATCTGAAAATGAATTTGAGCCCTACCTTGATTGCCTTTAGATCCACCTGGCCCATGTTGGAAAATGCCAAAGATATTTGGAAGAAAGCACAAACATATTGTTAATTCACATACAACCTACAACATATAATCTGTTGTTTAAAATTAATTTACGTGGGGCTTTATACCACACAAGACAAGGAACAAGTGATAACTGCCCTGCATTTCAGAAATAAATATTTTGCGAAAGCAAACAAACTATTTACATTTACATATTACATCTGAAGAAGGGTTTCGGCCCGAAACGTTGCCTATTTCCTTCGCTCCATAGATGCTGCTGCACCTGCTGAGTTTCTCCAGCTTTTTTGTGTACCTTCCAAACTATTTACATTATCAGGTACATTCATTCAAGATTTTAGTTCCTCAATATAAATACTACGTATTTCTGAAGATCTTTCCTGGACCCAGCACACTGATGCAATTATAGAGAAACCACATCAACACCTTTACTTCCTGAGAAGATTGCGGAGATTTGGTATCTCAGAGAGGATTCTCTTAAATTTCTACAGGTGTACAGTAGATAACATATTGACTGGTTGAATCACGGCCTGGTTTGGCAACTTGAATGCCCAGGAGTGAAGAGGACTGCAAAAAGTTGTGAACACTGCCCAGTCCATCACGGGTTCTGACCTCGCCACCATCAAAGTGGAGTTGCTGCTTCAAAAAGGCAGCCAGCATCAGAGACCCACACCATCCTGGCCACACTAATTTTACCCCTGCCATCGGGAAGAAGGTACAGGAGCCTGAAAACTATAACGTCCAGGTTCAGGAACAGCTTCTGCCCTACAGCCACCAGGCTATTAAACACTATAACCATCAAATAAGCTCATACACAAATATTGTCTGTTTGTTTTTTATGCGTACGTATATATGTATGTGTAGGAAGGAAATGCAGATGCTGGTTTAAACCATAGATACAACTCAGCGGGAAGGCGGCATCTCTGGAGAGTTGGAATGGGTGAAGTTTCTGGTCGAGACCCTTCTTCAGTCCTGAAACGTCACCCATTCCTTCTCTCCATAGATGCTACCTGTCCCGTTGAGTTACTCCAGCAGCATGTGTTTGTGTGTGCGCACACATATACACACACACACACATATATATATAAAATATATGTATGGGTGGGTATGTGTGTATATATACTCACTCACTGAACTTTTTTTTCTCGTTTATTATATTGATTACAGTGTACTATGTTTACATATTCTACTGTTCTGCTGCAAGAAATAATTTTTTTTCATCTGGGACATATGACAATAAAACACTGTTGGCTACTGGTAACATGCCAAATCTCAATTATAGATAATTAACTAAGTAAATGCTCAAATGCAACAAAGATTGGAATTTGGAAACGCCCAATTATCACACCCCACTGAATGTTTAAAAATTAACTTGGCATCTCTCATGCCATTCCATGCCAACAGCCATTCCATTAAAACAGGACAACAGCATTGTTTGACGGTTAAGCAGAGCAATAAATCACCCACCTTTCCCACTGAAAAATATGACACTTTTAGGCCTCTTCACATCAACTTTGTCCGATATCTGGAAAACAATTCAAATTTACAAGTCTGGTGGTCTCCCCAAACACAGATATTAGTAGCAAAATAATCAGCCCAGGAATTGTGACATATAAGGTAAGAAAAGTGAAGTACAAAGCAGAAATAAAGCTGCATTTTAGTTTCTCAACCTGTGCATTTGAGGCATCCTGTAATGTCTCAGTCACCCTCAATCTTGGACAGATTCCCTGTGCAATATATAACCCATTTTAAGAAGGGAGATCTCTTACCGAACAGCGGGTGGATAGCCTACATTTAATGCAAGTATCACAATAATGAATCAAAAGATATCAAAGGATGATAGATTGATGTGGGGTCTGCGAGTCTTCTTACAGGAAGCCTCATGGATTCAGGTTAAGGGAATCTTCTACTGATAATCATCTAGCTTCTGCCTTAACCTTGAATGTCACTTAGATTGGGGGAAACAAAGGCAGAGAATATAGTCTGTAATTTATATTTTATGAAGAGGCACCTACTAAAACTTCTTGCAGTTAACCAAACTGGTCAGGTCCTAGGTCAACGGTCGCTAAATGCAGAACATAGAATAGTACAGAACAAGCACAGGTCCTTCCACCCACAATATCATTGCCGAACACGATGCCAAGACCATCACTTCATCTACCTGCAGGTAACCCATATCCCTCATTCCTTGCCTATCCAAAAGTAATTTAAATGCCACTAACATGTCTGCTTCAACCACTACCCCTGGCAGAGCGTTCCAGACAAAGATCCTATAGCAAAGCAAGATAGACCATGCCTTCTAAATGCAACGGGCTGACGTGTAGCACGCAATGGAGCGGAACGAGGGCCTTTTTTCACCCATTTCAGTAACCCAACCCGACCCGACTCGCGGGGGAACAGTTTGTGTTAATAAATTATAATTCTGAAAATGAGAAGATTTGTACCAAAGAACTTTTATTTTTTCATCTGCCCATGACCGTACTACTACATCTTTTTCGTCGAGTGATCTATCTTGCTCACTATAGGGTCTTTGGTTCCAGACATTCACCATCTGTACAAAAATACTTGACCCGTATCTCTCTTTAAACATTGCCCATCTGACCTTAAAGTTATGCCCTTTAGTTTTTTAATTTTCCATCCTGGAAAAAAGATTCTGACTGTAATGTGTCAAGCGACAAAGCCACAACTTCCTCAAATCAACTTATTCGATCGTAAGTTAAAGTGTCGCCCATATTGCTTGTGGCATTCAAGTGGCTTTTGGATAGGCACACGGATATGCAGAGAATGGAGGGATATGAACAGCATGTAGGCAGAGAACATTAGTTTAATGGTATTATGTTTAGCACGGGCATTGTGGCTGAAAGGTTTGCTCTTGTGCTACACTGTTCTATGTACTAATAGCAGGGTGAGCACTGGGGCTCCACGTCTGGTGTTGCACAGCAATATTTTGGAATAGGACAGATCAAAGTCAATGTCCACGAAGAAAAAAAATAAATACAAACCTGATGGAATACTTCTTCTCCAATGCCTGGAGGAGCACTGAAGAAATGTAACATATTATTGGGCTTCTGGATTCGATTTTTGGCAGCTTGCTTTACATTTGTGAAGCGGTTATTTCGATTAGTTGCATAATCCTTGAAACTACAAGAGCCATCATCCAACTCAAATGACTGGCCAGGAACAATTACCTTCTGTTTTGACACACTGTGGTAAGAGGAGAGAAAACATATCAGCGAGAGATACAAGGGCAGATGTTAGAACTATTGATTACCAATTTAGAGATCTAGCTTTGGGACAGTTTCAAATCCCACTCCCATTCACAGATAAATAAAATGCCTACTATCTGAAGTCGTGCCCATAAAATTACACGGCCATCATAAGAAATCATCTTAGAAAGGTGACTCACAGGGAAAGACAGTTTAAAAAGAGCGCCAAGACCCGGTTCCAGCCCCAGTCACGTGGAGCTCGGAGACGCAGCAAGCAGAAGCAGAGAGAAGAGACTATTGGCTTGAAAGTCCGTGAGAAAGAAGGTGAGTCAGAGGGAAAGACAGTTTAAAATGAGCGCCAAGACCCAAATTCAGGTAATTTACTAATTAGCCCTAAAGTAGTTAATTAGGTGAGAGATTAAAAACAAGTGCAGTTGTAGCAGAGTGGCCTTGCTGAGGTGAAGTGCCTTGGTGAGTAAAGTGTGAGTCTTTGGCTCCAGAGTTTTCGGCGAGGAGACTGAGGCAAGGAAGCTACACTTGATTCGAAAGCTGTGATTTTTTTGTGTCTGTTGAAGAAATGGCAGGTAGGACGATCCAGTGTGTTTCCTGCAGGATGAGGGAAGTCTGAGACACTGCTGGTACTTCTGGAAACCGCACGTGCGGAAATTGTGTACAGGTGCAGCTCCTCAATGAACATGTTGGGGAACTGGAGCAGCAGTTGGATGACCATCAGGGAAAACGAGAATTTTCTGGACAGGACCTACAGTGAGGTTGTCACACCAAGGATGCAGGAAGAGTAAAGGTAGGTGACTGTGAGGAAAAAGGAGAAAATGTGGAGGGCAGGAGGCTGTACCTACTGAAAACAGGTACACCCTCTTGGAAGCGGACAACATGACAAGATTGAGTGGTAATCAGGTCTGTGATTTAAACCCTGGTGCTGAGGCTCAATGGGGAAGAGTGACATCAGGCAGAGCCGTAGGGGTGGGAGACAACGGACAAAAAATCGGACCGGAGATTCTGTGGCAGCAGGCTAGACTCCAGGATGATGTGTTGCATTTTGAGTCGTCGAACAAGGGCAGGACCTACACAATAAATGGTAGGCCTCTGGGTAGTGTTGTAGAGCAGAGGGATCTAGGAGTACAGGTGCATGATTCCATGAAGGTCGAGTCGCAGGTAGATAAGGCAGTCAAAAAGGCTTTTGGCACTTTGGCCGTCATCGGTCAGAGTATTGAGTATAGAAGTTGGGTGGTCATGTTGCAGTTATATAAGATGTTGGTGAGACCACAATACTGAATACTGTGTTCAGTTCTAGGCACCATGTTATAGGAAAGATATTGTCAAGCTTGAAAGGGTTCAGAAAAGATTTACGAGGATGTTGCCAGGACTAGAGGGTGTGAGCTATAGGGAGAGGTTGAATAGGCTGGGTGATCTTAGAGGTATACAAAATCATGAGAGGAATAGATCGGGTAGATGCACAGTCTTTTACCCACAGTAGGAGAATCGAGGACCAGAGGACAGAGGTTCAAGGTGAAGGGGAAAAGATTTAATAGGAATCCGAGGGGTAATTCTTTCACATAGTGGGTGTACGGAACAAGCTGCCAGAGGAGGCAGTTGAGGCTGGGACTATCCCATTGTTTAAGAAACAGTTGGACAGGTACATGGATAGGACAGGTTTGGAGGGATATGGACCAAGCGCAGGCAAGTGGGACTAGTGTAGCTGGGACACCGAAGGGCCTGTTTCACGTCCGTAACCCTCAATTGTCCCATTGAAACAGCCACCTAAATCACTTGGCTATTTCAGGTCTTGCTCTTCGACAACCAGGATGGGTATTAAACATTGGCTTTTCCAGCAATCTCCATGGTCTGTGACTAACATGCCAGACTTTATTACACGGTTTCCTTACCATACATTTATGTGCTGGTCAAACAGAAAGTTTTCAGTGTTTAGACATGTGAGGGCTCGGTCTACTGCAAATCCATCCCCCATTTCCACCATGGCAGCTCCAGGTTTGCTTTTCAGGAACTTAACCTGTAAAAACAGATCAGTAGCTGAAATATAGAGTTGACATTTGTTTTAAAATCAGGATCTGAAACCTGAAAAACTACAGTGCTGGAGTAACTCGGCAGATCAAGTCAAGTCAAGTCAAGTTTATTAGTCACATACACGTACGAGATGTGCAGTGAAATGAAAAGTGGCAATGCTCGCGGACTTTGTGCAAAAAGACATCAAACAAACAACCAAACAAACTACAAACAGAATGGAACAGAATCACATATTCTTTTACATATTAAATATTGTGGGCGGAAGGAAAAAGGGAAAAAAAACAGCAATTAAAAAAAAAAAGCAGTAGAGTGGTACTGTAAAGTTAATCCCTGGTGAGATAGGAGTTTAGAGTCCTAATGGCCTCTGGGAAGAAACTCCTTCTCAACCTCTCCGTTCTCACCACATGGCAACGGAGGCGTTTGCCTGAACGTAGCAGCTGGAACAGTCCGTTGCTGGGGTGGAAGCGGTCTCCCATGATCTTATTGGCTCTGGAGTTGCACCTCCTGATGTATAGTTCCTGCAGAGGGGCGAGTGAAGTTCCCATAGTGCGTTCGGCCAAACGCACTACTCTCTGCAGAGCCTTCTTGTCCTGGGCAGAACAATTCCCCAAACCAGATTGTAATATTTCCGGACAAGATGCTTTCCACAGCCGCTGAGTAGAAGCACTGGAGGATCCTCGGAGACACTCTGAATTTCCTCAATTGCCCGAGGTGGTAAAGGCGCTGCCTTGCCTTACTCAAGAGTGCTGCGGCGTGTGATGTCCATGTCATATCCTCAGAGATGTGGACTCCCAGATATTTAAAACGGCTCACTCTATCCACAGTACCCCCATTTACACTCAATGGTGTGTCTCTGGAGAACATGAATAGGTAAAGGGCCTGTCCCACTTAGGCGATTTTTTAAAGCGACTGCCGGCGACTACAGATTTTCAACATGTTGAAAAGTTTTCGCTGACAGTGGCAACAATTTGGGCTGTTGTAGGTTGTCTCCGGGGCTGACTTTGTTATTCCATTGTTCTAGTTGCTGGCAGTCGCCTAAAAGGGACAGGCCCTTCAGTTTCATGTCAGGGACCCTTCTTTAGACCAAGACTAAAGACTCTTCAGACTAAACCCTAAACACTGATGATAAAGAGTGATGATGCTAGCCAGATCTTTGAAGGCGAGAAAAAGGAAATACTAGGGCATGTGTTCACACTTCCCAAAAGTTGGCTAAGCCTTGCCCACTAATCGACATAAATAAAACAGTGGAGGCACAAGAGATCGCAGTTGTTAGAATCTGAAGCAAAAAAAAATTGGTGGAAGAACTCAGCGGGACAAGCAGCATCTGTATAGGCAAAGGGACGATCCATGTTTTGGGTCAGGAACCTGCACGAGTCCAGCAGTTTATGTTGAAATAAACGTTGTTGTGCAAGTCATTTTGGTTTGCCAGACTTTCCTATGTGCAAATTGGCAGCCACTTTTTTCTTAGCCATCCCAACAAATAACAGCAAATGTGACCACACATTACTAGTATGCTCAAATTCAAAGATAGGATCAACAAATCTGTGTAAATCATAAGACATAGGAGCAGGTAGACTAAAAGTGTTGGAGGAACTCAGCGGGTGAGGCAGCATCTATGTAGAGAAGGAATAGCCAACATTTCAACGCAAAATGTCACATATTCCTTTTCTACATAGATGCTGTCTCACCTGCTGAGTTCCTCCAGCACTTTTTGTCTACTTTCGATTATTTTTTTTCCAGCATCTGCAGTTCCCTCTTAGACATAGGAGCAGAATTAGGCCATTCGACCCGTTGAGTTTACTCCACCATTCAATCATGGCTGATCTACTTTTTCCTCACAACCCCATTCTCCCTGTAACCGGTGACACCCACATTGATCAAGAACCTATCAATCTCTGCTTTAAAAATACCAGAGCAGTCTGTGGCAATGAATTCCTGTTTACATGGTCCCATGTTATCATATTGTACTTGTCAAAGTATTAGTCTTGAAAAGAAATGGCAAACATGAATGAATTAACCAGGGAAACAGATTGTGAACACTTTCTATCAGAAACAATTTCAGACTTCTTATAAAGACCAGCGCCAAGTCCAGTGAAAACATACCTTATGCACATTTCCATAGAGACAGAAAACGTTGAACACTCTATCCGGGTTCATTCTCTTAGTATCTAGCCCATAAACAATCAGGACTGGACTATCTGCTAGAGGACCATAATCACCATGTGGTGAAAGAGGAGGTGGCTGATTTGGAGAGCCATACTGAGATGAGTAGCGCCGTGAAGGTGGACCCCTCCGAGGACCTGATGATGGAGGTGGTGGTGGTGGAGGACCCATCCCCCTGCCTTCGTAACGATGTGGCGGAGTATAATCATCGTCATCATCATCATAAAAGCCATGATATGTTGAGGGAGGATAGCCGTGACCTGGTCAAAATGAAATGACGCACGGTCAGAAACACAAGCTAAACAAGCAAGTTAGACTGAAAACTAGAAGACCACATGTGAAAGTGGAACACCACTTGTAGTTTTTGGACAATGCAACTGGTTGTTGGAAACCATGGTGCCCAATGTGTATCAGCTTGGATCAGTAGTGGCGTTCCACACCCAAAATAGAAACTTTGAACATCTTAACTGGAAATTCAGAGCGACATCTTGTGTTTCATGAGATTTGACAGAAGTTGCAGCTTGAGGCTAACTGTATTGCGAAACTGTTAAGTAATTCAATAGACAATAGGTGCAGGAGTAGGCCATTCGGCCCTTCGAGTCAGCACCACCATTCAATGTGATGACGGCTGATCATCCCCAATCAGTATCCCGTTCCTGCCTTCTCCCCATATCCCCTGTTTTTAAGCCCTATCTAGCTCTCTTGAAAGCATCTAGAGAACCTGCCTCTACTGCCCTGAGGCAGCGAATTCCACAGACTCACCACTGTGAGAAAAAGTGTTTCCTCATCTCCGTTCTAAGATTCAAAGATTGATTCAATACCGTACAAATCAACAGTGCTTATTTGATGAGAAGGGAATGGAGGGTTATGGTATGAGTGCAGGCAGGTGGGACTAAGGGACGGACTTGTAGGGCCGAGATGGCCTGTTTCCGTGCTGTAATTGTTATATGGTTATATGTTATATGGTTATTTGTTTACCACAAGGCACTTCAAGGAACTAAGAATAAAGAGAATATAACATAAAGATTTTAACAATCTTAATATATAATTTTGGGAGGACGTGGGAGGTAAGTGCTACAAACACATGGTCTCTGAGGTGATAGCACATCACAAATACTGTGACTGGAAAAAGGGATAAAGTATGGGCAATTCCATCCAGTGCACTTGGCAAATGCAGTTGGATTCAGTACAATTGGATCTCATTCTTCATTTATGGCTGTATTGAGTAGTTAGATCTTACTCTTTGCCCAGCAAGGTCAAGCGTAAGAGGACGAATATCCAGGCCTCAAACACAGTCTTGTCTTGAATGTTAAGCCACATCACAGGTGCTGGATGTGCAAACATTTAAAATCAATTCAAAATATATAGTGACGGCATTGCACTTTAATTAGTCGAGCAAAAAGCTGAACGCACCGTTCAGTACTACTATTTTTCTTAATACTATCCAAAAAAAAAGTTACTCACCAAAGTTGGATGGAGCATCACCAAGTAAGGCAGGTGGTCTTGAACGCTTGCTTGGAGGCTCTGGAATAGAAGATGAAAGAAAACGAAGAAAAGAAATGCATCCCACAGAAATAAAACACCAACATTGTTACACATGAAGTCCCACTTTCAGCACAAGATTTAATAGCTTTCCCCAAGGATATAATACCAAACAGTTATTGGAAGTCAATTCAAAAGTATGCATTATAAGACAGAACTAATACATAAATGTCTACTTACAGCAGTGCTAGGGCACAAGGTCCAAGTGAACATTATCTTACCACTTTTATGCCTCAACAGCAACAAATGGTTTGAAAGATGGCTCTCCATCAAACATACGGTTGCAAGAAGGTTCAACACAGGCTTGAAACTTCAACCCTGCATCATAGGTTTTACAATAAATGACCATAGAAACAAAAGATTACAATTAGAAAATTCTCTAAACATCATAGATCTTTATTTGCATTTTAAGCTTACAGCACACAGAGGAAATTACAGAAGAAACACATTAACATATGAAAGACCGACAACCAGATAATGTGAGAGGTGATACAGGAAAAGCTATTCATCAGTGTTTGAACCCTGAAGTACAGCATTCTCTGGTTTGTTGGGTCATTTGGAAATTTAAGTGTACATATTCTGAAATGTCTAAGCGCAGTACATTTTTTTCTTTAAATTACTGACTATTGTTTATGCAAATATAACATCACCCGTTTATAGTAGACGACAGACATTGCATTATGGGATGTGTTTAAAAACAGTTTAATATGTAACATACAATTTAAATTTTTGATCAGCAAATGAATATATGGACGGCTAATGTGCCTTATCTAACCTCTATAAGCTATTGTATAGGGTTCAGTGCACATTCCCCTTTCTAGTGACCATAGTTGCAATAAGCATATTGAATTAAAGTTCAGCCAAACTTATTGGAGCAGTTTAGAAAAATCAATAGGCAAATGTATAAATGAGCCAGTTGAGCCCTTGGTTCAATCTTCTGCATTTCATCATTTCTCTTTACTGTGCCATGGCAGTTAAGCTTCAGCACCTACTGAGAACACAAAGACACTGCCCACAAATTGCTTTCCAATTACTTTCCTGTAGCCTGCAGTGGAAATGTATGCAGTACTGTGTCAGGGGCTATGGGGACAAGGTAGGAGAATGGGGTTGAGAGGGAAAGATAGATCAGTCATGACTGAATGGCAGAGTGACATGAAAGGTCGAATTGCCTAATTCTGCTCCCATCACTTGTGACAAGGTCAGGCTTGGGTTCAATGTCAGCAGACCATTCATCTACCTGCACATTGACCTTTAAAACTTACAAATAGTTACTTTGGGCGGGTCATTGAAAAACACAACATACTTTAAGCAAGCACTAAAGCGAGAAGTAGGGAGCACATACAGCTCCCTAACCAAGCACCATCCTCTTAGATTTACAAATGCCATTGAAAACACCTTGACCGTCAAAAAAACTTCATTTAAGTTTCAGAGGTTCATTAATGTTTGGAATTCATGACTCCTGCTATTTAATACAGAGGGAAATCCATCACTTCCACTTATCAAATATCTCTTTGTAAAAGTGGCAAAATATTAAAGTAACCAATCTCCTTGACAGTGCATGGATACCACATTCCCTTTAGATTACATTATTAATTGAGGTCAGCACTTGTCACATCTACATTACTGTTCCCAAAATTCTAAGAGTCTTCTGAAGACGATTTACAGATGGAAACCACATCAGCTCAGAAACTATATCATCTCTTCTCCATTCCATGGCAATAGTTAACACCATCAGGGTTCTCAAGTTCCACATTTCTGTTCAGAGATTCCATAACAGTCCACATATCCACAAATGTTTGGCTGAACTTTTAAATTCTGCTCATGCTCTCCATAGGCACTGATGCATTCCAGTTGGTTTGATTTATTAAAGGCTATATAAACCCTAAAGCATCTTACAAGACAGAACCAGGTCAGGGGATTACCACTGCATAGTTGGGAGTCATTTGTCATTTCAGAATCGCTTGCATTTCAGAAATGGCATCCAATGAACTTGACACATATATATTCCAAATGTCGATTCACCACAAGATATTTCCCCTTAGTTTGTTTTGCAAGATACTTATTTTGGAAAAACAAAGTCCCATTTAAAACTAAATACCTAAAAAGCCCTTAAACAAAGAATCAAGGGTGATGTTTTAGAGATGGGGTAATTAACAAAAGTGAGTGCGGGGGAAAAAGAACTCATCCCCTGCCCATAAATGCGGTATAACTGAACACGGACGATTTGGACCAGGGTGAATTTAATATGAAGCATCACAAAGAATGCAGCTTAGGAAAATACCCGGTGAAGCATTTGGGATTTGAGGTGACAATGTTCAAAACATGTATAGACAGGCAAAATTGCAACATAAAACCCCAAACTAGTGGCACTTGTAGAACTTGCATGAAAAGGTGCAAATACTTGTGTAGCTTAACATGGGAGCACCACGTCACATTGGGATAGTCAATAGAAGTGTTTCTACTCCCCAAATTTAAGTTATGAGAAACCAAAGCTAGTACATTGATTTCTGAAGAAGTCACCGACAAAGACTTATCAAGTTACCCACGGTTGAAATGAGAATTGTTGCTAAGTATCCCACCTCATGTAGACATTTAAATAGTTTCATTACATTTTGATTCTTAAACTACAATGAATGAATGGCGACGTGGTGCCCCCATGCGTGACAAAAAATTGAAATGGTGGAATGTGTAGTTGCCCTCGTGCTCCTTATAAACCCTTAGCAGTGACTGTACCTGCTCACAGATGGTGTCAGCAAGACTTCTCCTGCGGAAGTGACTGCCTCTCTGGTGGTAGAATGGTCTGTCAAGTGGAAGGAACTGGTAACCTTCACAGATTCTGTATGACTGGAGTAATTTATGGCAAAATAGCTTCTGTACCGGTGGACGTGCTGTTTCAGTGCATGTGAGAAAGTGTCACATTTTTCTGCAGCTAACAGGGATAGGAGGCTTTGTAGATCAATTATTTCAGTGTCTTCGCCTTGCTAGAGATTCGTTAGATTTACAGAGTAAAACAGGAAATATTTGAGGTGAATTATTCAGGTATTTCATGGTCTTGGCCACTTGAAGAACATCCTCGTTCAATTCTTATTGAGTACAGTGTTGTTCACATGACAAGACGTGCGTGCAGTCGATGTCCAGCGGTGGTAATGCTCACCATTACAAGTGTATGTATAAATGAGCATCTTGTATTGTAGTCAGTGAATAAAGGCTGTTGAGGAAAGGCTGAAGGATCGCTGTACGAGGAGGGTAAGCTTCCAGCAACCTTCGATTTCTGGTTAGCACACTGGCATTGGCTGGCACTTCAAAAAAATCCAAGTCTCAACGCAATTAAGCAAACTAGAAACAATTCTGGGACCGCTTTCCAATTGCTGGGGACATTTTCATTCGAGGAATGCAGGATCGACAATATTAAGGGGAGATTATTGCTAGATTACAAATATATTTACCTCCATAGTTAATGGTTTAAAGTTAATAAGACTAAATGAAGACAACAGTTGTTTAATCCCCATTTAGAATAATCTTTACAGTCTCATGACTACGTTTAATAGCAGATGATTTAAAGGACAGTGTAAACAAGGTGATCCAAATAGGGTACTTGGCAGATCCCACTCTGAAAAGAAATATCCCAAACTCTTATGGCATTAATGTGATTTTGTTCATCATCTCCTGGAGCCATTTTTGTATTAAACTTAATGTGGAATACCGAGAAAAGTGGGGAGCAAGTGAGGAAACCGTGAGAAACTAAACAACTGAAAGCAAGAAACACAGAATTAAAGGTATGGCATGTAACCACTCCATTCTGACAGGGTAACATAGAACAGACATGAAAATTGCATTATACATACATTAATTTGTAGATTTTTCACCCTTCAAGACTCTTGAAGATCTCGGGCGAACAGAGCAAAAAAGAGCGACAATTTGCAGCATGTTTTTGCTCCGATTAGCAATGAGGTGAGAGGTTAATGCTCCGACAAAATAGCAGAAAGTTGATACGAGCCTTGAGTCTTTGATGAAATCCACACTCAGATTTATTGAGATTAAATATTTGAAGAACTGAGGTGACCACAAAATGAATTCCTTCAATTCACAGTACAAATTAATGGTTAAAAATAGATAGTAGTCAGGTTGCTCCTCACGAAATACATCTAGGTACAATAACCATGTTGAGATATTGTGGAGGTGTTTCACTGAATTCTATAATAATCAAATACAAAGTACTTGAAGCTCAGAGTAACATTGGTTAATTTCCCTTACATGAGAAAATGTGAATAGTTCTCGATAAATCATGAATCATCTAATACATTACTACTGACCATCACCTGTGGCCTTCAAAAATGTTACAAGTCATAAGGGGTGCTTACAAGGCAGGAAACAAATTGATAGACTCTAATAAGTGTGGCACACTGTTAGCTTAGGCCAGGAAATTAACATTATATCAAACTATTAAATAGCTCAGAGTTCTTTTAAACAATAAACTGGTGACAAGGTTAATAACATGTGTGCTGGGTTTACACCCAGCTGGTAGGCTGGTGAAGGCGGGTAAATTTACAACTATTGATCGTACAAGAAAGGTTAATGTTTATAGGGAATAATAGGTCAAATGTATTGTAGAAATATTTGGTAATGCATTCCCACATGGAAATTTTCATGAAGCCACAACTTCACCAGATAACCATATTATAAATTTACCGTAATTATTGAAAATCCACTGAGGTGTTTTAATAAGTGCTGGGAGACAAATAATCTCACAAATTAAACCAAACTGGCTCAGTATCAAGCCAAATATTATTAGACTCCATTTCCAATAACCCTATTCTGTCTGCATTCCCACTAAGGTTTCTGCCAAGCATAATATCGAGCGTGAAATGTTTGTTGAATCCCATTTTGAATTAAGGATCATAATTCTAACTTCCCAATATTCAGTTGTCTTTACAGAGCATTGCAAGCTACACATTAGCGTTATTGGCCTGTCACTAGTGTTTGGAAAGATATGAAGTTATGAATTAATTGTAATACAGTAAGTCTCTGCAGAGTATTAAATTAGCTTGCTTTGAGTACTGATAGTTCCTGGTCTCCAGTGACAACACCCAAGCAAGCAAATCATACTCTGCATTAACATACAATTTATTTCCGGGCAGCCCAATCCAAGTATACAAGTATAATTCAATGCAAGAATCATTTACAGCACAGTTTATGTATTTAGATATTGCTGTGAATAGATTTAAGAAGATTCAGGTATATGTCTCAGAAAAAGTTTGAAAGGAAACAATTTGAAGCGCTGTGGTTGTCTACCTGCTTTATTATCACCTTGCTCACACCAATTTTAATCTATATCTCCCAAATGTCACAGGACCGGATAACCAATATCACCAGTGCTGGAAGCTTACCTCAGTGTAGATTCAAGATTTAACCTTTGACTTTCAACCATTATCCATGAGATTAGGGCCAAATTAAAAAATATTTAACCTTATACTGGGTTAATTAGATAATCACTACAAAACCAGGGCAAGAAGCAGCTATATTAAATGTATTTGGAAAAGATCAGTATACTTTCTCCTCAAATTACTTTCCACCAAACATTATGTATGAATCTAAATCACAGACTGAATTCAGGAACTAAAGGAAAAATTTCAATCAACTCAGTCAATTTGCATCTGCAAATGGCTTGGGGGCAAACATGTAATGGATATTTGTGAAAAGATTAGCAAGACTGAATAAGACTTGTAATGAGTCAATGACCAGCCACGGCAAAGAGAAAAGTCTAAGAGCTGAAAGTATCAGACGATACAATTTAATGGGAGAGCAACAACAAAAGTTTTATTTAGACTTCCTGATACTCAGTTAGAGAAAATCAGCTAAACAGTTTAGCTTTGCATGCAATCTCCACAACTATACATAATTCCTACAATTAAAAAATAATTACATTGTTAAAAAGTAATGGCATATGTCTGCTGGTTTTATGGGACTCCATGACATAATCTGCTATGTCAACAAAAGGCAATTGAATAAGACTGGGTTTTAAATTTAGCCTTCAAAGAGCAAAAGAATAAATGAAAAATGGCTTCCTTCAATGAAGCCAATTTTTAGAATTTTACTTGACGGAAGAACTTTCCAGTCTCCACCACGTTCATCATAGTTTTAATGTCTTCTTTAACAAGAACACATCAAGACTCTGAAATAGTTGTTTTTAGTTAGGAAACAGGCTCATGCAGTCGCAGGGAGAACATGCAAACTCCAGACATCACTCAAGATCAGGATCAAACCTGGATATCTGGCACTGCGAGGTTTGCAGCTCTACCAGTTTTGATTTAATTGCCACAGAATTCCTGTGATATCCATTAACGTATCGTTCCTCCTGACCATTTTAAAATGCATGGATACATATGCATGTGAAAGATTGAAACCTTTAAAACCAAGATTAAATCGATGAGGTATCAAAAAGCAAACGGAATTGCAGCATGAAGAACTGTCCTCAGAAGGGGAAGGGATGAGGATATCCCTTTACTAAATTAATTTTAGTTTTATATTTAAATCAAGGATAAAACTTGCGTTTAAAATGCATCAGAAACTGGAGAAAGTTTAGGCCCTGGGCATTTCACACTAGAGATTTTCCAAAGGAGATATTTCCAGAGTTTCATCCAAACAAAGCTAAAGGCACGTCTGCAACTGGCAGGGATGAGGAGATGCATACGAGCCAGGGACGGTGGCAGGCAATTTCCTTAGAAATGTAAAAGAATATAGGTGACAGAAACCCATTGAGGGATTTGAACAGAAACCTTTGGAATTGGCTACCTGCAGACCACAAGTATCAGCTAACCTTTAGCAACTTTAAAGTCAGCGATGAGAAATTATAAGAACTCCATCAACTTTGATCATAAAAATTCAGGCTGCCAAACCAAATCTGGACTGCTCAAATCCATACATTCTACATAGATAAACTAGATATGCTTGCCCCTGCACTCAAATTGACAATGGCTGAAGGTCAGAGGTTCCAGTATAGGTTTGCAAACAGAAAATAATGTTGAATAAAAGCAGGACACAAAGATAGGTTGTGCAAGAGAGAATAACAACTCACTTATTATGGTCTTACCTGGTCTACCAGGGTTTGGGTTTACATAGTCCCAGGTATCAGCATCATTCTTAAAGACATTCAGGCGGGTTGGCTGCAAAAGAAAGCAAGATATTTGTACAACTTCCCCGACTATCAGTGTGAAGGAAGGTCCCGACCCAAAATGCCACAATTCCTTTTCTCCAGAGATGTGGCCTGACCCGCCGAGTTACTCTAGCAGTTTGTGTCTATCTATGGTGTAAACCAGCATCTATAGTTCCTTCCTACACATTGCCTCCTCCACTGGAAAATCTCGTCAAGGTATACTCACCTTGAAGAGGTCTCCTCTTGTCTCCTGACTCTCAGTCTGAAGAAGGGTCCCGACCCGAAACATCACCTGTTCCTTTTCTCCAGAGATGTTGCCTGACCCGCTGAGTTACTCTCGCATTTTGTGTCTATCTTCGCTGTAAACCAGCACATCTGCAGTTCTTTCCTACACAAGTTATTTACTTTTGCAGGTCTATTTTGAATGAAGTAATCTTGAATGACAATGCTTCAAATTTACTGAGGCAATTTACAAAGTGACAAAATCAAATTCACTCCAGAGACTGAACTCGGGGAGGCCGGCATCATGGAACTATTAGAAAGAAACCCTGCACAAACCTAATCATACCTCATCAACAGAACACCAGAGACCACCTCTTGCAATACCATGGACCTGTTTTCCATGCTATGCAGTTCTATGACTTGCATTCATCCCTTCTCCGTTTTCCAATATTATTTTGGTAAAAGTGAGACCAATAATACTCTCAAGTGGGACTTGCTTACCGACTAAATTAAAAGCAAATAGCCTCCCATTATTGAGACTGGCTCAAATACACACACAGGAGCTGTATTACAGAGGGAAATAACAAAGTAAAGCGTCAAGGAGCTAATAACAAACTAAATAGGTGAATTTTTCTCCTTGCTGGAAACCGGGTAAGGGAGATTTCCTTGAATTTGAAATTGAAGAATTTAAAGGCCTGTCCCACTTTCACAACCTCTGCCGAGTTTGACCATACTCGCAGCACGTGGTCGTGATGCTAGTCGTGGGTACTCGTGGCTTCAAGTAGGTCGCGGTGTTTTTTCTAGAGTAAAAAAGATCGTGAAGTGGGTCATGAAAGTGGGACAGGCCCTTTAATATTCATGAAGTTGGTTCGAAGACTACCCTAGTGGAATGCCTGGTCCTGTTCTTCCAATTTGTGTGTAGTCGCACTCTGGCAGTGGAGGAGGCACCCATTATTGGCATGGCATGGCATGGCATGGACATAGGACAGGGATAGGCATGGCATAGGACAGGGATAAATTATGCAACATTTCATCACCTGCGGCTTCTTCAACACTGCTGCCCTTGTGTATACATTCGAAGGACGAGAGCAGCAAGAGCATATGAACACCTTGAAACTTAAAAAGTCAAACGCATTCGAATTTAAGAAACATGCCACTGCTCCTCTATTGTCAATTAAATAAAATGCTGGAACACACAACCCACTGGCACTAATCAAATACATTTCACTGCTGCGATTCAGGAAGTCTTACAATCTCCTTATCGGAGGCAACTAGAGATAAATGCTGTCCTTGGCAGCCATAACCAAATCCTGCAGATGAATAAACAACAGTACTTAATTAACAGTAGTCTTACAGAACATTACTTGGCATTAAAATTGTTTTTCCAGTTACAAGACAAGTATGCTTGCAAGAGGGCAGGATACAGCTTCAATAGCTGACAGGCTACAAAGAGCCTGTCAATGTTCATTGTATTGTTTATGGGCGTAGAATATGCTTGTTGTGCGAAGGGAGTTTGCTATACTGTTGGAATCACATTCTCAAGACAGGAATTTGAAAGAAAGTCAATTAAAGAAATTCAAGAGAGTTAGATTTAACTCTTAGGGCTAAAGGAATCAAGGGTTATGGAGAAAAAACAGGTACTGATTTTAGATGATCAGCCCTGGCTCGAAGGGCCGAATGGCCTACTCGTGCACCTATATTTCTATGTTCTAAAGGGTGTTGAGGGAGAGACAGGCAGGGATTTATGTTTGGTGTTGTTTATTGTTTGGTTTACGAGCGTAGAATACACTATTTGCGCAAAGGCCGTTTGCTACTGTTGGAATCACATCCTCGTGAGACATTTGAAAGTAGTGGGTTCTGAGGGAGAGACAGAAGGGAAAGGTAGAATATGTGTACTTACAGACAATAACTTCCTATAAAGACTTACCTTTGCATATTCTATTTTCAAAGTGCAACATCCAGAATAAATATCAGCACCATTAAGAGAAGCCTTAGCCTTCTGCGCACTTTGAACCGAGTCAAATGTATAGTAAATTAAGGACAATACTGCTACATAGTATGCAATACAAATGACAATGTTTTCACCAAGAACACAAAAACTAAACAGCATCCAATGGTTAAGTGGGTAAATGAATCAAGCAAGTCCAACAGTCACAGTTCACTATTGCGTGTGGCAGGAGTATCCCAGGGAGTCGCGCGGGCCCGATCCACCTACCAAACAACTGCGCCGCTGCTGCCGACGGAAGACCAGAACGCACTCCAGTAGACCCAACTCATCCCACAGGCCTCACAGGGGGCTGTGGTGAAGCCGGGCGGCGAGGTTTGCCTGGGCTGAAGGAGCCTCAGCAGTGGCGGCGATGGGAGCCGGTGGAGGTGGGGCCTCGCGGTCGATGAACGTGAGGGCGAGGAGAAGGCAATGGAAACCCAGCGTGGGGGCACCGCCACGAACAACAGGGACCTGGCGTGAGGGGCCTCCGTGAAGAACAATGGGGACCTGGCGTGGGGGGCCGCTGTGAGGGCGGTAGGAGAACAAAGGTGGACCCGGTGTGGGGCACTCTAGTTTAGAATCCTCTGCCCAGGGAATAAGTCTGTGTTTGTTCTGGTGAAGGAGCTGTGCACACGGCAGCCAGCCAACAGTTGCTTGTCCTTTTCTTTTTGTTTCACTTTTAATGTCAAGTTTTTGGGTGCCTTGTGTGTTGTGACTGTCGGCAGACCAATTTCCCTCCAGGGATGAATGAAAGCCAGTCTTTTAGTCTTAGTCCGACATCAACCTTCATCTCAAATGTTGACTATTTTTCTCTCAACAGGTGCTACCTGACCCTGAAAATCCATGACTGATACTCACAAAGTGAGGAACTTTAGTCATTTTGATATCTAAAAACAATGAAATTAAATTAACCTTTCTAGATCCAAGGACAAAAATTCTTATGTTCCTGACTTTGCCTTATACCCTCATTTCCAGCAAAATCTTTCTGAAGCACTGTTGCATCCTTTTCCAGGGTTTACACGTTACCTATATGTGAAAGTACCATTTCCAAAGAACATTTACAGCCAAAGCCATCAAGAATGGATATAAACCCACACATATGCATTCACAGCATCTCAGATTCAGATTCAATTTTAATTGTCATTGTCAGTGTACAGTACAGAGACAACGAAATGCATTTAGCATCTCCCTTGAAGAGCGACATAGCAAACGATTTGGGGGGGGGGGGGGGTGGTGGTGATTGGCAGTCACCGAGGTACGTTGTTTAGTAGAGTGACAGCCGCCGGAAAGAAGCTGTTCATCTATAACATTACTTTTGTGATAGTGCCACGTTTCTTTTCACGTTCTAACTTGTACTGTAGCCCAAGTACATCAGTTAAGCTGGCAATATAGAGATACAAAAACAATTACTCCAAGGGAGGAAGCCATTTAGCACATCTTTTCCTCACTAATTAAACAAATTCCTAAGCTATTACCATTTTTCACTTGCGGTATCTGAAAGGTCTGCATTTGCAAATACCCTTACCGTCAACTATCAGTTCTTAAGAGGAGACACAAGGAACGGCAGATGCTGGTGTACAAAAAAAAGACGCTGGATTAACTCAGCGGGTCAGGCAACATCTCTGGAGAACATGGATAGATGACGTTTCAGGTCGAGATCTTGTTTCAGGCTGATTCTATCCATGTTCTCTCGAGATGCTTGCTGATCCACTGTGTTACCATTTTGTGTCTTTTTCTGCACCAGTATCTGCAATTCCTTGCCGTCTCCATTTTACTGCTCCACTGTAAATCTCAAGGTATGCTAATGCTTGCATAGCATACTCTCTCCATTTCCGACGTAAGTTCCGAGACCGTCACTCACACCACACCAGCTGCTGTGATTCCTGCTGCTCTCTTACAATCAATCTGAAAAAGGTTGCAGACCCAAAACGTCACCTATCCATGTTCTCCAGAGATGCTGCCTTACTCGGTAAGTTACACCCACACAGTGTCTTTTTAATGTTGTTTTAATACCATTATGAAGGCAACACTGAGGGCCATTAATAGCAACCAGCACCCAAGGATGTCATTTTGCAGAATAAGTCCAAGGGGTTGACTGGCTTACTTCTGTTACTAATTTACCAAGTTGTAACTGCCCACTGCACATTTAGGCAGTGGGCAGGTGCAGCAGACCTGCACGGGAAGGTAGACGCTCCCGCCCCCATGAGTCTCGGGCAGATGGGGCTCGTCAGCCAGGGAAGGCAGTCCATCTAGGAGAGGGAAAACTGATTTAAAATCTCCGCTGCCTTGTGGCCATATCCAGTCATGGAAAAGGCTCCAGGAGTAAACCTCACGAAAATCCAGTCAGAGCCCCTAAGGCAGTTCGTCGTTGTCTACAACCTCGCTCTGGCAGCTCCTGCGACCATGCTGGTGCCAAACTGTAACGGCCCTGCTGTTCTTTTGGATCGATCAGCGATGTGGAGAGGGGGCAAATGCTGCATGGGCAACAGTGTTTAAGAAGGTTGCCTATTTCCTGCTGCACCCGCTGAATTTCTCAAGCATTTTTGTGTACCTGCATGGGCAACAGCCTGTCCTCCATGACATCGCCCAGGCTTGCATCCGCCCACACATCACCTGCAAACTAGGATGCATCACCCATGGTCAATCATGACCGAGGGGGGCCTACTAGATGCATATTTAAGTTTTGCTTCAGGAGCAATCAATTACACAAACTGAAGTCAAAGAAAAAATGCACTGATGCAAGCCTGCAAAAGATATTCCACAGATAGACACAAAATGCTGGAGACTCTGAAGAAGGGTCTCGACCCAAAACGTCACCCATTCCTTCTCTCCAGAGATGTTGCCAGTCCCGCTGAGTTACTCCAGCTTTTTGTGTCTATCTTCAGTTTAAACCAACATCTGCAGTTCCTTCTTACACAAAGGATATTCCACCATTGCTTGAATTCCATTCTTTCTAAAGATCACAATCCTTTGAACAGGCCCACAAGGATTGCAGATTGTGTACAGAACATCCTGAAAAACAAAGAGGTAAACAAGTAAACATTCACTGCACAAACCGAAATCCCCCAAGTGATTGTAATACCTACATGGAAAACTTAAGTAGGACACCGAGTAAAACTAATAATCTTGACAAGCGAGATAGCCTTTTCATTGTGCATTCAATAATTACCAAAGTCCCTAATCAAATAAGATTTGCACTATCATTAATATCCATTGAAGTATTCTGAGCATCAACTTTCTTGTCTACAAGGAAAATTTAGTTGAGCCCACAGCTCCAATGACACTGGTTTAATCCTGACCTCCAGTATTGTGTGGAGTTTGGACATTTTCCATGTGCAGATTTTTCCTGGGTGGTCTGATTACCTCCCACTTCTCAATGATATTCCAGGAGAATTGGGACGGCAAAAGAGAACGGGATGGTTCTGAATGCTGGCAAAGATTCATGGGCCAAATGGGCTAATGATATGGAAGTATAGGGGCGGCATGGTGGCACAGCAGTTGAGCTGCTGCATTACAGCGTCAGAGACCAGTGTTTGATCCTGACTATGGGTGCTGTCTGTACGGATTTGTACATCCTCTCTGTGATTGCACGGGTTTTCTCAATGTGCTCTGGTTTCCTACCACACTCCAAAGATGTCCAGGTTTGTAGGTTAATTGGCTTCTGTAAGCGCGTAGGATAGTGTAAGTGTACGGGGATCGCAGTTTGGCAGACTTGGTAGGCCGAAGTCTTCTGAGCCTGTTTTCCACGCTGTATCTCTAAACTAAAGTCCCAACTAATGGAGAGGGGAGAATAGTCATCTGGCTTTGAATCATTTCAAATGCTTAGCTATGTTGCAGAAGAAAATGAAAATGAAAGCAACCGCCTCTGCTCTTGAATGCTGTACAGAAAGTGCTGGGAAGGTAATTCAGTTAAGTCAACAATTCCATCAGAATCATTTAAAACAATTATTTTAAAATGCACAAGTGCCAAAGGAAAATCAATTTTTGTTTAATACCCTTTGAGTTTTGGAAGACTTAACACGGAAAGCAAAGACTCTGGTATTGAAAATTAGTTGGATGCTAAACACCCATGTCAGATACACAAGCTCCCACAGCATCTGAAACAAGGCAATGCTCTGTGGAAATGAACATATATCTATACATTGTAAATGGCTCGATTGTAATCATAAACATGACTTGACTTGTAATCATGTATCGTCTCTCCGCTGACAGGGTAGCATGCTACATAAGCTTTTCACTGTACCTCGGTACACGTGACAATAAACTAAATAACTAAAACATATAGTGGATGAGTGTTATATAGGGTGGTTGCACGAAAGGTCACGGGGTCATAGGGCTCGACGCACGGAGCCGCTAAATCCAACTGGAAGACATCCGTCACTGTTATTATATGTTATTAATGTTAGTATATGTTATTAATGCTAGAAACGCGTACTTTCCTACCTGTTAAAAACCGCCAAAATGTTTAATTTTTGCGCTGAAGAAAATTGTGGGAATCGGGGTAAGTGTGAGAGACATTAACCCAACTTCAGAATTCCAAACGTGAAGCGAAATGAAGGTATGGAGAAGCGAGAACTGAAGGGACTACAGCAGCTAAAGTGCTTGGTAAACATTGAAAATATTGGGAATTATTGCGTTTGTTCACTGCATTTCATCAAGTAGGGCATTATTTGCGTTTTTTCTTGATTCCTTTGGTATCTAAAAATTCTCAGAAGTGATAAATCTGGCTGTAAATTTTTCTTCAGATGCGTTTTCATTTTGTATGTAAAAACCCACGAGAACAATGGGCGATATAAAAAAATTAGTCAGATTTATCACTTATGAAACTTTTTAAGATGCCAAAGGAATCAAGAAAAAACACAAATAATGCCTTACTGTTGATGAAATGCAGTGAGCAAACGGCCAATGTTCGCCAAGCACTTTGGCTGTTGTCCCTTCAGCTCTCGCTTTTATCTACCGTCATTTCTCCTCACTTTTGGAATTCTGAAGTCGGCTAAATGTCTCACACGCTTATCCCGATTTCCATAATTATTTAAAGCGCAAAAATTGACAAGTTCAGCGGGTTTTAACAGGCCTGCTACGCTGGAAACAATGGTAAGTGCCTACCTGCAGTTCATCGCGTGTAATCCATTTGGAGTAGCCTAGCAACTGTACGGGTCATGGGTCGTGACCCGACTGCCGTGAAACCTCCCTATAGAGTGTTATATAAATATAGAGCATGAGCAAGAGTCTGAAGATGAGTTTCGGCCCAAAACTTTGCCTATTGCCTTCGCTCCATAGATGCTGCCGCACCTGCTGAGTTTCTCCAGCACTTTTGTCTACCATATAGAGCATGAGACTGGGTATAGGAGGAAGCAGGAATTTGAGTTTGTGCACAGGATTGAGTTCCAAGTGGACTTATAATCAAAGGCTGTGGCATTGTTTCAGGTAGCAATCAAATAGCATGCGTCTCGAATGAAAACGATCACTGTTATTAATAGTAAAGGAAGGCTGGCTAGGTATTATGGGCATTGGCTAGGTGATGGAGAGGGAAAAGAAGAAAGGTTGATAGACAATATTTGTAAAGCTGCCCAAACCATCTTGAGTGTTCTGAACACAATGTTCACATGTTATGTATCTTCTGTTCAACTTACTGTATTGATAGGATAAATAGGATTGCCAATGTTGATCAATAGGACATTATTGCATTTGGAGTCGTCGTCATCTGGCCTGGCAATTTTCTGACTTGTGGAAAAGCAAATATAGGCCAGCTGCCCAGCAACATAAATGGGGTTGTCTGCCGCATAATTCACACAGCTACAAGCACCACCAATGTCTTCAAACTCCACCAGTGCTTGCTTTCTCCTTGGCATCAGCATTACGCAACTGCAAACCAAATGCAAAGATCATTAATAGCAGAGGTCTGGGGTTCTGAACAGCACTGAATCATCAATGGAGAATATTAATAACTCACTCTTATAAAAGTCATAATAGCACAGTCCACAACTAACACGTCCTGGGGAGTAAAAGCTTTAGATTATTCCAGCAGTGGCTTACACTGCACACCCAGTTAACACCATAATCCATGAATCAGTGTCAAGCCTGCCGAAATATCATTTCCCAATCCCCCACCAGCACATGGTGACTCACTATTCACCAGAGACTGACCTGGGCTAACCAATGCAAAAACTGACTTAAAAGATCATCTAAGGGGCTGGTTAGTGGATAATAGCATCAGCCTCAACCAGTGATCAGCATGATAAAAGGTTCACAGGCTGCATATCTTACAGCTCACAGGTTGCTTAAACACACAAGCTGATTCCAGAAACTATAAAGCTTGCCTGGATAAAAGCAGCTCCAACATTTCAAGTGTGGCTGTGAACCGCTCCCTCCATATGCACAGAGACAGCTCCCTCCGTAACTCCCTGGTCAATTTGTCCCATCCCACCCAAACCACCCCCTCCCCAGGCATTTTCCCTTGCAGCCGCAGGAAATGCTACACTTGTCGCTTTACCTCCCCCCTTGACTCCATCCAAGGACATAAGCAATCTTTCCAGGTGCGCCAGAGGTTCACCTGCACCTCCTCCAACCTCATCTATTGCATCCGCTGCCGTGGGTATCAGCCGCTCTACATCGGTGAGACCAAGCGTGGGCTTGGCGATCACTTCGCTCAATACCTCCGCTTGGTTCGCAATAACCAACCTGATCTCCCGTGGCTCAGCACTTCAACTCCCCCTCCCATTCCGAATCTGACCTTTCTGTCCTGGGCCTCCTCCATGACCAGAGTGAGGCTCACCGTAAATTGGAAGAGCAGCATCTCATATTTCGCTTGGGTAGTTTACACCCCAGCGGTACGAATATTGACTTCCAATTTCAGGTAATCCCTGCTTTCTCCCTCTTTCCAGCTCTCCCACAGCCCACTGTCTCCGCTCTGTCTTTCTTCTTCCCGCCCCACCCCCACATCAGTTTGAAGAAGGGTCTCGACCCGAACGTTGCCTTTTTCCTTCGCTCCATAGATGCTGCCTCACCCGCTGAGTTTCTCCAGCATTTTTGATACCAACATTACAGGTGCTGGGTGGCATGGAGGCGTAGCTGGTAGAGCTGCTGCCTCACAGTGCCCAAGACCTAGGTTCCATCCCTCCTAGTCACACACCATCGTGATTTGGAGATATCATTAAATGGCACGTTTCACTGGATATAAATTTTGGAACACCCACCTCAAAAGCGCTGTAGGAGTACCGTCACTGGGAGTGCGGCAATTGAAGGCAGTGGGTCACTGCCACCTTCAAGAACAACTAAATGAAAGACCTTGTCAATGATAACCACAATTGTAAGTAAATATGAGTAAAGGAACAATTGCACCAAATATTGATCTCAACGTTGGCGAAATAAAACGGGGAATTTTTCCTATGATTAACTGATTTCAGATTTCAAGCCAAGTACTGGTTTCAATACAAAATGCCCACAAGATGCAGCTCGAGCTGGTCTGTGGGGTGGAAGATTGCAACCTTCACGTGGCCCGCCCTGTTTTGACGAATGCAATCAACCTGGCGTGCACAATAAAATAAGATCAAATAGAACAAGTTGTCCTACAACTTTAGGCTGTGCACGCCATACTCAAGAAGAAGAAGAACTGGTCTGTGGGGAAACTACAGATAACACCATTAATGTCACGTGGGGAAGAAGCTAATCTTGAATTTGGTAGTTTGTGCTTTCATGATTTTGTGTCTTGTGCCCGATGGGAGAAGGGAGAAGAGAAAATAACTAGGATAATAAACTTATTTTGTATGGTAACCGGGCAAATCATACCATAGGTTAATACATCAGTTAGTGCAAGACAAAATAAATAGTGTTTGGCTGCATGGTGGTGCAGCTGCTGCCCCAGTGCCAGAGACCCAGTTTCAAGTCTGACCTCAGGTGCTGTCTGCGTGGAGTTTGCACACCCTTCCATGACTTCCTCTGGGTGCTCTGGCTTCCTCCCACATCCAAAGTACATGCCAGTTTGCAATTTAATTGGCTTATCTAAATGCTCTCAGAATGTTTATGGAACAGATGCAAAATTGGAACAACATTGTACTAATATCAGCAGGTCAGTGTGGACTTGGTGGGCAGAAGGGACTGGTTCCATTCTGTACTTTGCAATCAAACTATAATGATTGAGAATTCATCCCTAATGCACAAGAGGTCGATTCAAGAGGCTGATAATAGCGGGGAAGAAGCTACCCTTGTATTTCGTAGTTTGTGCTTTCATGTTTTTATGTCTTCTGGCTGATGGGAGAAGAGAGGAGAAAATAACTGGGATGCAATGGTTCTTGATTATGTTAGCTGCTTTCAAGTAAAATATACATGGATGAGGAAGAGAGGAGGCTGGTTTGTGTAATGAACTGGGTGAGTTTTTGCATATTTTTGGTAACACACACAATCAGATAATTTTGGATAAGGGACATTAGGTTAACCAGAATAGTAGGATTACTCCCAAGCTTAGTATTAAAATGGTGGGAATATTCACACCAAAAACCATTGATGCACCCGTGAATTGACATCTCAGCCACCGGACTTTGCAAAGCCAAGGCAATGATTCATAAAATTGACAGAATGGACAATTTGCTGAAATCTTTGACAGAGATCCTGACAGAGAGAAATCACAAATGAAATAATCATTTGCTAGCTTCACTAAATTCAATAATGATATACTGTTCTTGATTCTAATGCTTGCATTAGAAGAATGGTATTAAAACATTATAAGATGCATAAAACAATCAGCATTTGCTGGACAGCGTGCAATAAAATGTATCTAATATTGAAGCAATATTATCTTTTTCCTATCAGTTCAGATATTCTGAAGTTTTAGCAAAACATTATATATCAGATCAGTATTCTATTCCAAGGTCACATTTAGAATTCTATTCTATTCCAAGGTCACATTTGGATAGTGCACACAAATTCTGGTCACCCGACTGTCATTATCTGAAAAAGATAAAAAAAGATCCGAGCATGTCACCGAATCTGCAGGGCTATGAGAACAGGCTGGATCTTTTTGCCCTGGAAGCTGAGTGGTGTATAAAATCAGGAGAGGCTTAGATAAGGTGAATAGGCAGTCTTTTCCCCCAGAGTAAGGCAGTCAAAATGTATGGGGCAGATGTTTAAGGGGAAAGATATATAAAAGAGGCAACTTTTCCCATATAGAGGGTAGTTTATTCACAGGACAGGCCGCTAGAGGAACTGGTAGATGCAGGTAGCATTACAACATTTAAAATACAATTAGACGGACGGGTACAAGGATACGAAAGGTTTAACGGGATATGGGTCAGGCACAGGCAAGTAGGACTAACTTGGACAATTTCGTCAGCATGGAGGAGTTGGGCCGATATGCCTGTTTCTGTGCTGTATAACTCTACATTTCATACTTGTCATACCTGATGTTGCCAAAATCCTGAAGAGCTTCCATGAGGTCCACTTCCACGACTCCATCGAGCAGGCCCCGAACATGTACCACAGCAGATGGCAAAATCTTATTGTGGTTTTCAGATCCACCATCCTGAAATTAAGACGGGTCAACTATTGTCATATTACTTATTCACTTTCATCTAGACACTTACAGATGATTTTTATTGCATATAAATAATTTGGCATTCCTGCAATTCATTACAAAGAATCATTTGCAACTTTGTCAAATAGCACAGAAGAGAACTGTAAACACTGCAACATAAGCATCCTTCAATGAAGCTAAACAAATTTCATTAAGTAACCACAAACAATTGGGACTTTAATTAAGGAAAATGGTTTAAAAAAAAATCTACTTCCATTTTCACTCCTTATTCATATTCCAAATTGGCAAACACTGGGCTTGTTTTGTATTCACTGGAATTTAGAAGGATGAGAGATCTTATAGAAATATATAAAATTCTTGAAGGATTAGATGCAAGAAACATGTTCCCGATGTTGGTAGAGACCAGAACCAGGGGTCACAGTTTAAGAATAAGGGCTAGGCTGTGTAGGACTGAGATGAGGAAACACTTTTTCACCTAGAGAGTTGTGAATCTGTGGAATTCTCTGCCACAGAGGGCAGTGGAGGCCAATTCACTGGATGTTTTCAAGAGAGTGTTAGATTTAGCTCTTGGGCTGAAGGAATCAAGGGATACGGGGAAAAAGCAGGAACAGGGTACTGGTGGGGTGGGAGATTGCAACCTTCACATGGTTCACCCCGTTTCGACTAATGCAATCAACCCGACGTGCACAAACAAGTAGATGTAATGTTTTGGTGTCTACAACTTTAGTCTGTGCACGCCATACGCACGAAGAAGGGGTACTGATTTTAGATGATCAGCCATGATCATAGTGAATAGGCTGGAAGGGCCGAATGGCCTACTCCTACACCTATTTTTTTTATGTTTCTAACGAGAATAAAACAGCCCCTGGATAGTCTCGGATAAATAATTAACCAACATTCACTGCCCAAGCTTGCATGATTAAAAAAAACCTGGGCACGAGAACTTCAGAAGTTGGTTTACAAAAGAAATGGGGACAAAGTGCTGGAATAACTGCAGTACATGGTGTTTTTTTGAACAAAGAAATCTCAATTACCACAGGCCCAACCCATGTCTGAACTACAACAAAATGTATATTTAGCAATGGAATTGGCACCGAAAACTCGTGGTCAAAAGCGCCACACAAAAAAAAGTTATCCCTTAATCTGGAAGCAAGCTCAAGGACGCCAGTAAAAATAACTGGCACAGAAACGTCAAGCACGGCCGCTGAAATCTTATGGGTGGGAAGAAAATCAGTTAAGGCGCCACCCTACCGACAATGCGTGTATATCTGAAATGTAACGGCACAGACAAAAGGTTGGATGTGTAGTAAGGAACTGTGCACGCTGGTTCAAACAGATTAGACACAACACACTGGAATAACTCAGCTGGACAGGCGGCATGTCTGGAGAGAAGGAATGGGTGATGTTTCGGGTCGAGACCCGCGACAAAATGCTGGAGTAATTCAGCGGGACAGGCGGCATCTCTGGATGCCGCCTGTCCCGCTGAATTACTCCAGCATTTTGTGTCTATTTCCCGGTGTAAACCAGCATCTGCAGTTCCTTCCTACACACACACACACACAGTTCTTGCATCTGCAAAAGATGAATGGCATCAGCACAGATTTATTTTTTCAAGCATGCAACCGTTGAAAACTGCAATGGATGATATTTAACGCGTGGTGATATTTAACTGAACTAAATAGAGAGGACGGGACGTTAAAATGTTGTAGGAGGGTTTGTTTATTTCGTTGCATGCGGTTACGGTCTCGGGTCCGTTATATAACTGTGCCCGGGGGTAGGAAGGGGGTCGTTGTGAGGGGTTTAAAACGCTCGCCGTGGTCCCGGCGGTGGGTCAGGGGCCGGGGTCGGCACCGAGGGCCCGCGGACCACCCGCCGCCACTAGGCCTTGAAGCCCCTTTGTTCAGCTCCATCCCTACCGGCCCGGGGTCGCTGAGGCGGTTTTTAACACAAACACTCCCCCCTCTCCCACCTCCTCCCCGTTAACTGCCAGCCGGGGGTTTGAAGGGGAACGAGATGCAGACGCCCTCACCCTGTCGAGCCTGAAGCGCTTCGCCTGGTGCCTGCCCGCCATCGCGCTCGCCGGACGCCGCCTCGCACACGGTCGGTGAAGAAAAGATGGCGACGGCCGCGATCCCGCCGCTGCCGGAGAGCCCGCCCCTCACTCCCCACGGAGCCTCGCCATTGGGCCAGCCGGCGTCAATCACAGGACATCCCGCCCCTCACTCCCCACCGAGCCTCGCCATTGGGCCGGCCGGCGTCAATCAGAGGACATCCCGCCCCCTCCCGCTCCAGTGAGCCTCGCCATTGGGCCCGCCGACGTCAATCACAGGACAACCCGCCCCCTCCCGCTCCAGTGAGCCTCGCCATTGGGCCTGCCGGCGTCAATCACAGGACATCCCGCCCCTCACTCCCCACCGAGCCTCGCCATTGGGCCGGCCGGCGTCAATCAGAGGACATCCCGCCCACTCCCGCTCCAGTGAGCCTCGCCATTAGGCAAGCCGCCGAGTAATCCCGCCACCTCCAGGGAGTCTAGCCATTGGGCCAGTCGATGTCAATCACCACATAACCCGCCCCCTCATTCCCCATCAAGCCTCACCATTGGGCCAGGCCACGTCAATCAGCGGACTTCCTCCAATCAGAGTGCAGACCCCCCACCCCTCCCCTCCAGCGGGGAGCCGCCCCAACGCTTGGCGGTGGCGCGCGAATTCATTCATGAAATTGGTGCCGGAGTTGACAGCAAGTGTGCCCAGATCAACTGGTGTAAAAAGTGGGCAATGATGGAAAAATAACCAGCAAGTATCTGGTGCTGAATGGAGATGCACAGGGATTGTGCATTCATGGTGAAAATTAGCTAGTGCAACCAGCAAATTAGGAAAATGGGCAAGGCAAGGCAAGGCAAGGCAAGTTTATTTATATAGCACCATTCGTGCAAACAGCAATTCAAGGTGCTTTACAGGAAAGAAAAAATAAAATAGTCAATAATTAAAAATTGCAAAATAAGCAATACGACAAATGTATGAATAATAAAACAACGTCATTGTAACAATAAAACGATTTTAAGAAGCACATAAAAGGGTTAAAATTAGACGGTTAAGATTACCTGCATGTCGGGTTATGGACAAGCTATAGTAAACAACAGTGTTTTTAGGCCTGATTTAAATGCGCTTACAGTCTGTGCACACCTCAGGTGTTCAGGGAGCTTGTTCCACAGGTGTGGAGCATAAAAACCGAATGCTGCTTCAGCCTTTTTAGTTCTGACACTGGGAACACAGAGTAAACCTGTCCCTGAAGACCTGAGGAGTCTAGGCGCCTCATATACAACAAGTAGGTCAGAGATGTATTTTGGACCTAGACCATTCAGTGCCTTGTTGGTCAGTAACAGAATTTTAAAATCTATCCTCTTACACGCAGGGAGCCAGTGCAAAGATTTAAGGACAGGTGTAATGTGGTCCATTTTCTTGGTGTTGGTCAAGACTCTGGCAGCGGCGTTTTGGATAAGCTGCAGTTGTTTAATTGATTTTTTATTGAGACCTGTAAAGATGCCATTACAATAATCTAACCTACTAAAAATATATGCTTGAACAAGTTTTTCAATGTCTTCTTTGGACAGAAATCCCTTGATTCTTGCAATATTTTTTAGTTGGTAATAGGTAGATATGGTAATGGTCTTTATATGTTAAAATTCAAATCCGAGTCCAAAACTACTGTCCATGACAAGGTCCAAGTCCGGTAGGACTACACCTGGTCAGCATTCGGGCTTCTGCTGCCCGTCTGCCGTTTTTTATTAGTTTTTTGTCTAGTCGAGTTGAGTTACTTTTTGTTGGGGTGTTGTTTTTTGGGGGACCAAAGACAATAACTTTTAAATTATTTCCATTGAGCTGGAGACCCGACCTTTTCTTGTTCATCTCACTGTCGTTGGGGCTATGTTTGACGGCCTCCAACAGAAGAGCCGGGTACTCTGGTGCCGACTCACCTCACCGTCGTGGAGCTGGCCGAGTCCGGAGCGGTGGTGGAGCGCTGCTGTCTGCGGCATAAGTGTGGTGACTCGGAGGCTGCAACTGTTAAAAATGCGGACTCTATGGGAGCCCGCGCTAGGAGGGAGACCGCTTTTCAGGTGAACAAAATGGGTCCAAGAGTGGAGCCCTGAGAGAACCCCTAACACCACTGCCCCGCGCGGCTTGTAATGGCCGCGATTCAAAGCGCACACCGGGGGAAAACACCAAGACCCGGTGTGCGACCTCGCACCACCCGGCGTGGCTTAAATGGCCGCGGGACAATCGCCATCGCCAGCCGGGGGCTTTGACCAGCACAGAACCAGAGAGTCCCACCAACTTCTCCAGTCTGTCAAGCAGTATGTTGTGGTCCACTGTATCAAAAGCAGCACTGAGATCTAGAAGTACCAAAACTGAAGCTTTTGATGCATCACTGTTTAGATGTATGTCGTTTAGGACCTTAGTGAGTGCAGTCTCGGTGCTGTGATGTGGCCAAAATCCCCACTGGAAAACATTAAAAATATTGTTTTGGGTCATAAAGCAGTAAATTTGTTGGTAAACTACCCTTTCAATAATCTTTGCCAAAAATGCTAGATTAGATATGGGCCTGTAGTTGCTCATAGCTGAGGCATCCAAGTTAGGCTTCTTCAATAGGGGCTTGATCACTGCTGTTTTTAAGGCTTCAGGAAAATGCCCCGATTGAAGGGAAGTGTTTACTATGTTCAGTACTTCTGGTGCAACACTGTTAAAAATATTTTTAAAGAAGCTTGTGGGCAGCAGATCAAGACAGCAGGTAGTGGACTTTAGCTGTTGAACAGTTTCAGTCAGAGATGCACAATCTAAAAGTTTAAAATGTTGTAGATTCATTAGTGAATCTGGAGGCATAGGTGACAAAGCCATGTTCCCTGAGGTGGAGCTAGACATTGTTTGTCTTATCTTCAGAATTTTATCGGTGAAGAAATCTGCAAAGTCATTGCACGACTTGCTGGACAGGAGCTCAGGAGGGACTGATGATGAGGGGTTTGTCAGTCTATCGACAACAGCAAACAGGGTGCGGGAATTATTATTTTTGTTGATAACCTCTGAGAAAAAGGACTGCCTTGCCCCTTTCAATTCCTGATTATAGATACGGAGGTTGTCTTTGTAGATGTCGTAGTGGACCTGTAGTTTGGTATTTCGCCAGCTACGTTCGGCCTGTCTACACTTTGTTCTTGAAAAGTAATAATAATAATAATAATAATAATAATTTTATTTATAGAGCATTTTAAAAACAATCATAGTTGCAACAAAGTGCTGTACATCACTAATCATTGACAAAAAAGTTAATACACACCAATCAAAAGAAATAGTAGGAAAAGATATGTAAAATAAAGAAACATTAAAAACAATAAAAACAGAAGCAAAGTCTCAGGCATGGTCAAAAGCCAGGGAGTACAAATGTGTTTTAACACTGGATTTGAAGATGGACAGTGAGGGGGCCTGTCTGATGTGCAACGGCAGGGTGTTCCAGAGTGCCGGAGCAGCAACAGAGAAGGCTCTATCCCCTCTGAGCTTCCGATTAGACCTCGGTACCTCCAGGAGAAGCTGACCAGCTGACCTGAAGGACCGGGCAGGAGCGTATGGGTGGAGCAGCTCAGAGAGGTAAGGCGGGGCGAGCCCATTCAGAGATTTAAAAACAAATAACAGTATCTTAAAATGAACTCGAAAGTGCACCGGGAGCCAGTGTAGGGAGGCCAGAATTGGCGATATGTGCTCCCTCTTTCGAGTCCCAGTTAAAAGGCGAGCAGCAGCATTCTGAGCCAACTGGAGACGAGCCAGTGAAGAACGAGCAACTCCAAAATAGAGTGCGTTACAGTAATCCAGCCTAGATGTAATAAAGGCATGGATTACTGTCTCAAAATGCTGCCGCTCGAGAATGGGCTTCACCTTCGCCAGCTTCCTTAGGTGAAAGAAGCTGGACTTAACCACCGCGCATATTTGGCGATCTAATTTAAAGTCACTGTCCATCCTAAAACCCAGGTTCAAAACTGTTGGCTTCACGTACCTTGACAATGGACCTAAATCAACAAATGGAGGTTCACGGCAGCCACTAGGATCAAATAAAATCACCTCTGTCTTCTTTTCATTAAATCCTAGAAAGTTTAGGGCCATCCAGGACTTAATGTCATCAAGACAAGACAGAAGTGATTTTACAGAAAAGGCGTCTTCCTTCCTCAGCGGCAAATAAAGCTGGGTATCATCTGCATAACAATGGAAAGAGATGCCATGCTTTCTAAGGATGGAACCCAGAGGAAGTATGTACAGCGAGAAAAGCAGGGGCCCCAGAATCGAACCCTGTGGAACCCCATATGACAGGGGAGCGGAAGAGGATTCAAAACCAGCAAGGCTAACACACATGGTTCTGTCTGCCAGATAGGACCTGAACCATCCCAGGGCACTGCCGCAGATGCCCACTAACTGCTGTAGCCGAGATAACAAGATATTATGGTCCACTGTATCAAAGGCGGCAGATAAGTCCAGCAGGACAAGAACCACACAATCTCCAGAATCATTAGCTAGGAGGATGTCATTAAAAACCCTTAGCAATGCTGACTCCATGCTGTGCATAGTTTTAAATCCAGACTGGAAGACCTCCTGAATATCATGCTCCTCCAGGAATAGTTTTAGCTGAGCATAAACAACTTTCTCCAGTAATTTAGAAATAAAAAGCAATTTCGAGATGGGTCTAGAATTGGCCAGAACAGATTGATCCAGGCCAGGTTTCTTAAGTAGTGGTTGCACTACCGCATGTTTAAAACTCACGGGGACAACCCCAGAACACAAGCTGCTGTTAATAATGATAAGAACCGACTGCCCTATACTAGAGAAAACCTCCTTAAAAAGATGAGGAGGGACCGCATCACAAGGAGAACCCGATGGCTTAATATGGGAAACCGCATCCTTTAATAATAGAAGAAAGACACAAAATGCTGCATAACTCGGCGGGACAGGCAGCATTTCTATGGAGAGAAGGAATGGGTGATGTTTCAGGTTGAAAAGTAATAACAGAGACTGGTCAGCCAAGTTTTCCCAACATTTTTGCTTTAATGTCCTTATCCTCCATCGACTTCATCCAGGGACAATGGAAGTCCTTTCAGGTGAGGAAGAGGTTCACCTGCAACACATCTATTATAACCGGTGCTCACGGTGTGGGCTCCTATACATTGGTGAGACCAAGCGTACAGCAATTTTGGGCCCCATATCTGAGGAAGGATGTGCAGGCTCTGGAGCAGGTCCAGAGGAGGTTTACAGGAATTAGATTAGATTAGATCTCCGATGACCTCTCTTGGACCCACAATACCTCAACTCTGGTCAAGAAGGCTCCCCAGCGTCTCTTCTTCCTGAGGAGACTGAAGAAGGTCCATCTGTCTCCTCAGATCCTGGTGAACTTCTACCGCTGCACCATCGAGAGCATCCTTACCAACTGCATCACAGTATGGTATGGCAACTGCTCTGTCTCCGACCGGAAGGCATTGCAGAGGGTGGTGAAAATTGCCCAACGCATCACCGGTTCCTCGCTCCCCTCCATTGATTCTGTCCAAAGCAAGCGTTGTCTGCGGAGGGCGCTCAGCATCGCCAAGGACTGCTCTCACCCCAACCATGGACTGTTTACCCTCCTACCATCCGGGAAGCGCTACAGGTCTCTCCGTTGCCGAACCAGCAGGTCGAGGAACAGCTTCTTCCCGGCGGCTGTCACTCTACTCAACAACGTACCTCGGTGACTGCCAATCACCACCCCCCCCGACACTTGTTATTATTTATTCAAATCATTTGCTATGTTGCTCTTCCAGGGAGATGCTAAATGCATTTCGTTGTCTCTGTACTGTACACTGACAATGACAATTAAAATTGAATCTGAATCTGAATCTGAGATTCCGTTATTTGTCATTCAGACCTTTCGGTCTGAACGAAATGTTGTTGTCTGCAGCCATACATATAATAATAAACAACAAAACACACAATAAACACAAATTAACATCCACCACAGTGAGTTCACCAGGCACCTCCTCACTGATGGAGGCAAAATCTTAAGTTACCGTCTCTTCCTTCCTCGTTCTCCCGCTGCGCTAAGGCGATACCCCACCGGGCGATGGTAGTCAGTCCCGCGGCTCAACCGAGCTCCGTGAACGGGCCGGTTCAAGCTCCGTGGCCCGGGGGTGGTCGAAGCTGCCGCCCTCCAGTCCAGCGGACGCAGCGGTTGCCGTGGGAGCTCTGGAAAACAGGCACCAGCCTGTGACCCGCGAGCTCCCGATGATGTCGTCCACTGGCCCGCGGCACAGCCCCAGATTCAGGTCGCCGCCGCTGCCAGAACGCCACCTCAGCCACCGGAGCGCCATCCCATGGGCCCAGGAATGAGTGGGTTAACATATGATGAGCGTTTGACGGCACTGGGCCTGTACTCGCTGGTGTTTAGAAGGACCTCATTGAAACTTACCAAATCCGATTCAGATTCAGAGTCAATTTTAATTGTCATTGTCAGGGTACTGTACAGAGACAACGAAATGCATTTAGCATCTCCCTGGAAGAGCGACATAGCAAACGATTTGAATAAATAATAATAAGTGTCCGGGGGGGGGGGTGGGGGGTGGATTGGCAGTCACCGGGGTACGGTGTTGAGTAGAGTGACAGCTGCCGGAAAGAAGCTGTTCCTCGACCTGCTGGTTCGGCAACGGAGAGACCTGTAGCGCCTCCCGGATGGTAGGAGGGTAAACAGTCCATGGTTGGGGTGAGAGCAGTCCTTGGCGATGCTGAGCGCCCTCCGCAGACAGCGCTTGCTTTGGACAGACTCAATGGAGGGGAGCGAGGAACTGGTGATTCGTTGGGCAATTTTCACCACCCTCTGCAGTGCCTTCCGGTCGGAGACAGAGCAGTTGGTAAGGAAGGATGCTCTCGATGGTGCAGCGGTAGAAGTTCACCAGGATCTGAGGAGACAGATGGACCTTCTTCAATCTCCTCAGGAAGAAGAGACGCTGATGAGCCTTCTTGATCAGAGTAGAGGTATTGTGGGTCCAAGAGAGGTCATCGGAGATGTTGACTCCCAGGAACCTGAAGCTAGAAACACGTTCCACCTCCGTCCCGTTAATGTGGATGGGGGTGTGCGTGCCGCAAATAGTGAAAGGCTTGGATAGAGTGGATGTGGAGAGGATGTTACCACTAGTAGGTGAGTCTAGAATGAATGGTTATAGCTTCATAATTAAAGGACATTCCTTTAAGAAGGCAATGAGGTGGAATTTCTTTAGTCAGAGAGTGGTGAATCTGTGGAATTCTTTGCCACAGAAGGCTGTGGAGGCCAAGTCAATAGATATTTTTTAGGCAGGGGTAGATAGATTCTTAATTAGAACAGGTGTCAGAGGTTAATGGAAGGCAGGAGAATGTGGTTGGGAATGATAACAATAGTACACTCTTGACTCTTCTTGCTTTTCATTCTACCTGAAGCTCACTATACTAGTGCATAAGACAATGGACTAAACTTTATATTTGAACGTCACCCCTTTGCTCCACCTGGAAAACAACTCCTAGCATCCATCCAGCCAACTGAGACAAAAGCACACTGGATCGCCACCAAGTGGTCACAGGAGTGGAAGGCAACCTCATCTCCATTACACAGTTACAGCCCTTATAACCATATAACCATATAACAATTACAGCACGGAAACAGGCCATCTCGGCCCTACAAGTCCGTGCCGACCAAAATTTTTTTCCCCCTTAGTCCCACCTCCTTGCACTCATACCATAACCCTCCATTCCCTTCTCATCCATATGCCTATCCAATTTATTTTTAAATGATACCAATGAACCTGCCTCCACCACTTACACTGGAAGCTCATTCCACACCGCTACCCTTCACCAGATAAAAGCTGTCGAGGGTCTGACCTCCCCAGAGGAGCATGGGTGAAACTCAACAGACTTGGTGCTGGAGATGGGGGCTCCCTCTGCCAGAGTCCAGCCTGTGAATATGGAGCAGAACAACAGACAGCCAACCATGTCATCTCTGTGTTCCCGCTCTACCACCCACCAAATGGAGCTGTGCCAGGGCCTGGCAGATATTGACGCAGAGACAACAACCTGGCTGCTCAACACCCGGCTTGAGATCTAACTATTCCTTTGGTTTATTTATGTTTTCATTCGCAAGAAGAAGAAGACTCCAGCTTTTTGTGTCTGTCTTCGGTTTAAACCAGCACCTGCAGTTCCTTCTTACACAGGTTGATTTGTGTGTCGGCATCAGAAATGCGGCAACCCATGTGAACTTCCCAGGAGAGGTCGGCTGTATGATTTTACCAGGTTGTAAGCAAAACAAAGCAATACACTTCTAAAACACTCAAAATTCAATTGGAGCCAGATTCAAAATCAATAATCTATAATCAATGTCAGAGGGCTGCCCTCATCTAACGATATTCCAAAGACGCTTCCTTGACTATGGTTTAATAACTGCGAAAAAACTTATACTTAAATTCTGGAAAAAGACAACAGTCCCCACAGTGAAGATGTGGATTACAGAAATGACCGAGAAACCACATTTGGAAAAAATAAGGCTTGTTTTGTCTGACAAATTAGATCAATTTTCCAAAATATGGTATCCTTTCATTGAATTTCTTCAACAACAGAATGGTTGAACGCAAACTCAAAACCGACGCTAGGGTCGGGTGAGCAGGTGTAGGGAAGGGCAGTGGGATATATCTCCACTTTTTTTTTCACTTCTTCGGTAGTTCAGGGGTTTTTCTGTTTTCTTTTTCGTATCCTTTTCGAAATTCTTTCTTTTCTTTTTCCTTTCATCTTCCTTTCCCTTCTTTCCTTTTTTCTTTTTTCCGATTCACTTATTAGTTTATAAAATTTTAATACTGAAGCTGTACGAAAATTGTATCATTGTTATGTCGATTACTTTCTCCTTGTACAATTGCTTCTAATAAAATAAATATTTTTTTAAAATGCATTTCACTGTATTGGGGCTACAGGTGACAATAAAGTATCTAGAATACATGGAGCATTAATATCCGACAACCACTGTCCCTTTATGTTCTGAATTCTGGTAATCGTTACATTAACTTTCATCAGGAGGGCGCTACAGAGCCGTTTTACCAACTGCGACCTTGAAACCTGGAACTTAACATGTTTGGTTCGTGTTTCAACATTTAACACAGGTACAACACTCCATTCGCAGAATTAGAAGCATTAGATTAATCAAAATGAATTACACTAGTAATGAATTAAAAAAAAACAAGTTGCTGCAGGAGCTCAGCTAGTCTGGCAGCTTTTAGTTTAGTTTGGAGATACAGCGCGGAAACAGGCCCTTCGGCCCACCGAGTCATGCCGACCAGCGATCCCCGCACACTAATACTATCCCACACACACACACCAGGGACCATTTAAAACATTTTTACCAATGAACCTGCAAATTTGTACGTCTTTGGAGTGTGGGAGGAAACCGGAGCAAACCCACTTGGTCACAGGGAGAACATATAAACTGCATGCAGACAGCACCCGTGGTCAGGATTGAACCCGGGTCTCTGGCGCTGTGAGGCAGCAACTCTACCGCTGTGCCACTGTGCTGCCCTGCTTGTGTAGGTAAAGAGAAGAAAATGTTTCGGGACAAGACCCTGCAACACGACTGAGAGCAGGGAGGGGAGATAGTAGAGGAGGGAGAGGGGATAGGTGAGAGGTGGAGGGGGAGAGGGGAGTGGTGATTCGGGACGTACACACCATTGAGGGTAAATGGGGATACTGTGGATAGGGTGAGCTGTTTTAAATACCTGGGAGTCCACATCTCTGAGGATATGACATGGACATCACACGCCGCAGCACTCGTGAGTAAGGCAAGGCAGCGCCTTTACCACCTCAGGCAATTGAGGAAATTCAGAGTGTCTCCGACGATCCTCCAGTGCTTCTACTCAGCGGCTGTGGAAAGCGTCTTGTCCGGAAACATTACAATCTGGTTTGGGAACCGCTCTGCCCAGGACAAGAAGGCTCTGCAGAGAGTAGTGCGTTCGGCCGAACGCACTATGGGAACTTCACTCGCCCCCCCTGCAGGAACTATACATCAGGAGGTGCAACTCCAGAGCCAATAAAATCATAGGAGACCCCTTCCACCCCTGCAACGGACTGTTCCAGCTGCTACGGTCAGGCAAACGCCTCCGTTGCCATGCGGTGAGGACGGAGAGGTTGAGAAGGAGTTTCGTCCCAGAGGCCATCAGGACTGTAAACTCCTATCTCACCAGGGACTAACTTTACTGAACCACTCTACTGCTTTTTTTATAATTGCTGTTTTTTGCCCTTTTTCCTTCCGCTCACAATATTTAATATGTAAAAGAATATGTGATCCTGTTTGTAGTTTGTTTGTAGTTTGTTTGTTTGTTTGTCTTTTTGCACAAAGTCCGCGAGCATTGCCACTTTTCATTTCACTTCACATCTCGTATGTGTATGTGACAAATAAACTTGACTTGACTTGACGACTTGGAGAGGCCGATTTATTTTAGCAGAGATTACCTCAGAAATACAGCTCAGGAACAGGCTTGTCGATCCAGGGAGTCCATGCCGACCAGCGATCACCCCGTACACTAGCACCATCCTACACACTAGGGACAATTTTTACTGAAGCCAATTAACCTTGCCTTCGTGCTCCTCCTCCTTTCCTGTCTCCTCCCATCCCCCAGCCTTCGGGCTCCTCCTCCTTTTCCCTTTCTTGTCCCCACCCACCCCCACCCCCGATCAGTCTGAAGAAGGGTTTCGGCCCGAAACGTTGCCTATTTCCTTCGCTCCATAGATGCTGCTGCACCCGCTGAGTTTCTCCAGCTTTTTTGTGTAACCTACAAACCTACATGTCTTTGGAGTGAGGGAGGAAACCAGAGCACTTGGAAGAAACCCACGCAGGTCACAGGGAGAACGTGCAAACTCCGTACAGACAAGCACACATAGTCAGGATCAAACCCGGGTCTCTGGTGCCACCGTATAAGGAAACAGCCCTACCTCTGTGCCAGAAGCTAAGAACTGCAGAAAGAAAGAACTGCAGATGCTGGTAAAATCGAAGGTAGACACAAAATGCTGGAGTAACTCAGCGGGTCAAGCAGCATCACTGGAGAGAAGGGATGGGTGACGTTTCGGGTCGAGTCGACGCTAGAGGCAGGAAACATGTTCCCGATGTTGGGGGAGTCCAGAACCAGGGGCCACCGTTTAAGAATAAGGAGGAAACCATTTAGAATGGAGACGAGGAAACACTTCTTCTCACAATGAGTTGTGAGTCTGTGGAATTCTCTGCCTCAGAGGTTGGTCCTCTGGATGCTTTCAAGAGAGAGCTAGATAGGGCTCTTAAAAATAGCGGAGTCAGGGTATATGGGGAGAAGGCAGGAACGGGGTACTGATTGGGGATGATCAGCCATGATCACATTGAATGGTGGTGCTGGCTCGAAGAGCCGAATGGCCTACTCCTGCACCTATTGTCTATTGTTTATTGTCTATAACTGTAACTTGAAGGTAGACACAAAATGCTGGAGTAACAATCGCTGAGTTACTCCAGCATTTTATACCTACCTTCGATTTAAACTAGCATCTGCAGTTCTTTCTTACACATTTTGTAACAGTAGCTTCCTTTCTCATTCTTACTCTTTTTGCTTATCTTTCATTCACGTGTTCTATATCTCTCTATCCCACCATCCATATCTCTCGTTTCCCTCTCCCCTTGACTCTCAGGCTGAAGAAGGGTCTCGACCCCGAAACGTCACCCATTGCTTCTCTCCAGAGTTGCTGCCTGTCCCGCTGAGTTACTCCGGCTTTTTGTGTCTGTCTCCGTCATAAAGGCTCAGCATCCCTCGTGCATAAAGACACCATTAAACAAAATAACACAGGCAAACTGATTGTGTGGCAGGGAATGATCAGAATTGAAATGCTCGCAGCTGATGAATGCTTAAAGGGACCGTGCGTGGCATGTTTAATGCAGCATTTGTGTAGGGGGGGTGGGGTGGGCTGGGGTGGTAGACCCACTGAAGATTATTCCCAGCCAGGCACCATTCCCCAGATGTTGGGAGCAACATGTGAGTGACTGGGGTAGGGTGGTTGTCGTACACAAAGCTGCTTATGTGTGTGGATTACACCGCTTCATTCAGTGCGTGTGTGCCAGGCTCCGTGATGCGGTGGTGGGCAGAGAGGGAGTAGGCCAATGTTTCTGCTTCGCCAGTGCCAACTGAGAAAAATCCCCTCTCCCGCCCAGCAGGCACTATTAGAAGCGTGGAAACAGGCCCTTCGGCCCACCGAGTCCATGCCGACCCAGCAATCACCCCAATCGCACTATCGTATCCAACACACGCATGATACAATTCACAATTTGTACCAAAGCCAATTAACTACAAGCCTGCACTTCTTTGGAGTGGGGGGAAACCCACGCAGGGTCTTCACATGGAGAACGTGCAAACTCCACACAGTGGCGCCACGGTAGACAATAGACAATAGACAATAGATGCAGGAGGAGGCCATTCGGCCCTTCGAGCCAGCACCGCCATTCAATGTGATCATGGCCGATCATCCACAATCGGTACCCCGTTCCTGCCTTCTCCCCATATCCCCTGACTCCGCTATTTTTCAGAGCCCTATCTAGCTCTCTGTTGAAAGCATCCAGAGGACCTGCCTCCACCGCCCTCTGAGGCAGAGAATTCCACAGACTCACCACTCTGTGTGAGAAAAAGTGTTTCCTCGTCTCCGTTCTAAATGGCTTACTCCTTATTCTTAAACTGTGTGGCCCCTGGTTCTGGACTCCCCCAACATCGGGAACATGTTTCCTGCCTCTAGTGTGTCCAAGCCCTTAACAATCTTATATGTTTCAATGAGATATCCTCTCATCCTTCTAAACTCCAGAGTGTACAAGCCCAGCTGCTCCATATTCTCTCAGCATATGACAGTCCCGCCATCCCAGGAATTAACCTTGTAAGCCTACGCTGCACTCCTTCAATAGCAAGAATGTCCTTCCTCAAATTAGGGAACCAAAACCGCCCTCCACCACCCTCTGAGGCAGAGAATTCCACAGACTCACCACTCTCTGTGAGAAAAAGTGTTTCCTTACACTGCCTTACACTGTGGTGGATGTTTATGTTATCTTTGATGTAGTTGTGTGTCTTGTGGCTTTTTGTTTAGTATGGCTATATGGTAATTCGAATTTCACTGTAGCTTAATTTGTACAGGTGACAATAAACTGATCTTGAAACCTTGAATTAGGCCATTCGGCCCATCAAGTCGACTCCGCCATTCAATCATAGCTGATCTAGCTTTCCCTCTCAACCCCATTCTCCTGCCTTCTCCCCGTAACCCCTGACACCTGCACTAATCAAGAATCAGTCAATCTCCACCTTAAAAATATCCACTGGCTTTGGCCTCTACAGCCGCCTGTGGCAATGAATTCCACAGATTCTGCATCATCTGATTGAAGAAATTCCTCCTTATCTCATCTCATCTGTATAAAATCACGAGAGGAATCGATCGGGTGGATGCACAGTATCTCTTGCCCAGAGTAGGGCGATCAAGGATCAGAGGACACAGGTTCAAGGTGAAGGGGAAAAGATTTAACAGGAATCTGAGGGGTAACTTTTTCACACGAAGGGTGGTGGGTGTATGGAACGAGATGCCAGAGGAGGTAGTTGAGGCAGGGATTATCCCAATGTTTAGGAAGCAGTTAGACACAAAGATCCTATAGCGGAGCAAGATAGACCACTCCTGCTAAATGCAATGGGCTGACGTGTAGTACGCAACGGAAGGGAACGTGGGCCTTTTTTTCATCCATTACAGTAACCCAACCCGACCCGACTCGCAGTGTAATCAACGTTGTGGGGGGAACAGTTTGTGTTAATAAATTACAATTCTGAAAATGAGGAGAAGATTTTTACCAAATAACTTTTATTTTTACGAGGATGTTTCCGTAACCAGCTTCCGTCTCCGCACTAGTATCTTTGCTCCGCTACGGGATCTTTGGTGCGGAGACGGAAGCCGGTTACGGAAATGGGGCCGAAAATGACCCATGAATCTGCCCATGACCGTACTAAGTCTTTATCATCGAGTGGACAATCTTGCTCGCTGTAGGATCTTTGGTTAGACAGGTTCATGGATAGGACAGGTTTGGAGGGATATGGAGCAAACGCAGGCAGGTGGGACTAGTGTAGCTGGGACATGTTTTTTTTGGTTTTTTTTTCCCCACAAATATTTATTCAATTATTAAAAAATAATATTTACACTACAATAAAACAAGCCAGAGCCTACCACCATAATACAATACAAACATATATCCATAGTAAATTATTATACAATTATGATGCAATCCTTAGTGAGGATACATTCTACATCCTGTGGAGCCCAGTGGTCCCGGAACTCCCTCAGGGTGCCCACAGACAGGGGGTATTCCCTTTCTAACCGCACCCGGGAATGGACGTATCCCCGGAAAAGGGGCAGGCAGCCGGCTCAGGTAGTCTGGCGCCGTGACTCGCGGATGGCCAGCTTGGCCAGGCCCAGGAGCAACCCAACCAGGACATCTTCAGCCCTACCCTCTCCCCTACGCACAGGGTGTCCAAAGGTGAGGATGGTGGGTGAAAAACGCAGCCAGAAGGCAAGGAGCAGCCCCTTTAGATATTCAAACAGTGGCTGCAGCCTCACGCACTCCATGTACACGTGGCACACAGACTCTTCCAGCCCGCAACAGTGGCAGGCGGCTGGCGAGTCTGTGAACCGCGAGAGAAACAGGTTGCAGGGAACACCTCGGTGCAATACCCTCCACCCCAGGTCCCCAATGTAGAGGGGGAGAATCCCTGCGTAGAGGGACCCCCACCGGGGACCCCCCTCGCGACCGGAAGGAAACTCCGACCGCCACTTGGTGACTGGGACATGTTGGCGGGTGTGGGCAAGTTGGGCCGAAGGGCCTGTTTCCACACAGTGACTCCGTTCTGAATGTACGTCCTTTAATCAGGAGGCCGTGACTCTGATAAACTGCGGCAATCCCCGCCTCGCCCCACCACGCTTTGACCCCGCCCTCCCACTCGCCACGTCCGAGTGGCATTTGCCGACTACTTGGGAATAATGTCACAGTTCATCATTCCCAACAGCCGCTCAAGTGTTGTCAAGTCTGGTGCTGGAGCGAGTGATCGTCATAGTAACAAGTTGAAGATCACTGAGGCTCTGTGTACAACTCTGGGCCAGATAAATAGTTTTGAATGGCTTTTTATGAGAAGGGAACAAAGAGCACACTATTTCAGCCTGGCAGACATTCAATTATTCAAGCTAGACAAAGAAATACAACTCGGTATTGTCACTGATAACATAAACCACGCTTGGACGAAATATTGGCACGGTTGCCTGATAATCATCAACGCTCCCACAAGGAAGGTTGCCTTGGTCACCACTGATAATGTTGCAATGTTGTTGCTGTGAACTGGGGCCTGAAGAGATACCGTCCCATATCTGAACCCCAGTATCTGCAGTCTCTTGTGTCTCGATAGTTGAACATCATTGATCAGGGCAGATGTGCTGGAAGGAACTGTGGTTCAACACAAGATGCTGGAGTAACTCAGCGGGACAGGCAGCATCTCTGGAGAGGAGGAGTGGGTGACGTTTCGGGTTGAGACCTTGCTTCAGACTGAAGACCCAAAACCTCACCCATTCCTTCTCTCCAGAGATGCTGCCTGTCCAATGCTTGACTTCTCCAATTTCCGGTAGCCCTTGCCGTCTCCTCCCCTTCTCAGCTCTCCCTCAGCCCTCTTGCTCCTCCTCTTCCTTTCTTCTTCCCGCCCCACCCTGCATCAGTCTGAAAAAGGATTTTGGCCCGAAACGTTGCCTATTTCCTTCGCTCCATAGATGCTGCCGCACCTGCTGAGTTTCTCCAGTACTTTTGTGTCTATTATTGATCACAGAAGGTTGCATGCAAGGGAAGTTCTCTATGATAGTCATGAACTTACAGAACACTGGAATAGGCCATTTGGCCCATCATATCCATACTGGATTTCATGCCCATCAAAAATAATTCTATTTGCCTTTCCAAAATCACCCCATAACTAACGTTTTAAGGGCAGCACGGTGGTTCAGCTGGAAAAGCTGCTGCCTCACAGCGCCAGAAACCTGGATTTGATGCCAACCTCAGGTGCTATCTGTGTGGAGTTTGCCTGTTCTCCTTCTGATCACGAGGGTTTCTTCCAGGAGTTCCTGTTTCTTTAGACTTTGGTTTGGTTTCTGGAGTGCGGGAGGAAACAGGAGAACCCGGAGAAAATCCACGCAGTCACGGGGAGATGGTACAAACGCTGCACAGACCGCACACTTGTACACTCTGGAGTTTAGAAGGATGAGAGGGCATCTCATTGAAACATAAGATTGTTAAGGGTTTGGACACGCTAGAGGCAGGAAACAAATTCCCGATGTTGGGGGAGTCCAGAAGCAGGGGCCACACAGTTTAAGAATAAGGAGTAAGCCATTTCGAACGGACACAAGGAAACACTTTTTCTCACAGAGAGTGGTGAGTCTGTGGAATTCTCTACCTGAGAGGGCGGTGGAGGCGGGTTCTCTGGATGCTTTCAAGAGAGAGCTAGGTAGGGCTCTTAAAGATAGCGGAGTCAGGGGATATGGGGAGAAGGCAGGAACGGGGTACTGATTGGGGATGATCAGCCATGATCACATTGAATGGCGGTGCTGGCTCGAAGGGCCGAATGGCCTCCTCCTGCACCTACTGTCTATTGTCTATTGTCGCACATAGTCAGGATCGATTTGATATGAAACCAAAGTGTTGTGTGGCCTTGTCTGAACAGAGAGGGCAGCACAGTGCTGCGGCTGATAGAAGCTCTACCCTGCAGTGCTGCCTTACAGCACCAGAGACCCGGGTTCGTTTCTGACCTCGGGCACTGTCTGTGCGGAGTTTGCACGTTCTTCCTGTGGGTTTCCTCTGGTTGCTCCACATCCCAAAGGCGTACGGGTTCGTAGCCCAATCGGCCCTCAGCAAATCCCCCTAGCGCTGTCTGCGGAGGGCGCTCAGCATCGCCAAGGACTGCTCTCACCCCAACCATGGACTGTTTACCCTCCTACCATCTGGGAGGCGCTACAGGTCTCTCCGTTGCCGAACCAGCAGGTCGAGGAACAGCTTCTTTCTGGCGGCTGTCACTCTACTAAACAACGTACCTCGGTGACTGCCAATCACCACCCCCCCCCCCCCCCCCCCCCGGACACTTATTATTATTTATTCAAAACGTTGCTATGTCGCTCTTCCAGGGAGATGCTAAATGCATTTCGTTGTCTCTGTACTGTACACTGACAATGACAATTAAAATTGAATCTGAATCTGAATCTGAATCTAGTGCGTAGGGAGTGGATGGGAAAGTGGGATAACATAGAAACATAGAAATAGGTGCAGGAGGAGGCCATTCGGCCCTTCGAGCCAGCACCGCCATTCATTGTGATCATGGCTGATCGTTCCCTATCAATAACCCGTGCCTGCCTTCTCCCCATATCCCTTGATTCCACCAGCCCCTAGAGCTCTATCTAACTCTCTCTTAAATCCATCCAATGACTTGGCCTCCACTGCCCTCTGTGGCAGGGAATTCCACAAACTCACAACTCTCTGGGTGAAAACGTTTTTTCTCACCTCAGTCTTAAATGACCTCCCCTTTATTCTAAGACTGTGTGGCCCCATAGAACTACTGTGAATGGGTCGGCGTGGACTCGGTGGGCTGAAGGGCCTGTGTCCGTGCTGTATCTCTAAGCTGAAAGATCATTTTAAGAAAGAGAAGTGTTGTTGTTTTTGCCAAGGCCGATTTACAAATAATTTCCTCTCTGAGCGGGCGCTGCCTGGCCTGCTAAGTATTCTGTCACATTGACAGGCCCTGGCTGTAGAGCATCTTGGGATGATTTCTCTTTCCGTAACTGCGAGGAAGTTGCACGCAGCTTTTTGTTTCTTTCGGTGTTCAGACCTCATCAAAAACTGGGAGGCGCAAGTGTGACTGAGGAGTAACGAGCCTGATTCAACTGGAAATTTAGATTCTGCCAAAACTAAAGCAGCCAAATTGCTTGGGAGGTGGTGATGTTCGAACGACACATGACTAAGTGCTGACTCAGTCCTCCAGTCTGTACCACCCAGTGCGAAACCAGACAGCCTTCATCGAATCATTTCAGGCTCTGACTATGACAGGCTTATCCTCACATATTCCAACTTTCTATTTTTATAAGTTAATTATATCGGTATGTGTCACGGCACGGTTCAGGAACAGCTCCATCCAAGACCGTAAGAAATTGCAGAGAATTGTGGACGCAGCCCAGACCATCACACAAACCGACCTCCCTTCTCATTGACTCCATCTACACCTCACGCTGCCTCGGCAAGGCCAGCAGCATCATCAAGGACCAGTCTCTCTTCTCCCCTCTCCCATCGGGCAAAAGGTATTGAAATGTGAAAACGCACACACCTCCAGATTCAGGGACAGTTTCTTCCCCGCTGTTATCAGGCAACTGAACCATCCTACCACAACCAGACAGCGGCCTGAACTGACCTCATTGGTGACTACTATCTACCTCAGGCTTTACATAAAAACATAGGGTGACCCCTTCGAGCCTGCACTAATATGATCTTGATGATCGAACTTTGATCCCTTTAGGCATTAAAAATATAGCCAATGAACATAGAAGAATTCCACAGATTCAGAAAAAATAGGTGCTAGGATTGGAGTATTGTATTCACATCGACAACAAAATGAATTTCCCTTAGCCTGCACATAAAAAAAAATCACAAAAAAAAAATAATATAAATATGATAATAAAACATGGCTGATTTATCCAAACACAGAAAGTCACGTAACATCCTGTACCACCATAGTCCTTCCCCTCCATCATCCGTGGTCGGGGCCCTTCCCCCTGATGGCCTTTAGCCACAAGGATCCCCCGGTGAGCATCTCCTCCTCAGCGGCCCGGACTCCCTCTTGCCGGTGTCCGCAGCTCCTATCCGCAGCCAGCCGGGCATGTCGCACTTCTCGGCCTCAACTACCTTCTCCGTAGCAGAGATGATTCGGTGCCAGCAGATTCACCACTCTCTCCAGTGTAAAAAATGATTTTCTCCGCTGCTGGAGCTCGGTCCTAAAAGATTTCCTTAAACTGTGACCCCTTACACTAAATGTTATTCCCTTTATCATGTAACTGTACACTGTGGACGGCTCGATTGTAATCATGTATTGTCTTTCCGCTGACTGGTTAGCACGCAACAAAAGCTTTTCACTGTACCTCGGTACACGGGACAATAAACTAAACTGAACAGGAACGCTAGCTTCTGCTTCCTCAGCCTGAGTTTCATTCTTCATTGGACATTACTCACCTTGGGGATGTTCTGCTGAACTCATGTTTGAAAGTTCAGTCATGAGATGCGGAAGGGGGGGGAGTTCTAAATGCTTTTGTCAAAGGCTGGGTGAATCATAGTCATAGAGTCTTCCAGCATGACAATGGGCCTTTCTCATCCACTCCCTACACACTAAGGGCGATTTACAGAGGGCCATTTAACCTACAAACCAGCAAGTCTTTGAGAGGAGGGAACAGGAGCACCTGGGGGAAACCGATGTGTTCACGGGTAGAACGTGCAGACTCCACACAGACAGCACCCGAGGGCAGGATTGAACCCGGGTCCCTGGCGCTGAGAGGCAGCAGCTCTACCCGCTGCGCCACCATACACCGAGATGAGAGTTAAATGATGAGTCAGAAACGTCACCCATTCCTTCTCTCCAGAGATGCTGCCTGCCTGACCCGCTGAGTTACTCCAGCACTCAGTGTCTTCATAGAAACATAGAAATTAGGTGCAGGAGTAGTTTGCATGCACCGCCCAATATGATCATGGCTGATCAAATCAGTGAGTACCTGCCTTCTCTCCATACCCTCTGATCCCCTTGGGCCCACATCTACCCCTCTTAAATATAGCCAATCACCCAACTACCCTCTCTCTCCAGAGATGCACCACTCTCTGTGTGAAAAAAGTTCTCCTCATCTCGAAAGGATTTCCCCCTTCCTTAAAACTGTGACCCCTGCCTGGACTTCCCCAACATCGGGAACAATTTCCTACATCTAGCTCCAACCTTTTTTGTAAGTTTCCCCCTCTCAATCAGGGCCCAAGTCTATCCACGTCTTTGGATGAATGTAAAGTAATGCCCCTGTCCCACTTAGGAAACCTGAACGGAAACCTCTGGAGACTTTGCGCCCCACCCAACGTTTCCGTGCGGTTCCCGGAGGTTTTTGTCAGTCTCCCTACCTGTTTCCACTACCTGCAACCTCCTGCAACCTCCGGGAACCGCACGGAAACCTTGGGTGGGGCGCAAAGTCTCCAGAGGTTTCCGTTCAGGTTTCCTAAGTGGGACAGGGGTATAACATAACTTGCCTGACTTTTGACCTGCTGAGGCCGACACCATTGTGTGTGACCGGTCTAACTGTGCTTCTTGTGGACGGTGACCTCTAGCTGGTGAGAGTGCAGGACTTGGCAATGATAATGCTACTGAATGTCAAAGTCAACAGGTTAAACATTTACTGGCCTGGGATAATCATTGTCTAGCAATCATTTGTGCCACCAAGGTTATTTGCCATTTGTCCATGACCACGTGTTATCCAGGTCTTTCTGCAGGCAAACACAGACTGATCTATTGCTTTGGAGAGAAACAAGATAAAATTGAATATGGTGCGTTGATGGCAAAACATCTTCCTTTCCGATCATACGATGGAGTTAAAGTTGAGGAAGAGGATGAAAATTGCCTTTTTAAATCAAAATGTTTTAAATTTTGTTTTCAGGACATAACAAAGTGCAAAGTTGTCTATTATGTTACAGACAGAGTGCACAAAAAGAATAAATAAAAAACAACTTATGCTAACATATAACAAGACCACAACAATAAAAGAAAAATGAGATACCAAAAAGAATCCCTCCCCAGTCACTGCCAGTGAGCATATGTAAATATCAGCCTGTCTCAACAATAATCCACAATAAATGAATGGGTAGACTGTTAAGCTGTTAAACTGTGCTTGATGATCAAGCATTTATAAAGTCTGGAATGCATTTAAAAAAGATCCCCATGCTTACTGAAACCTTCCATTTGAATGTTGAAGTGAGTACCTGATTATTTCGAGCTTTAGGCAGGACATAATATCTGTCAGCCATTGAGTATGAGTGGGTGGGGTAGGTTCCATCCACCTGAGCCGGAAGGTTGAAGGATACATTGGGTGGCACAGCTGGTAGAGTTTCTGCCTCACAGTGCCACAGACCCCGGTTCAATACTGATCTCCAATGCTGTTTAAGGTAGACAAAAGTGCTGGAGAAACTCAGCGGGCGAGGCAGCATCTATGGGGCGAAGGATTAGGTGACGTTTCGGATCTCCGGCTTCGGAAAGGACACTCTCAGTGGCTTGGAGTCCGAATCGGCTACGCTTCCTCCCGGAGACCGCGGCTCCTGAGGTGGGCGGAGATTCACACTGGCGACCTGGGCGAACGATCGCAAGCCTCCGCGATGTTAAACTCAGCACCGCCCACAGCTGGCAGGTCCGCTGTGTGAACGTGGGATAACATAGAACCAGTGTGAATGAGTGATCGATGGTCGGCATGGACTCGATGGGCCGAAGGGCCTGTTTCAACGCTGCATCTCAAAAGCTATGAACAATTCTAGATGTGCTGGTTCTGCAGGAATCGACGTCCAAAGGGTTCAAGCAGGTCTGAGCCTGTTGAGTGGATTGTTCACAATCTGTGGAGCGAGGGCAGGTTCATTGAACATTAAACACAATTCTACTAAATACTTAGTTGTCTGACTAATGTTGGCTCAAAGGGCTTGCCTGATTGTGCTTGTGGGTGGGGTTGTGGCTTAAACAGAGCCACAAAGCCCTGTGGTGTAAGAGCAATCTCGTTGAATACACATGAAGCAAGCTCACCAGGCAGGCCGGCTCTGTCCTGGGGGCGGATTTGGAGTTGGAGTTGGAGTTGGAGTTGGATTCACGGGAGGTTGGTCGTGGACGGGAGGATGCTCCTCAAACTGCGGAGCATCCTGGACAATACAGCTCACACCCCCTCCATGACACACACTGGTCAACCTGAGGAGCACCTTCAGCAACAGACTGGTTCCACCAAGATGCTGCACAGAACGCCACAGGAGATCCTTCTTCCCTGTGGCTATCAAACTGTGCAACTCCTCCCCCTTCTGTCGTGGGGTAGACCGACTCCCCACCCCCCCCCCCCCCCAATCTTTGCACATCCCCAATCCTTTCCACTTGTCACTTTAATTTCATGTTTCATGTGTCTTGTTGCGTTTACGACTGTTGGCAGATCAATTTCCCTCCTGGGATCAATAAAGTTCTATCGTATCGTATCGTTAATATCTTAACGAGACTTCATTGTGTTATTTTCTCTGTTGTAGCAATTGCAAGTAAGTTTAAATGAATAAATGAATGAATTAATAAGTTTATTGACCAAGTATATTCACATACAAGGAATTTGCCTTGGTGCTCCGCCCGCAAGTGACAACATGACATACGGTGATTATTAAGAATTAAGAATGACACATAAAACATTAAACATTAATAATAAAACATTATTGATTAAACATGTGAATTAAATAAAATACCAAAGCAAAAGAAGGCTACAGATTTTTGGCTGTTGAGTAGAGCTACTACTGAGGGGAAACAGCTGTTTTTATGTCTGGCTGTGCTAGCTTTGACAGTCCGGAGTTGCCTTCCAGAGGGAAGTGATTCAAAGAGTTTGTGGCCAGGGTGAGAGGGGTCAGAGATGATCTTGCCCGCTCGCTTCCTGGCCCTTGCAGTGTACAGTTCATCAATGGAGGGAAGGTTGCAGCCAATAACCTTCTCAGCTGATCGGACGATTCTCTGCAGACTCCAGGTGTCGTGCTTGGTGGCTGAGCCAAACCAGATCATGATGGAGAAGGTGAGGATGGATCCTGAGGTGGATATAATTAATCATAGAGTCATACAGCAGGGAAACAGGCCCTTCAGCCCAACTCGTTCATGCCGACCAACGTGCCCCATCTAACCTATTGTGGGTTGAAGGGCCTATTCCTGTGCTGTACTGTTCTATATTCTATATATTCAAGATTCGAGATTCAAGAGAGTTTATTGTCATGTGTCCCAGATAGGGCAATGAAATTCTTGCTTCGCTTCAGCACAACAGAATATAGTAGGCATGAATACAGAACAGGTCAGTGTGTCCACATACCATTGTATAAATATATACACACATGGATAAATAAACAGATACAATGCAAATAAACTGATAATGGTCTATTAATGTTCAGAGTTTTGTTTGAGGAGTTAAATAACCTGATGGCTGTGGGGAAGTCTGAAGAAGAGTCTCGACCCGAAACGTCATCTATTCCTTCGCTCCATAGATGCTGCCTCACCCGCGGAGTTTCTCCAGCATTTTTGTCTAAGATGGTTAATTTTTGCATGCGAGCGCACCTCCAACAGACTAACACTTTAGGCTCTGTGGGAGTGGTGTGATATTCCAGGTTACTCTCTCCAGTAAATGCCAGACAATCCTTGGTACTGTTTCAACCATGTTACTCTCAGCAACCTCACCAATGTGGACCACTTAATGGCCTGTCCCACCTCTCCGTCATTTGCGCGTGATTTAAGCGACCTCCAAAAATGTGATCGTGGGTTTGGGTAGCGTGGGACGGGCGCATTGAAAGGCGTGGAGAGGCGTGGAGGAGTGTGGAGTTGCGTGTGGTATCGCACGGCGCTCCAGAGTTTCGTGCTGCACGAAATCCTTGCGCACAACCTGCGTGACGTATCGCGTACGCACGCTGACACATTGGCGTACCGACGTCTCACGTGTATCGCGTGGTGAGGCATGGTTACGTCACCGTGCGTAACCAAGTTCAAGTTCAAGTTCAAGTTTATTGTCATGTGTCCCTGATAGGACAGTGAAATTCTTGCTTTGCTTCAGCACAACAGAACATAGTAGGCATTTACTACAAAACAGATCAGTGTGTCCATATACCATAATATAAATATATACACACATGAATAAATAAACTGATAAAGTGCAAATAACAGATAATGGGTTATTAATGTTCAGAGTTTTGTCCGAGCCAGGTTTAATAGCCTGATGGCTGTGGGGAAGTAGCTATTCCTGAACCTGGTTGTTGCAGTCTTCAGGCTCCTGTACCTTCTACCTGAAGGTAGCAGGGAGATGAGTGTGTGGCCAGGATGGTGTGGGTCTTTGATGATACTGCCAGCCTTTTTGAGGCAGCGACTGCGATAAATCCCCTCGATGGTGGGAAGGTCAGAGCCGATGATGGGCTGGGCAGTGTTTACTACTTTTTGTAGTCTCTTCCTCTCCAGGGCGCTCAAGTTGACGAACCAAGTCACGATGCAACCGGTCAGCATGCTCTCTACTGTGCACCTGTAGAAGTTAGAGAGAGTCTTCCTTGACAAACCGACTCTCCGTAATCTTCTCAGGATGTAGAGGCGCTGATGAGCTTTCTTGTCCATGTGTTGCCGCTGGGTATTCTAATAACATCACGCCCAACAGACGGCATGATGACGCATGATTTGCGCGTGATGTCGCACTGACCTATTTTATATATGACGCATAAATGAGGTGCAAATGACTGCCAAGTGGGACAGGCCCTTTTACGACTGTAATCCTGCCTGGGGATTTGAGTGTGCTCTAGTTGGCTCCAGCATCACCCACATTACAACAGGCACTGTATAACTTCCACTGCACACTGTTGCTGGGTTATCTCAAGGATTTCTTAAAGGTGCTGACAAAAAGCAAAGTGTTTTGTATTCCACCTGCTTCACTCTGACACTGTGGGCCCCTACAATGCGAGACTCTTCTCTTTTATACGGGTCTATATGTGGAGAGCAGTGTCATCACATCCTCAGGGCGGTGGCTCTGAGCCACACTGTGATGAAACCAGCCACTGTTCACACAGGCTGCAGACCGCACCGAACCACTGAATGGAGATGTGGATGGGTGGAGTTCTGCACATTAGCCACAGAATCTGGTTACGACACCGAATGCTGGAGTAACTCAGCGGGCAGAAGGGCCTGTTTCCGCTCTATACCTGCAAGCTAAATCTGGTACAGGAAGGAACTGCAGATTTGAAAAAAAGATAGACACAAAATGCAGGAGTAACTCAGCATTTGGGACAGGCAGCATCTCTGGAGAGAAGGAATGAGACGAGGACCCATGGAATGAGAATCCATTCCTTCTCTCCAGAGATGCTGCCTGTCCCAAATGCTGAGTTACTCCAGCATTTTGTGTCTATCTTCGGTTTAAACCAGCATCTGCAGTTCCATCCTGCACAGAATATGGTTTACTTTGTCAGGTCCAAAAATGTTGACTTTGAGAGGAAGGTTTGAATGGCTCAAAGGGTCGAATGGCCTAGTCCTGAACCTATTGTCTATTGGCTTGCCCAGCCCAGGTTCAGAGTCTGAAGAAGGGTCTCGACCCCAAACATCACCCATTTCTACTTCTCCAGAGATGCTGCCTGTCCCACTGCGTTACTGGAGCTGGATAGCTGTGTTGGCCATTATGGGAGCACAGGAGGTTTCTGGAGTACCCAGACCAATGTTAATTCCATCATCAATATCACAACAACAAATTTTCCCATTGATGATCATTGACTTGACTTGAACTTAAGTCAAGTATGATTGTCTTCCTAGTGGGTCTTTTCTGTGGGTCATGAGACAATAGACAATAGACAATAGGTGCAGGAGTAGGCCGTTCGGCCCTTCGAGCTAGCACCGCCATTCAATGCGATCATGGCTGATCATCCCCAATCAGTACCCCATTCCTGCCTCCTCCCCATATCCCCTGACTCCGCTATCTTTAAGAGCACTATCATCAGAGGGCGGTGGAGGTTGGTTCTCTGGATGCTTTCAAGAGAGAGCTAGATAGGGCTCTTAAAGATAGCGGAGTCAGGGGATATGGGGAGAAGGCAGGAACGGGGTACTGATTGGGGATAATCAGCCATGATCACATCAGATTCAGATTCAGATTCAGATTCAATTTTAATTGTCATTGTCAGTGTACAGTACAGAGACAACGAAATGCCTTACATTGATCACATTGAATGGCGGTGCAGGCTCGAAGGGCCGAATGGCCTACTCCTGCACCTATTGTCTATTGTCTATTGTCCGAGTGACCGCAGTTTGGCCCGGGTGGTCTGGTTTCCTCACAGACACCAAAGAGGTACGGTTATGAAAGCAAATGCAACATTCACATTCATTTTGAAGAGACTAGAATATAAAAGCAAGGAAGTAACGCTGAGGCTCTATAAGGCGCTGGTCAGTCCGCATTTGGAGCATCATATCTGAGGAGGGATGTGCTGGCTCTGGAGAGGATCCGGAGGAGGTTTATGCGAATGATTGGGTGAACATATGATGAGCTATTGTTGGCTCTGGGCCTGTACTCACTGGAGTTTGGAGGGATGGGGAGTGAACCACATTGAAACTTCCCGGATAATGAAAGGCCTGGATAGACTGGATATGGAAGTATATGAATGGGGATGCATGCAGTAAATGGTGAGTCCAGGATCAGATGGCACAGCCTCAGAATATAAAGATGTTCCTTTAGAATGGAAGATAGACAAAAATGCTGGAGAAACTCAGCGGGTGAGGCAGCATCTATGGAGCGAAGGAATAGGTGACGTTTCTTTGGGCTTTGACCCGAAACATCACCTGGGAAGTCACCTTGATCTCTGGGATGGCGGGACTGTCATATGAGGAAAGATTGAAACGACTAGGCTTGTATTCACTGGAGTTTAGAAGGATGAGGGGGATCTTATAGAAACATATACAATTATAAAAGGGCTGGACAAGCTAGATGCAGGAAAAATGTTCCCAATGTTGGGCGAGTCCAGAACCAGGGGCCACACAGTCTTAGAATAAAGGGGAGGTCATTTAAGACTGAGGTGAGTAAAAACTTTTTCACCCAGAGAGTTGTGAATTTGTGGAATTCCCTGCCACAGAGGGCAGTGGAGGCCGATTCACTGGATGGATTTAAGAGAGAGTTATGCCCCTGTCCCACTTAGGAAACCTGAATGGAAACCTCTGGAGACTTTGCGCCCCACCCAAGGTTTCCGTGCGGTTCCCAGAGGTTGCAGGTGGTTGCCGGAGGTTGCAGGTAGTGGAAGCAGGTAGGGAGACTGACAAAAATCTCCGGGAACCGCACGGAAACCTTGGGTGGGGCGCAAAGTCTCCAGAGGTTTCCGGTCAGGTTTCCTAAGTGGGACAGGGGCATAAGATAGATAGAGCTCTAGGGGCTAGTGGAATCAAGGGATATGGGGAGAAGGCAGGCATGGGTTATTGATTGGGGACGATCAGCCATGATCACAATGAATGGCGGTGCTGGCTCGAAGGGCCGAATGGCCTCCTCCTGCACCTATTTTCTATGTTTCTAAAACCAAGCTGTTTTCCTGTACCTCGGTACACGTGACGTTAATAAATGTAATCCTCCTTCGTATGATCTTATGATTTTTTACAGATGGTAAAGTCCCACAGCCAGCCGAACATCACTCAGCCAAGGGCAGTCACGCACAGTGCCCACTTCCCAGAAATTGGTGACTCAGGACTGATTTAGAGCAGAAATCCCCCATTAACGCTCTGCCTCTCAGCTCCGAGGCAGCAGTCTGACCTGTGGGCGTTCTGCTGAGCGAATCTAAAGGCGTTCACCGAACAGACGGCAGGAACTGAACTTGGGACTTTGTCAAACGGATCAGTCATTTCACTCTTCAGATCATTTAGCCAGCGATAGCGCTGAACGCCAATCAAACAAGATTTCTCCCAGCTGGTTTTCACCCTACAAGGCCTATTTCCTTTATCATTGTTACTTTTTTGCATATCTTTCATTCATTGTTCTTTATCTCTCCACATCACCGTCTCCGAGGATCCTCCAGTGCTTCTACGCAGTGGCGGTGGAAAGCATCTTGTCCGGGAACATTACCATCTGGTTTGGGAATTGCTCTGCCAAGGACAAGAAGGCTCTGCAGAGAGTAGTGCGTTCGGCCGAACGCACTATGGGAACTTCACTCGCCCCCCTGCAGGAACTATACAACAGGAGGTGCAACTCCAGAGCAAACAAAATCATGGGAGACCCCTTCCACCCCTGCAACGGACTGGCAAACGCCTCCGTTGCCATGCGGTGAGAACGGAGAGGTTGAGAAGGAGTTTCTTCCCAGAGGCAATTCGGACTGTAAACGCCTATCTCACCAGGGACTAACTCTACAGAACGTTTTTCCTTCCATTATTTACCATGTAAAAGAATATGTGTGTTATGATTGTGTTTATAATTTGCTTGGTTGTTTTGTTGTTTGTCTTTTGCACAAAAGTCCGCGAGCATTGCCACTTTCATTTCACTGCACATCTCGTATGTGTATGTGACAAATAAACTTGACTTGACTAGACTTGACTTGACTTGACTATATCTCTCGTCTCCCTTATCCCTAACCCGTCTGAAGAAGGGTCGCGACCTGGAACGTCACCCATTCCTTCTCTCCAGAGATGCTGCCTGTCCCGCTGAGTTGTTTGTGTCTACCTTTGGTGTAGACCAGCATCTGCAGTTGCTACTTACACAGACGAGATTAGCTTTCAGTTTCTGTGCGGGCTTTTTTTCTTTGCCCCCTCCCCACCCACCACGAGAAACACTTACACATTGCGTCTGGTTGGCAGGAGTCAGCGTGCCACACGTTCAAAGCCAGAGGAGAAGTTGATCGGGGTGCGTGTAGGTTTGCAGAACCGTATGAGTCAGAGAAAGCTACAAAACAGGTTGAGCAGCTCTGCGGTGTAGCCGGCAGTTTCACACTGGGAGCGCCGGGTATTCCCACTCCCCGCACTGTTTCTCAGCTCGAGGCAGATTTAAGCTGATACAAGATCACCATAACCTTCCAAACTCCCAGCTCGTGGATCGACAGTTCACATGTCACATGTACCGAGTTACAGTGAGATTCATGTCCGGGAAGGAACTGCAGATATGCTGGTTTACACCGAAGATAGAAACATAGACAATAGGTGCAGGAGTAGGCCATTCATCAGTTGGATGATCAGCCATGATCATATTGAATGGCAGTGCAGGCTCGAAGGGCCGAATGGCCTACTCCTGCACCTAATTTCTATGTTTCTATTCGGCCCTTCGAGCCTGCACCGCCATTCAATATGATCATGGCTGATCATCCAACTCAGTATCCTGTACCTGCTTTCTCTCCATACCCCCTGATCCCTGTAGCCACAAGGGCCACATCTAACTCCCTCTTAAATATAGCCAATGAACTGTGGCCTCAACCACATTCTGTGGTAGAGAATTCCACAGATTCACCACTCCCTGTGTGAAAAAAATGTTTTTCTCATCTCAGTCCTAAAAGATTTCCCCTTTATCCTTAAACTGTGACCCCTTGTTCTGGACTTCCCCAACATCGGGAACAATCTTCCCGCATCTAGCCTGTCCAACCCCTGAAGAATTTTGTAAGTTTCTATAAGATCCCCCCTCAATCTTCTAAATTCCAGCGAGTACAAGCCGAGTCTATCCAGTCTTTCTTCATATGTAAGTCCTGACATCCCGGGAATCAGTCTGGTGAACCTTCTCTGTACTCCCTCTATGGCAAGAATGTCCTTCCTCAGATTAGGAGACCAAAACTGTACGCAATACTCCAGGTGTGGTCTCAACAAGACCCTGTACAACTGTAGTAGAACCTCCCTGCTCCTGTACTCAAATCCTTTTGCTATGAATGCTAACATACCATTCGCCTTCTTCACTGCCTGCTGCACCTGCATAGCCACAAATCGCTGGAGTAACTCAGCGGGACAGGCAGCATCTCTGGAGAGAAGGAATGGGTGACGCTTCGGGTCGAGACCCTTGTTCAGACTGAAAGTCGCGGGAAAAGGGAAAAGAGAGATACAGACGCCGATGTCGATCATCATCTATATAATCCCGTTTCTCTTTCCCGGGACTTTCAGTCTGAACAAGGGTCTCGGCCCGAAACGTCACCCATTCCTTCCCTACAATGAAATTCAGTTTAGTATACAGTTCATTACAAGTATCACTATACATAAGCACTTAGATACATCTTAGATAAGCATCTGAGATCCCGTACAAGTATATCGCAGTAGTACACCGAGACAGTATACAGCATCAGCAGTTTGGCGCCATTTTGAAGTCCGGGCAGGTGGGACTAGTGTAGATGGGGCATGTTGGCCGGTGTTGGCAAGTTGGGCCGTAGGGCCTGTTTCCACACTGTATCACTCTATGACTCTATAACTCCCAGTTGTTGTAAGTGCAGGGTTCAAGACCTGACCATGAAGGCCCGTTGCCATGGCGACGTTGCAGGGTGGGCCTGGGCAAGCGCGTCCTCCACCACTGTAGGCCACGTGCGGTCCACGTGCTCGGCCTCCAATTATGAAATCAAAGATAGATACTAAATACTGGAGTAACTCAAACCCGTTCAATAACAAATCAGTCTGAAGAAGGGTCTCGCCCAAAACATCACCCATTCCTCTCTCCAGAGATGCTGCCTGTCCCGCTGAGTTACTGCAGCATTTGTGTCCATCTTCGATTTAAACCAGCATCTGCGGTTCCTTCCTACACAACTTATGAAATTCTTTTGGTTTTTCACTCCCTATGAAATATTTTTCCTTTCTAATTATGAAATATTTAATGATCATCCCTTAACATTCCACAGTCAGGGGCAGCCTCTAGGACAGGGATGGGCAACGTTGTTCTGCATGGGGGCCGGGTCACATGTCTGTGAGCGGATGGCGGGCCACGTTGATCACGTGTACATGTGGATCCCGCCCCCATCCCGCCCCGGATCAAATCACGGAGGTAGACAAAAATGCTGGAGAAACTCAGCGGGTGAGGCAGCATCTATGCAATCCTTGCATGTCTCACCCGCTGAGTTCCTCCAGCATTTTTGTCTACCTTTGATTTTTTTCCAGCATCTGCAGTTCTTTCTTCAACGTGCCACAGAAGGTGCACGGCCGTGCCGACGGCTTTGCGCAGGATGCGGTAGAGTCAGAGCTTGGCCGCGCTCGGCGCTTCTCGGTTGGCCAGGCGATTTTGGGTTATGGGCCGCATTCGGCCCGGGGGCCTTAGGTTACCAATCCCTGCTCTAAACATAGAAACATAGAAATTAGGTGCAGGAGTAGGCCATTCGGCCCTTCGAGCCTGCACCGCCATTCAATATGATCATGGCAGATCATCCAACTCAGTATCCCGTACCTGCCTTCTCTCCATACCCCCTGATCCCCTTAGCCACAAGGGCCACATCTAACTCCCTCTTAAATATAGCCAATGAACTGTGGCCTCAACTACCCTCTGTGGCAGAGAGTTCCAGAGATTCACCACTCTCTGTGTGAAAAAAGTTCTTCTCATCTCGGTTTTAAAGGATTTCCCCCTTATCCTTAAGCTGTGACCCCTTGTCCTGGACTACCCTAACATCAGGAACAATCTTCCTGCATCTAGCCTGTCCAACCCCTTAAGAATTTTGTAAGTTTCTATAAGATCCCCTTCTCAATCTCCTAAATTCTAGAGAGTATAAACCAAGTCTATCCAGTCTTTCTTCATAAGACAGTCCTGACATCCCAGAATCAGTCTGGTGAACCGTCTCTGCACTCCCTCTATGGCAATAATGTCCTTCCTCAGATTTGGAGACCAAAACTGTACGCAATACTCCAGGTGTGGTCTCACCAAGACCCTGTACAACTGCATATCTGCTCCTAATCAAATCCTTTTGCAATGCAATAAAGCTAACATACTTCGCTTTCTTTACTGCTGCTGCACGGCATGCCTACCTTCAATGAAGGTGTACCAACACCCAGGTCTTGCTGCATCTCCCCCTTTCCCAATCGGCCACCGATTGGGAAATGACAATATATATACTCCCTTTAGGAGTATATAAGGTGTTAAACCGGGAGAGCTTACCAGAAAGTCTAAGGTAGCTTATAATGCATGTACATACACACACAAAGCACCATAAACAAAGTTGCAGCAGTACAGGTACAATAATGTTATGGCAATAACAATGGCAAACATGGGCGGAATGGCTATTAAATTTAGAAGTAAGAGATACAGCGTGGAAACAGGCCCTTCAGCCACCGTGTCCGTGCCAACCAGCGATCACCCCGTACTCCAGCACTATCCTACACACTAGGGAAATTAAGGGACTGACGTTTAGGGGTAACATGAGGGGGAACTTCTTTACTCAGAGAGTGGTAGCTGTGTGGAATGAGCTTCCAGTGAAGGTGGTGGAGGCAGGTTCGTTTTTATCATTTAAAAATAAATTGGATAGTTATATGGATGGGAAGGGAATGGAAGGTTATGGTCTGAGCGCAGGTATATGGGACTAGGGGAGAATATGTGTTTGACACGGACTAGAAGGGTCGAGATGGCCTGTTTCCGTGCTGTAATTGTTATATGGTTATATGGTTATATGGAAAATGGTCAATTTTACTGAAGGCAATTAACCTGCAAACCTACACGTCTTTGGAGTGTGGGAGGAAACCAGCATATCCGGAGAAAACCCACGTGGTCACAGGGAGAACATGTAAACTCTGTACAGACAGCGCCTATAGTCAGGATTGAACCCGGGCCTCTGGCGCTGTGAGGCAGCGACTCTACCTCTGCATGTATGATAGTGGTAGTGTATGGGGGTCGCTGGGAGGGCCAAAGGGCCTGTTTCCGTGCTGTAATTCTAAGCTAAACTAAATGGGGGGGCTGATAATGGCCCATTGTAGATTGGGTAAGAGGTGATAACAAAGAGATACTAGGAGGCGAACAGTGGAACTGGTAGGAAGTCTTGGGTGGGGGAAGGGGTGGAGAGGGAAAGCAAGGGTTACTTGAAGTTAGAGAAGTCAATGTTCATACCGCTGGGGTGTAATCTGCCCAAGCGAAATATGAGGTGCTGTTCCTCCAATTTGCTTTGGGCCTCACTCTGACAGTGGAGGAGGCCCAGGACAGAAAGGTCAGTGTGGGAATGGGAGGGGAGGGGAGTTAAGGTGTTTGGCAACCGGGAGATCAGGTTGGTTTAGGCGGACTTAGCGGAGGTGTTCGTCGAAACGATCGCCAAGCCTGCGCTTGGTCTCGCTGAAGTATAGGAGTCCACACTTGGAGCGTGGGATGCAGTAGATGAGGTTGGAGGAGGTGCAAGTGAACCCCTGACTCACCTGAATGGACTGTCAGGGTCTCTGGATGGAGTCGAGGGAGGCAGTCCTGGTGTTCACCTTGAATGTACCAATATTTACAGGTGGGGGTCACCTTGAATGTTTCATTATTTACAGGAGCCACATTGTAAGATTTATATTCTGAGCCACTTTGAGTTTGGTGGTATTTATAGAGGACAGCTTGATTTTAGCTGAATGTTTGTATTGGGAGCCACTTTGAACGTGTCAGTATATATTGGAGGGGTCACCTTGGCTCTTTCAGTCCCTATAGGGGGTCCCCTAGTGTGTGTGTGTCTGTATTTACAGGAGGCACTTTGAATATTGTATCAGGGGGGCAATTGACGTTTGCAGGGGGGCAATAGACAATAGACAATAGGTGCAGGAGTAGGCCATTCGGCCCTTCGAACCAGCACCGCCATTCAATGTGATCATGGCCCGATCATCCCCAATCAGTACCCCGTTCCTGCCTTCTCCCCATATCCCCTGACTCCACTATCTTTAAGAGCCCTATCTAGCTCTTTCTTGAAAGCATCCAGAGAACCGGCCTCCACCGCCCTCTGAGGCAGAGAATTCCACAGACTCACCACTCTCTGTGAGAAAAAGTGTTTCCTCGTCTCCGTTCTAAGTGGCTTAGTGTAATGTATTCATGCATATTCATGTATATGCTAATGAGTTGGTGTTGTATATAAGATGGGGATGTTGGGTAATAAAGCTCTCTTGTGATCCAGGCAGCCTGCGTGTAAGTTGTTATTCATTCTGCTGTCCGGAATATAACAAAATTGGCGACTTATTCTTAAACTGTGGCCCCTGGTTCTGGACTCCCCCAACATCGGGAACATGTTTCCTGCCTCTAGCGTGTCCAAACCCTTATATGTTTCAATGAGATCTCCTCTCATCCTTCTAAACTCCAGAGTGTACAAGCCCAGCCGCTCCATTCTCTCAGCATATGACAGTCCCGCCATCTCGGGAATTAACCTTGTAAACCTACGCTGCACTCCCTCAATAGCAAGAATAGCAAGCACAATCCCTGGGACTGTGTCAGTATTTACAGGAGGAATCTTAATTGTCATAGTCGCAGCAGGTTGCTAACATTTTTCAACATGTTGAAAATCCAGTGGCGACCAGAAAAAGGTACGACTCTTTGGGCGCCTACTCATAACCACACAGGCGTCACGTGTCGACATGGTCCCACACACACTAGGGACAAAGCACGTGCTTAGGATTCCAGCATCTGCAGTTCCCTGTGTCCCATTCCGTCTTCTCCCCGCTCCCGTCCGGCAGAAGGTACAGAAGCTTGAAAGCGCGCACCTCCACACTCAGGAACAGCTTCTTCCCCGCAGTTATCAGGCTTCTGAACGGACCTTCCATAAGCTAGTGTACTGTCCGATTCACCTCTACCCCATTTCTTTAACGGCCCTAACTTCTTCCTCCCACATCCCAAAGACATGTGGGACTGTATGTTAATTTTGCCTCTGTAAATTGCACCCTAGTCTGTCGGGAGCAAAGATCCTACAGCGAGCAAGATCGCCCACTCGACGAAAAAGACGTAGTACGGTCATGGGCAGATTCATGGGTCATTTCCGGCCCCGATTCCGTAACCGGCTTCCGTCTCCGCACCAAAGATCCCGTAGCGGAGCAAAGATACTAGTGCGGAGACGGAAGCCGGTTACGGAAACATCCTCGTAAAAATAAAAGTTCTTTGGGAAAAATCTTCTCCTCATTTTCAGAATTATAATTTATTAACACAAACTGTTCCCCCGCAACGTTGATTACACTGCGAGTCGGGTCGGGTCTGGTTACTGAAATGGATAAAAAAAAGGCCCACGTTCCGCTCCGTTGCGTACTACACGTCAGCCCATTGCAGTTAGCAGGAGTGGTCTATCTTGCTCCGCTATAGGATCTTTGATAGGGAGTGGGTGGGAAACTGGACTGAAAGGATGATAAATGGCAGACTCGATGGAGCGAAGGGCCTGTTTCCATGCTGTATCTTTTAATTGAATTCAATGTTATAAAGTTCTCTAATCCGGTCAACGTCCTGTTAGGATTCTAGTGGTGCATTGGTGCTGCTTCAGTATCTACAATGACACAAAGGTGATTCACCACCAACTAATGCGGCCACTATCTGGTAAACAGCCTCCACACCTGGCGTAGGCTTTAACTTGTCCCTGTCCTGGGACAAGTCTTTGATGAGGTTGGCTGCTTTCTGACTAAAATATGCGTTAATTAAAAATTTGAGTTTGAAAGTTATTTAAAATTATTTAAAAACCCGTTTAATTATTTTTCTGTTGGGAATTGGATACATTTTAGTTAATTGATTACGTTTTGTGAAAGGTATCTATTTCCCTGCAAGCTATTTCTCAACTTACGAATAAGGAGTAAGCCATTTAGAACGGAGACAAGGAAACATTTTTTCTCACAGAGAGTGGTGAGTCTGTGGAATTCTCTGCCTCAGAGGGTGGTGGATGCTTTCAAGAGAGAGCTAGATAGGGCTCTTAAAATAGTGGAGTCAGGGGATATGGGGAGAAGGCAGGAACGGGGTACTGATTGGGGATGATCAGCCATGATCACATTGAATGGCGGTGCTGGCCCGAAGGGCCGAATGGCCGACTCCTGCACCTATTGTCTATTGTCTATTGTCAAGCTTGAAATGTTGAAATCCAACTCTGGACTCTAAGGCGGCAAGATGGTGCAGCGGAAGAGTTGCTGCCTCACAGCTCCAGAGTCCCGGGTTGGATCCATGACTATGGGTGCTGTCTGTACCGAGTTTGTGCGTTCTCCCTGTGACCGCATGGGTTTTCTCTGGGTGCTCTGGTTTCCAATCACATCTGTTGCTATTGAGGGAAGTGCAGCGTAGGTTTACAAGGTTAATTCCAGGGATGGCAGGACTGTCAAATGTTGATAGAATGGAGCGGCTGGGCTTGTACACTCTGGAATTTAGGATGAGAGGGTATCTTATTGAAACATTATTAGAGATTATTAAGGGCTTGGACACACGATAGAGGCAGGAAATATGTTCCCGATGTTGGGGGAGTCCAGAACCAGGGGCCACACACAGTTTAAGAATAAGGAGCAAGCCATTTAGAACGGAGACGAGGAAACACTTTTTCACCCAGAGAGTTGTGAGTCTGTGGAATTCTCTGCCTCATAGGACGGTGGATGCCGGTTCTCTGGATGCTTTCATGAGAGAGTTAGATAGGGCTCTTAAAAATAGCGGAGTCAGGGGATATGGGGAGAAGGCAGGAACGGGGGGTACCGATTGTGGATGATCAGCCGTGATCGCAGTGAATGGCCGAATAGCCTACTTCTGCACCTATTGCCTATTGTCTATTGTCTATTGTCTATTATCCCAAAGACGTGCAGGTTAGATTTGTTCCCTCACAGCGCCAGAAATCCGGGTTTGATCTTGACTATTGGTGCTGTCTACACGGAGTTTGTACGTTCTCCCTGTGACCTGCGTGGGTTTTCTCCAGGTGCTCCTGTTTCCGCCGGAAGACATGTAGGCTAATTGGCCCTAGTGTCTTGTATAGGACTAGTGTACGGGTGATCGCTGGTCGGCGTGGGTTCGGTGAGCTGAAGGGCCTGTTTCCACACAGTATTTAAAAAATATATAATTAAGACTTGTTCATTCTTTGCAAAACTCTTAGTTTTCAAATTTCCTGTTTCCGCTGGCTTTTGTTTGTTAATACGTTTATGCCACATTCCCCTGTGATAATACAACTTGGTATTTATATCCATTCACCTCTGTCGAGCCTTGGGTACGCAACTTATTAATGAAGATATCTGATTTCCAATTTCATGAATGAACTCCTCAAGTGTGCAGCTCATGAATTGACACCTGAGACCGTACGGTTATGAATGGACATTTCTGACTTCGAATTTATGAATGAACATTCCAGGTCGTAGTAAAGGAGATCTCTGACCTTCATTGGGTTTTCTCATCCGTAGAAAGGTATAGGCTAATTAAGGACAGTCAGCACGGCTTTGTACGCAGTAGGTCTTAGGAACTTGATTGAGTTTTTTGAGGAGGTGTCAACTCCCAGATAAGGGACAAAAGGTCAAAATAAGGGACAAATTCCCAACGGCAATTCGTTGACCGACTGGGCTGTGACTGGGTGAATGATGAGTTGGCTCGGGTGCTGGACTGCACACAAAATCCAGCCGGCGGGCCAGCTGAGGAGTTTTGGCCCGGGCCGCATGACATCGCGCGCAAAGTCCGGCGCCCCGTCCAACTCGTGAACCGATGATCGGGGCCACGAGGGGTTGTGGTGGTGTCGGCGGTAAGTAAATGTCCGAAGTTCGGTGACTGGCCGGGCTGCCGACCAATGGGGCCACTGGCGAGGTGCTGCTGCTGCTGCTGCTGCTGCACTCCATGGGCTGCACTACGTCGGGACGGGTGAGGCGGGGGCCGGACGACCCGACAGTCCCCTCGACCCGAGGAGTAACAGTCAAATACGGGACAAGGGCGGTCCCGTACAGGTCAAACCAATTCAACGCAATATACGGGATGTCCCGGCTAATACAGGACAGTTGGCAACCCTAGTGACAAATGTGTTCGATGACTGTAAGGCAGCAAGGCCTTTGATAAAGTCCCTCATGCTAAGCCGATAGTGCCATGGTAGGCCGATAGTGAATATTAAGATGCATAGAATCCAGGGTGGATCGGTCATTTGGATTCAGAACTGGCTTACTCATAGAAGACAGGGTTATGTTGGAATGGTGTTATTCTGGCTGGAGGCCTGTACCCAGTGGAGTTCCGCAGGGATCTGTGCTAGAGGGAACTCTGTTATATATGCTGCGTACAGTTTTGGTCTCCAAATCTGAGGAAGGACAATATTCCATAGAGGGAGTGCAGAGACGGTTCACCAGACTGATTCCTGGGATGTCAGGACTGTCTTATGAAGAAAGACTGGATAGACTTGGTTTAAACTCTCTAGAATTTAGGAGATTGAGAGGGGATCTTATAGAAACTTACAAAATTCTTAAGGGGTTGGGCAGGCTAGATGCAGGAAGATTGTTCCCGATGTTGGGGAAGTCCAGAACAAGGGGTCACAGTTTAAGGATAAGGGGGAAATCTTTTAGGACCGAGGTGAGAAGAACGTTTTTCACACAGAGAGTGGTGAATCTCTGGAACTCTCTGCCACAGAGGGTAGTTGAGGCCAGTTCATTGGCGATATTTAAGAGGGAGTTAGATGTGGCCCTTGTGGCTAAGGGGATCAGAGGGTATGGAGAGAAGGCAGGTACGGGATACTGAGTTGGATGATCAGCCATGATCATATTGAATGGCGGAGCAGGCTCGAAGGGCCGAATGGTCCACTCTCCTGCACCTAATTTCTATGTTTCTATGTTTCTATGTTTGTGATATACATAAACTACTTTGATATAAATGTCGCCTTGGCCCCCCTGATCTCCAAACATTTAAATTCCCCTTCCAATTCCCACGCTGACCTTTCTGTCCTGGGCCTCCTCCACTGTCGGAGTGAGGCCAAAAACAAAATGGAGGAGCAGCACCTCTTTTTTCGCTTTTTTTAAAATTTCAAACTAGACTTTATTCGAGAAATAAATATATCCAATTCATAATAATAATAATAATACATTTTATTTTTGGGCACCTTTCAGACATCTCAAGGACACCTTACAAAGATTAACAGGAAATATAAACATATAATCAGAATAAAATAAATAATAAAGACATCACAGAAACACAAATTAAAAACAGAATTCAGTCCAAAAACAAAAAATCAAAAACACAATGTGAAGAGAGAACAGCGGTAGCTAAACCATGCCAGCGTCCACTCTCTCTTCACGGCAGCCATCTTGGACAAAGACTAACAGGATTACATACAGGCAGAAAATCATCCCCCCACAATGGATACCACTGTGGGGGAAGGCACAATGTCCAGTCCCCAACCCGAAGTTCACCCAAAGTCAGGCCTATTGAGGCCTCCGCTATTGCCTCTACGGAGGCCCGATGTTCCTGGCCGTTCTGGCCGGGTGGTGTTGCCACGGCGTCAGGAGAGTCCACTCAGCGGCTGGGCCACCTGGAACGGCCGCTTCCTAACTGGGGACCGCGGCTTCCGAAGCCGACAGGGACGCGCCGGGTTGGAGCTCCCAGGCTCCCGATGTTGAAATCGGCGCCGCCCGCTCCGCTCCGCAGACCCGCAGCCCGGAAGTGTTGAACTCGGCGGTCTCAGCTCACCGGAGTTCCAGCGCGTTGATCCAGCGCGGCGACCTAGGCAAGGCATCGCCCGCTCCGCTCCACGATAGCGCTCCAGCGCTGTGCCGCCACCGAGGCCAAGGTGCTGGGCGGTCCCCGCCAGGAAACGGCGCTCCACGCCCGCTGGTAGGCCGCGAGGACGGGTCGACGGGCAGCACGGAGAAAAAGCTGCCTCACCTACCAGGTAGGGACCTAGAAACAAAATTGCCCCCTACCCCCCACATTTAAAAGTCCATTTCTCCAAACGGACGAGACACAGGACTCACTAAAAACTTTAAAAAAGCAAATTAAACGGACGGCTGCTGGTTAGAAGCCGTTCCCCAAGCAGGCTCCTCCTCCAATAAATGATCCATACACAGCACCACCTGACATTCTCAGAGGCTATACATACATTCAATACAGTTTCCCCAAATCACAATTTTACCTCACACCCTTGCCACTCATGTGTCCCACTGGCGTGGAATCCCTTCCCTTATTTTGTGGTTTGAGCAGCTTACAATGCGGTGGTATGACTTTGATTTCTCTAATTTCAAGTAACCCTTGCGTTCTCTCTCGAGCGATCACACTGTACACTCGCTCTATCCCACACACACTAGGGACAATTTACATTGAAGCCGATTAACTTGCATGTCTTTGGAGTGTGGGAGGAAACCGGAGCACCCGGAGAAAACCCACGCAGGTCACGGGGGGAACGTACAAACTCCGTGCAGACAGCGCCCGTAGTCAGGATCGAACCTGGGACTCTGGCGCTGCGAGGGAACAAATCTACCGCTGATCTTTCTGTCCTGGGCCTCCTCCACGGTCAGAGTGAGGCCAAAAACAAAATGGAGGGACAGCACCTCATATTTCACGCTCCACCGTGAGCGCCCAAAAATAGGAAGGAATTTCTTGACCTAGAGGCTGGTGAATTTTTGGGAATCACCAGCCCTTAAAGTGATATGGAGACTCTGTCATTGAGTGTGTCCAAGAATTTAGTTTTTTGATATCAATGGGAAAAAAGGTTTTAAACACCTGACAGAATGTTCCAAGCACTCATCACCCTCTCCAAAGCCTCCACTCCCTCTTCTCCCCTCTCCCATCAGGCAAGAGGTACAGAAATGTGAAAACGCACACCTCCAGATTCAGAGACAGTTTCTTCCCAGCTGTTATGAGGCAACTGAATCATCCTACCACAACCAGAGAGCGGTGCTGAACTACTATCTACCTCATTGGAGACCCCCGGACTATCTTTGATTGCAATTTATTGGACTTAATCTTGCACAGAACGTTATTCACATTACTTCCTTTGTCATATATCAGTACACTGTGGACGGCTCGACTGTAATCATGTGTAGTCTTTCCGCTGACTGGTTAGCACGCAACAAAAGCTTCACTGTACCTCGGTACATGTGACAATAAATTGAACTCAAAGTCGGCCATGAAATTGCACACCATACAGTTTAGTTTAGTTGAGAACCATAGAAATATAGAAAATAGTCGCAGGAGTAGGCCATTTGGCTCCTGAGCCAGCACCGCCATTCAATATGATCATGGCAGATCATTCCCAATCAGTACCCCGTTCTTGCTTTTTCCCCAAATCCCTTGATTCCTTTAGCCCTAAGAGCTCTATCTAACTCTCTCTTGAAAACATCCAGTGAATCCAGAACCAGGGGCCACACGCAGTCTTAGAATAAAGGGGAGGTCATTTTAGACTGAGGTGAGAAAAAATGTTTTCACCCAGAGAGTTGTGAATTTGTGGAATTCCCTGCCATAGAGGGCAGTGGAGGCCAAGTCACTGGATGGATTTAAGAGAGAGTTATATAGAGCTCTAGGGGCTAGTGGAGTCAAGGGATATGGGGAGAAGGCAGGCATGGGTTATTCATAGGGGACGATCAGCCATGATCGCTGGCTCGAACGGCCGAATGGCCTCCTCCTGCACCTATTTTCTATGTTTCTATATTTCTATGAATTGGCCTCCACTGCCTTCCGTGCAGAGAATTCCACAGATTCACAACTCCCTGGGTGAAAAAGATTTTCCTCGTCTCGGTCCTAAATGGCCTATCGGGCTGTTTCCGCACTGCATCTCGATAGAGTCTAGAGTCTAAATCCCAGTGAATTCCATGTATTAACAATGATGTATCTGCTGTGACTGTTGCCTGCAGTTTAACGGAGGTGGCTCCTGGCAGCCACTTTGGCCCATTCCCCCCTGCACGATGGATACTGTTGCATAACAATGCGGTAAGGCAGCAAATAATTAATGCCAGGCTAGGAATAGCACTGCCCGATCACACTAATTAACTGCCATATCCATCACCTTAATTATTCATCTGATGTGCTGAGAGATAGTACCACAGCAGTCCCCGACCACAGTGAAAATGATAGGTAGACAAAAATGCTGGAGAAACTCAGCGGGTGAGGCAGCATCTATGGAGCGAAGGAATAGGTGATGTTTTGGGCCACTGAGTTACTCCAGCATTTTGTGTCTACCTGCATTTTATCAAACATCCCCATGGCGATCTTTTTTTACTCGCGGGCATTTTTCAGCATGTTGAAAAATACGCCGCGACCTGGCTGAGGCCTCGAGTACACGGAGACCACTCTCGTGCATGGAGGAGAGTTACGAAGACCTCCTAGGACCTTATAACCATATAACCATATAACAATTACAGCACGGAAACAGGCCATCTCGGCCCTACAAGCCCGTGCCGAACAAATATTTTTCCCCTTAGTCCCACCTGCCTGCATTCATACCATAACCCTCCATTCCCTTCTCATCCATATGCCTATCCAATTTATTTTTAAATGATACCAATGAACCTGCCTCCACCACTTCCACTGGAAGCTCATTCCACACCGCTACCACTCTCTGAGTAAAGAAGTTCCCCCTCATATTACCCCTAAACTTCTGTCCCTTAATTCTGAAGTCATGTCCTCTTGTTTGAATCTTCCCTATTCTCAAAGGGAAAAGCTTGTCCACATCAACTCTGTCTATCCCTCTCATCATTTTAAAGACCTCTATCAGGTCCCCCCTTAACCTTCTGCGCTCCAGAGAATAAAGACCTAACTTATTCAACCTTTCTCTGTAACTTAGTTGTTGAAACCCAGGCAACATTCTAGTAAATCTCCTCTGTACTCTCTCTATTTTGTTGACGTCCTTCCTATAATTGGGTGACCAAAATTGTACACCATACTCCAGAATTGGTTCCACCAATGCCTTGTACAATTTTAACATTACATCCCAGCTTCTATACTCAATGCTCTGATTTATAAAGGACCTTGTGTCGACCATGCCGCGAGTATGAGTCGAGGGCAAACCTCTTCTAAACTTGCCAATTAGTTTGCCGCAGTGGGACAGCCCCTTAAGAAGTCTGCATGTCGTAGTCTTGTGGACACCTGTTCAGGCACTTTCCGCTCAGGGTTCATCAATATTCAAAATAAATTGTATCCTGGCCTCTCAGTTGCTTTGAAAGGTTATCTTGAGAGGAAGGTAACCTTATCAATGATTAAGATGTGTGATTTGATGCTGAGATGTATTCAGTGTTGGCCCACACTCATGCCTGTTGCTTCTTCACCGTTCTGTACCCTCGCTAATTGTCTCCCTTATTTAGTTTAGTTTAGAAATACAGCGTGGAAACAGGCCCTTCCGCCCACTGGGTCCGTGCAATCCCCGCACTCTAAAACCCCTGTCCCACTGTCTAAGTTCATTCCAAGAGTTCTCCCGAGTTTGCCCTGATTCGAACTCGGAGATTTACAATAATGGCCACTCGTCGGTACTCGGGGCTCTCGTGAACATTTTTCATCATGTTGAAAAATCTTCACGGGTCTTCCCGTGCTTACCTGCCGTTAGCGAGTCTTCCCGAGTACCTGCCGTTAGCGTTACGAGACGTCCCCGAGCTCCGACGTACCCGCTACGTTCATTCTCCGTGCTTACCGCGAGTGCGATTTTTTTAGAAACTCGGGAGAGGTCTTGGAATGAACTCGTACCGTGGGACAGGGAACACTATCCTACACACACTAGAGACAATTTTACACATATTGTACACAATTTTACACGTTTTTTTACTCGTAGGTTTAGTCGAAGTAGGTCGTAGTAGGTCGGCATGTTAGTCGTAGGTAATCGAGGGTAGTCAAAGGTAGTCGTAGATAGTCTTCATCATAGTGGAAGGGAGGTCGAAGGAGGTCATCTTCACTCTCCACTATTCGGTGTCCAATTTTCCCGAAGTTAGTCGTAGGTAGTCTTCTACATAGTTGAAGGAGGTCTTCAACATGTCATTTTTTCACTCTCTCCTAAACTCTTCTAAACTCGTCAATTAGGTTGCCGCAGTGGGACAGCCCCTTTACCAAGATGACTTCCCTACTTCATGGTCTGAATATGGTTATTACTAGTGGCTTGAAGTCTGCTTCTAAACTGTGGGAGAATCGGCATGAACCATATAACAATATAACCATATAACAATTACAGCACGGAAACAGGCCATCTCGACCCTTCTAGTCCGTGCCGAACACATAATCTCCCCTAGTCCCATATACCTGCGCTCAGACCATAACCCTCCATTCCCTTCCCATCCATATAACTATCCAATTTATTTTTAAATCATAAAAACGAACTTGCCTCCACCACCTTCACTGGAAGCTCATTCCACACCGCTACCACTCTCTGAGTAAAGAAGTTCCCCCTCATGTTACCCCTAAACTTCAGTCCCTTGATTCTCAAGTCATGTCCCCTTGTTTGAATCTTCCCTACTCTCAGTGGGAAAAGCTTTTCCACGTCAACTCTGTCTATCCCTCTCATCATTTTAAAAACCTCTATCAAGTCCCCCCTTAACCTTCTGCGCTCCAAAGAATAAAGCCCTAACTTGTTCAACCTTTCTCTGTAACTTAGTTGCTGAAACCCAGGCAACATTCTAGTAAATCTCCTCTGTACTCTCTCTATTTTGTTGACATCCTTCCTATAATTAGGCGACCAAAATTGTACACCATACTCCAGAATTGGCCTCACCAATGCCTTGTACAATTTTAACATTACATCCCAACTTCTATACTCAATGAAATGGGATTCCCATTAAATCAGATGGTTTACCTAACCTTGGTACTGAAGGACATATTTTATCTCACATTTATAGTTAGTCAATTTCCCCTTGAAGGCAACACAGGATATTGCCGAGACTTACTGGAATCCTCCTCCCCATGTCCATAGTGGCGCAGCGGTAGAGTTGCTGCCTCACAGCGCCAGGGACCCGGGTTCGATCCTGACTATGGGCGCTGTCTGTACGGAGTTTGTACCTTCTCCCCGTGACCTGCGTGAGTTTTCTCCGAGATCTTCGGTTTCCTCCCACACTCCCAAAGACGTACAGGTTTGTAGGTTAATTGGCCCAGTACAAATGTAAAAATGTTCCCTTCGGTTAAAAATCCAGATGCTGGTTTAAACCGAAGATAGACACAAAGTGCTGGAGTAACTCAGCGGGACAGGCAGCATCTCTGGAGAGAAGGAATGGGTGACGTTTCAGGTCTCCAGTCTGAAGAAGGGTGTAGGATTGTGTCAATGTGCGGGGATCGCTGGTCGGCACGGACTCAAGATTTAAATTTCAAGTTTCAAGTGAGTTTATTGTCATGTGTCCCAGATAGGACAATGAAATTCTTGCTTTGCTTCAGCACAACAGAATATAGTAGGCATGAATACAGAACAGATCAGTGTGTCCATATACCATTGTATAAATATATACACACATCAATAAATAATCTGATAAAGTGCAAATAGCAGATAATGGGCTATTAATGTTCAGAATTTTGTCCGAGCCAAGTTTAATGGTTGTGGGGAAGGAGCTATTCCTGAACCTGGTTGTTACAGTCTTCAGGCTCCTGTACCTTCTACCTGAAGGTAGCGGGGAGATGAGTGTGTGGCCAGGATGGTGTGGGTCCTTGATGATACTGCCAGACTCAGTGGGCCAAAGGGCCTGTTTCCACATTGTATCTAATATAAACTAAACTGAACGATCCTGACCGAGAAATCTATTGCTGTTCCTTCACCATTGCTGGGTCAAATTCCAGGAACTCCCTCTCTGACAGGGTGTGGGTGTTGCCGCATCTAAGTACTGCAGCGGTTGAAGCAGACAGCTCACTCTCATAAGACACAGGAACAGAATTAGGTCCTTTGGCCCACCTGCTCCGCCATTCGATCTTGGCCGATCTATTTTCTCCTCTCAACTGCCTTCACCACGTAACCCATGATGCCCTCGCTAATCAAGAACCCTAAGGAGGGTCTCGACCCGAAACGTCACCCATTCCTTCTCTCCAGAGATGCTGCCTGTCCCGCTGAGTTACTCCAGCATTTTGTATCTATCTTCGGTTTAAACCAGCATCTGCCGTTCCCTCCTATCAACCTCCGCTTTAAAAATACCAATGACTTGGCAATGAATTCCACAGATTCACCACCCTCTGGCTAACGAAATTCCTCTCGATTCTAAAGACACACCCTTTAATTCTGAGGCTGTGCCCTCTGGTCCTGGATTCTCCGACTACTGAAAAGACTTCTCCACACCCACTCTATATAGGACCTCTCAAGGACAATGAGGGAATGGGCAAAGCCCACGGTATGAATGAATTAAAAAATCTCAATCAGATCAGAAAGAATGGTGTTAAGTTACTGTACATATTACAGTGTAGGTTAGACTGCCGGATAGGCCCGGTTAATTAAAAAAGAACTGTTTATTGCCTGGGGCTAGCCGTAATTCAGATCTCTCATTTTAACATCCAGCATAAAATCTCAGTGTGAGCCACAACATCAAGGTCATTAACCCATTAACATGGCAAGGCAAGGCAAGGCAACTTTATTTATATAGCACATTTCATACACGAGGCAGACTCAAAGTGCTTCACATAAAAACATGTCACACAATAAAATGAAATAATAAAATGAAATAAAATAGAACTAAAAGAAAAGAAAAGCAAAATTAAAAATGCATTATAAAAAGTGCAAAAGTTAAAAGTGCAATGTAGTTAAGATTTAGCTGAAAGCTAAAGTAAACATAAAAGTTTTCAGTCTTGTTTTAAAAGTGGTCAAAGTTGAGGCAAGTCTTAAATCTTCAGGAAGTTTATTCCAGCTATTTGTTGCATAGTAACTAAATCCTGCTTTCCCATGTTTTGTATTTACTCTGGGAATCACTAACAGATTGGTTTCAGAAGATCTTAGCGGTCTAGAAGGCTGTAATAAGCAACTGATGGACCTGTCCCACTCAGGCGATTTTTTAAACGACCATAGGCGACCAGGCCACATGGTCGCCGGGGTGTCGCCTGTATAGTCGTGAGTCGTCCCCTCAGTTGCCCGAAGAGTCGCAGCGTCTTTCTGGTCGCTGCTGGGTTTTCAACAACCGTTACATCTGAGCCTTTGTCTGAGCCATTTATATTGGCTGAGCCTGAAATCTGCAACATCCAGGTTCAGGAATAGCTCCTTCCCCACAGCCATCAGACTATTAAACTCTTCAAACAAAAATCTGAACTTTAATAGCCTATTGCACTTTATCTGCTTATTTATGTGTGTGTATATATATATATATATATTCTATGGTATATGGACACACTGATCTGTTCTGTATTCATGCCTACTATATTCAGTTGTGCTGAAGCAAAGCAAGAATTTCATTGTCCTATCTGGGACACATGACAATAAACTCTCTTGAACTTGATCTTATAAAAAGTTGTACAAAGTTGAGGCCCCAATACCAACATCCCACTCATTACATAATCTGTGCCAACACTGTGTGTCCCACGGATCTTCCGCCAACATCAACATGTCACCTACAACACCGTGAGATTTAATTTTCATCAATAACCTTTCATGTGGCACCAGTTGCGGACTGGCCAGGGTGTCAGCTTGCCCCATGGCGAGTGGGCCACTGATGAAGTGGGGCCCCCTTTGTCTCCTGGCAACCAATATTTTTAGGCCCAGTCCGCCACCTTGTCAAATACCTCCCAGAAACCAAAATATAGAACATGTCACCACTTCAAGTAACTCCAAAAAAGTAGTCGGTGTGAAACCACGTCTCAAAACCACGATGACTTTGGTTGTTTACTGCTGAAGGCATTTGCGGTTCAATCCTGGGTCTGGCTTTCATTTGGGACCCAATTGTCCCCTTAATTATGCCTCAGGTCAGGACATCATTGTAGCCCCCCCCCCCCTCAGTCACGACTGACCATGGGTGAACGTCAGTCAGGGCAACACACAAAGAAAATCTGAGAAACATAGAAAATAGGTGCAGGAGGAGGCCATTCGGCCCTTCACCGCCATTCATTGTGATCATGGCTGATCGTCCCCAGTCAATAACCCGTGCCTGCCTTCTCCCCATATCCCTTGATTCCACTAGTCCCTAGAGCTCTATATAACTCTCTCTTAAACCCATCCAGTGATGGTGGAGTAGACTTGATGGGCCAAATGGCCTAATTCTATATTTAAGAGGGAGTTAGATGTGGCCCTTGTGGCTAAGGGGATCAGGGGGTATGGAGAGAAGGCAGGTACGGGATACTGAGTTGGATGATCAGCCATGATCATATTGAATGGCGGTGCAGGCTCGAAGGACCGAATGGCCTACTCCTGCACCTAATTTCTATGTTTCTATGTAATTCTACTGGCCTAATGGTTAATTCTAATGGCCTAATTCTAGCTTTCAAGAGAGAGCTAGATAGGGCTCTTAAAAGATAGCGGAGTCAGGGAGAAGGCAGGAACGGGGTACTGATTGGGGATGATCAGCCATGATCACGTTGAATGGCGGTGCTGGCTCGAAGGGCCGAATGGCCTACTCCTGCACCTATTGTCTTATCACTAACAGCTAAGATTCTTAATCCTATTGCTCAGGAAACCATTCTCCCATTTGTCCAGTATATAGGCATCATAAAGACACTCCTCTTATCTCACGACCGGGTTTGTTGAAACAAGGAACTGCAGATGTTTTTTTCAACAAAATAAAGACACAAAGTGCTGGAGTAACTCAGTGGGTCAGGCAGTATCTCTTGAGAACATGGGTAGAAGATGTTTCAGGTCGGGATCCTTCTTCAGAACTAAAGAAGACTCCCGACTCGAAACGTCACCTATCCATGTTCTCCAGATATGCTGCCTGACCCGTAGAGTTACTCCAGCACTTTGTGTCTATCTTCCACCGATCTAAACTCTCCATTCCCTGCATGTCCACCAGTCTATGGAAAAACGTCTTCAATGCCGCTATTGTTCATAGGTTCATATGTGACAGGACAGAACTAGGCCATTCGGCCCATCAGGTCTACTCCGCTATTCAATCATGGCTGAGCCATCTCTCCCTCCTAACCCCATTCTCCTGCCTTCTCCCCATAACCCCTGACACCCGAACTAATCAAGAATCTATCTATCTCTACCTTAAAAATATTCATTGACTTGGCCTCCAGAATTCCACGGATTCACCACCCTCTGACTAAAGAAATTCCTGTATCTCCTTCCTAAAGGAACGTTCTTTAATTCTGAAGCTGCCTCAACCATGTCCCCAGGCATCCACCACTCTCTATACACACGACTTCTTCACGCATTAAGTTTGACTGTGTCTGACTTCTCCAAGTTCAGCTTCTGTTTTCAACCCATTGCTGTTTCAAGTATCTTCGACAGTGCTTCAAGATCTCTTAAGGGGTTGGACAGGCTAGATGCAGGAAGATTGTTCCCGATGTTGGGGAAGTCCAGGACAAGGGGTCACAGCTTAAGGATAAGGGGGAAATCCTTTAAAAACGAGATGAGGAGAACTTTTTTCACACAGAGAGTGGTGAATCTCTGGAACTCTCTGCTACAGAGGGTAGTCGAGGCCAGTTCATTGGCTATATTTAAGAGGGAGTTAGATGTGGCCCTTGTGGCCAAGGGGATCAGAGGGTATGGAGAGAAGGCAGGTACGGGATACTGAGTTGGATGATCAGCCATGATCATATTGAATGGCGGTGCAGGCTCGAAGGGCCAAATGGCCTACTCCTGCACCTCATTTCTATGTTTCTATGTTTCTAGGTAATGTGTGACTTGGTCGTTGACCCAAATGGAAATGAAATTAGACTTGATGAATGAGATCTGAAGAATTCCCTACCCACCTATTTCCATCATTCTAGAATGGGAATGACGGGAGGAGAGGGGAGAGTGTATGAGAGAAAGAAGAAGAGTGCGAGAGAGGGAAGGAGAGAGAGGGGGGAAGGAGAGGGAGAGGTAGAGAGAGTGAGAGAGGGAGTGAGAGGGGGTGAGAGACAGACGGAGAGGGAGAGAGAGAGTGAGAGAGAGAGGGCGAGGAAGAGACCGTGTTCCACATTTATATGGAGTGTGAGAGGCTACTGCCCCTGTATCAATATCTGAAGGGGTTGTTCCTAAAGTTCTGGTTACATTTTAGTCCTACGATTCTTGTGTTTGGACACAAGGCAGGGTGTGGGGAGAGCCAAGTGGGAGGGTGGGACCTACCTGTCGGTCTACTCCTGGGCCTGGCCAAGATGGCCATACGTGGGTCCAGGCAGCAGGCGATGGATGGTCAGGCAAGAGTCGGCTGCCTGCCCCTCTTTCGGGCCTACGTCCGTGCACGTGTGTCCCTGGAGAGGGAACATGCGGTGCTCACGGGGACTTTGGAGGTATTCCGTGGGCGCTGGTCACCGCGTGGGGTTGAGAGTATTGTGAATAATGATTGTAATGTTGTACTATAATGACACAATATAATGTAAGTTCGTTTTGTGTATGACTTGATCTGTTGTAGTATTTGATGTGTTGAATAAAGTCTTTGAAAAAGAAAAAATTAGAAAAAAAAAGGGGATATTGCAATTTGTGTGCTGCAGTCTTGCATGTTGTATGTTGTTGTGGCAGTGTAGATGTTGACAGCAGGATGTCAGGACTGTCTTATGAGGAAAGACTGGATAGACTTGGTTTATACTCTCTAGAATTTAGGAGATTGAGAGGGGATCTTATAGAAACTTACAAAATTCTTAAGGGGTTGGACAGGCTAGATGCAGGAAGATTGTTCCCGATGTTGGGGAAGTCCGGGACAAGGGGTCACAGCTTAAGGATAAGGGGGAAATCCTTTAAAACCGAGATGAGAAGAACTTTTTTCACACAGAGAGTGGTGAATCTCTGGAACTTTCTGCCGCAGAGGGTAGTCGAGGCCACAGTTCATTGGCTATATTTAAGAGGGAGTTAGATGTGGCCCTTGTGGCTAAGGGGATCAGAGGGTATGGAGAGAAGGCAGGTACGGGATACTGAGTTGGATGATCAGCCATGATCATATTGAATGGCGGTGCAGGCTCAAAGGGCCGAATGGCCTACTCCTGCACCTAATTTCTATGTTTCTATGTTTCTATTCTACGTTAGGCCTGGGCATTCAAAAAACAACAACCCAAGCAGCCATTTCCTGACGTAGATGGGAAGGCAAGTTTCGCAGCTAACCGCGCTTCCTGTTTGGGGAGGCAGGTGTGGCGGCGATGTGCAGAAACGTGTAGCCGCACAAAGCCGCTGAGACCGCCACCTGTGGCAGCGATATGGGGAGCCCACCCCTGAAGGCCCTAACACAGCGGTGAAGCTCACAGCAGGAAACGCTCTTGTGTTAACCTCAGTGACATTACCCTGTGGAGGGCTGCTCTTAATGTAAAGATACATCAAGCCCACAGTGACCAGCAATCACCCCATACACTAGCCCTATCCTACACACAAGTCAAGTCAAGTCCATTTTATTCCTATAGCACATTTAAAAACATCTCTCGTTGACCAAAGTGCTTTACATCAGTGCGGGCACTAACGTTCTTCAAACAGATCAAGAAGGAACTGCAGATGCTGGAAAAATCGAAGGTAGACAAAAATGCTGGAGAAACTCAGTGGGTGCAGCAGCATCTATGGAGCGAAGGAAATAGGCAACGTTTCGGTTTGAGACACTTCTTCATGGTCTGAAGAAGGGTTTTGGCCCATAATGGTGCTACATACAGTGGTACATAGATCTAACAATACATACATAAATACATACATGTAGCCCTACCTCAGAGGTCCTCGAGAAACGCTTGTGAGTAGAAATAAGTTTTAAGTCTCGGTTTAGAGTTGATGGAGGGGGCAGTTCTGATGGGAAGGGGGATGATGTTCCACAGTCTAGGAGCTGCAACTGCAAAGGTGCGGTCGGTCGCCCCTGAGCTTGTGCCTAGACCGCGGGATGTTCAGTAACACCAAGTCGGCCGATCTGAGGGACCTGGAGGTGGTGCGGTGGGTGAACAGACTATTGATGTAGGTGGGGCCGAGCTCGTTAAGGGCTTTGTAGGCATAAAGGAGGAGCTTGAAATTGATTCGGAACCGCACAGGGAGCCAGTGGAGAGAGGCCAGGATCGATAGACACAATTTAACGAAGCCAATTAATCTACAAACCTGAAATGTGGGAGGAGACCCGAGCACCCGGAGAAAACCCACGCAGGACACGGGGAGAACGTGCAAACTCCATACAGACAGCACCGAACCTTGACTATACACTATATTCAATACTCTGAATGATGGCCAATGCACCATTCAGTTCTAGACCACCCTATCCACCTGTGATGCCACTTGTAAGCAACTATGTCTCTTATAACATCAAAAGAAACGTCAGTGACTGGGCATTACATAGCGTGGAAATAAATGCAGAGAGGGAATGATCACAGCAACTGCAAACAGGTGATTATGGAGAGAGGGAGGGAAGAGAGATGGGAGAGAGAGAGGGAGAGAGAGAGGGGGAGAGGGAGACTTCTCCCCATATCCCCTGACTCTGCTATCTTTAAGAGCCCTATCTGGCTCTCTCTTGAAAGCATCTAGAGAACCTGTCACCACTGCCCTCTGAGGCAGATAATTCCACAGACTCATCACTCTCTGTGAGAAAAAGTGTTTCCTCACCTCTGTTCTAAATTGCTTACTCCTTATTCTTAGAAACATAGAAACATAGAAATTAGGTGCAGGAGTAGGCCATTCGGCCCTTCGAGCCTGCACCGCCATTCAATATGATCATGGCTGATCATCCAACTCAGTATCCCGTACCTGCCTTCTCTCCATACCCCCTGATCCCCTTAGCCACAAGGGCCACATCTAACTCCCTCTTAAATATAGCCAATGAAGTGGCCTCAACTACCCTCTGTGGCAGAGAGTTCCAGAGATTCACCACTCTCTGCGTGAAAAAAGTTCTTCTCATCTCGGTTTTAAAGGATTTCCCCTTTATCCTTAAGTATTCTTAAACTGTGTGGCCCCTTGACTCCCCCAACATCGGGAACATATAACCATATAACAATTACAGCACGGAAACAGGCCATCTCGGCCCTACAAGTCCGTGCCAAACAACTTTTTTTCCCTTAGTCCCACCTGCCTGCACTCATACCATAACCCTCCATTCCCTTCTCATCCATATGCCTATCCAATTTATTTTTAAATGATACCAACGAACCTGCCTCCACCACTTCCACTGGAAGCTCATTCCACACCGCTACCACTCTCTGAGTAAAGAAGTTCCCCCTCATGTTACCCCTAAACTACTGTCCCTTAATTCTGAAGTCATGTTTCCTGCCTCCACCGCCTTCTGAGGCAGAGAAATCCACAGATGAGATGAGGGGAGCGAGGGGGATAGGGAGAGGGAGGGAGAGGGAGAGGGAAAACAGGGAGAGATAGAAGGGAGGTGTGGAGGTGGTGGTTGTGAGCTTTGTTAGCTTTCATTGCAAAAGGATTTGAGTATAGGAGCAGGGAGGTTCTACTGCAGTTGTACAGGGTCTTGGTGAGACCACACCTGGAGTATTGCATACAGTTTTGGTCTCCAAATCTGAGGAGGACATTATTGCCATAGAGGGAGTGCAGAGACGGTTCACCCAGACTGATTCCTGGGATGTCAGGACTGTCTTATGAAGAAAGACTGGATAGACTTGGTTTATACTCTCTAGAATTTAGAAGATTGAGAGGGGATCTTATAGAAACTTACAAAATTCTTAAGGGGTTGGACAGGCTAGATGCAGGAAGATTGTTCCCGATGTTAGGGAAGTCCAGGACAAGGGGTCACAGCTTAAGGATAAGGGGGAAATCCTTTAAAACCGAGATGAGAAGAACTTTTTTCACACAGAGAGTGGTGAATCTCTGGAAATCTCTGCCACAGAGGGTAGTTGAGGCCAGTTCATTGGCTATATTTAAGTGGGAGTTAGATGTGGCCCTTGTGGCCAAGGGGATCAGAGGGTATGGAGAGAAGGCAGGTACGGGATACTGAGTTGGATGATCAGCCATGATCATATTAAATGGCGGTGCAGGCTCGAAGGGCCGAATGGCCTACTCCTGCACCTAATTTCTATGTTTCTATGTTTCTATGTGAGGCATCGGATGTCCTCTCTGTTCTAACGCATGTTCACTCCCAGTAATGAGTGGGATGTACAGGATGCTGTGGATTCTCCATCAAGCCTGTAATACAACGAGTCAAGCTAACCAAAACACCAATTAACACAATTAGGATTGGTGGATCTCACTGGGGGAGAGAGAGAGCTAATAGATTGGGTTTAGCTGGGATTGCAGACGGCATGGTGGAGTTGCTGCCTTGCAGCGCCAGAGAGCCAGGTTCGATCCCGACTACGGGCCCTGTCTGTATGGAGTTTGTGCGTTCTCCCCGTGACCTGCGTGGGTTTTCTCCGGGTGCTCCGGTTTCCTTCCACACTCCAAATATACCGCTGCGACATTATCCCACGCACACTGGGGACAATTTTACATTTACACCAAAGCCAATTAACCTACAAACCTGCACGTCTTTGGAGTGTGGGAGGAAACTAAACATCTCTTGGTAAACCCACGCAGGTCACGGGGAGAACGTACAAACTCCGTACAGACAGCGCCCGTGGTCGGGATCGAACCCGGGTCTCCAGCTCTGCAAGTGCTGAATGGCAGCAACTTAGAAGGATGAGAGGGTATCTCATTGAAACATATAAGATTGTTAAGGGTTTGGACACGCTAGAGGCAGGAAACATGTTCCCGATGGCTAAATGGCTTACCCCTTAATCTTAAACTGTGGCCCCTGGTTCTGGACCCCCCCAACAGTTATGGGTGCTGTGGAAAGCTGGTGGAAGGTCTCTTATGTGCAGGAAGGAACTGCAGATGCTGGTTTACACTGAAGATAGACACAGAGTGCTGGAGTAACTCAGCGGGACGGGCAGCATCTCTGGAGAGAAGGATGGGTGACTTTTCGGATCATGAGTCTGAAGAAGGGTCTCAAGCCAAAACGTCGCCCATTCCTTCTCTCCGGGGAAGCTGCCTGTCCCGCTGAGCTACTCCAGCATTTAGTGAATGCTATTGAAAGGTCACTAAAACTTGCCTTGTTCAGTCAAGTGTGAGAGGCAGGAAGTCGTGTATGAACGCTCAGTCAGGCCACATTGGGAGCATTGCAGGCTGCAGTACAGGAAGGATGTGGGGGCTTTGGGGAGGGGGCACTGAAGGGGTTTGCAGGATGCTGCTCTGTGAGGAATATACTAGCTAGCAGGAGAGGATGGACAAGCTTCATTAGACACAAAAAGCTGGAGTAATTCAGCGGGACAGGCAGAATCTCTGGAGAGAAGGAATGGGTGACGTTTCGGGTCGAGACCCTTCTTCACTTGGACTGTTTTCTCTGAAGTGTCGGAGATTGAGGGGAGACCATATAGCATTTGATACTCCCATCCTGGGGGGGAAAAAAGACTTTGACTATCTACCCTATCTATGCCTCTCATCATTTTGTAATCTTAGTTTAGTTTAGTTTAGAGATACAGTGAGGAAATTCTATGTACTTCAATTAGAAGGATGAGAGGATATCTTATTGAAACATATAAGATTATTGAGCGGTTGGACACGCTAGAGGCAGGAAACATGTTCCCGATGTTGGGGGTCTTAGTTTAAGAATAAGTGGTAAGACATTTAGAACGGAGATGAGGACAAAAACGTTATCATAGATTTGTGAGTGGGTGGAATTCTCTGCCTCAGAGGGCGGTGGAGGTCGGTTCTCTGGATGCTTTCAAGAGAGAGCTAGATAGGGCTCTTATGGATAGTTAGCCAGCACCGCCATTCAATGTGATCGTGGCTGATCATCCCCAATCAGTACCCCGTTCCTGCCTTCCCCCCCATATCCTCTGACTCCGCTATCTTTAAGAGCCCTATCTAGCTCTCTCTTGAAAGTATCCAGAGAACCGGCCTCCACCGCCCTCTGAGGCAGAGAATTCCACACTCACAACTCTCTGTGAGAAAAAGTGTTTCCTCGTCTCCGTTCTAAATGGCTTACCCCAACATCGGGAAACTTATTCTTAAACTGTGTGTGGCTCCTGGTTCTGTAGATGGGGCATGTTGGCCGGTGTGGGCAGGATGGGCCTGTTTCCACTGTGTAACTCTATGAGTAACTCTAATCATCTGTATCAGTGACTCTCAACCCAGCAGGCTGGGCCTACACACATCCTGTGCTCACACAGATGCTGCCACGGCCCAGTTAGACTCAGCGACTAGGAACTGGAACCCCGGCTGATGTTCAAAATTAAACATTGAAACCAACCATGCAGTTCGACTTTGGAGTAACTCAGCGGGACAGGCAGCATCTCTGGAGGAAATGGATAGGTGACATTTCAGGTCAGGACCCTTCTTCAGACGTTTAGTTTAGTTTAAGATAGACACAAAATGCTGGAGTAACTCAGTGGGATAGGCAGCATTTCTGGAGAGAAGGGATGGGTGACGTTTAGATTAGATGAGATTATTTAATGACCACACAGTCAAGCTGGTGGAATTCAGGTTTCGGGTCAATAGACAGTAGATGCAGGAGTAGGCCATTCGGCCCTTCGAGCCAGCACCGCCATTCAATGTGATCATGGCTGATCATCCACAATCAGTACCCCGTTCCTGCCTTCTCCCCATATCCCCTGACTCCACTAAAGAAGGGTCTCGAAGGGTACAAGGTTAATTCCCGGGATGGCGGGACTGTTAGATGCTGAGAGAATGGAGCAGCTGGGCTTGTACACTTTGGAGTTTAGAAGGATGAGAGGGGATCTCATTGAAACATATAAGATTGTTAAAGGCTTGGACACGCTGGAGGCAGGAAACACATTCCCGATGTTGGGGCAGTTCAGAACCAGGAACCACACAGTTTAACAATAAGGAATAAGCCATTTAGAACGGAGACGAGGAAACACTTTTTCTCACAGAGAGTGGTGAGTCTGTGGAATTCTCTGCCTCAGAGGGCGGTGGAGGCCGGTTCTCTGGATGCTTTCAAGAGAGAGCTAGATAGGGCTCTTAAAAATAGCGGAGTCAGGTGATATGAGGAGAAGACAGGAACAGGGGTACTGATTGGGGATGATCAGCCACGATCACATTGAATGGCGGTGCTGGCTCAAAGGGCCGAATGGCCTACTCCTACACCTTGTGTCTATGCCAAGTGCTTTCCCTGACAGGGGGGGGGGGTGGGCGCTAATTCCAAACGACATTCCCGATCGCGCACCGCGATGGGAGAGGACTCGGAGAACTGGCCAGGCGTGATCCAAGCAAACAAGTGAACCACCTCAGAAGTAACTGGTACAAGTCTTTTATTGAGGCTAAATTTACAGCATTATAATCCCCACACCCCCCCCCCCCAAAAAAAATTCTTCAAATTTCTTTAGCGTTTCATATTCCATGGCGGTATTGTAGAATTTATACTCCATCCAAACTTGAGGCAGATACAGTAAGAATTATGTGCAAGTAAATTTTCTTCTACTGCTCCCATTAACCAATTTCAGATCAGATAAAGCATGGGTTAGACACAAAGTTAAGCACCCTCTCCATTGTCCCAGCAATTATCCCCACAGCAGACAGTATCGGCTCAATATAGAGCTCCCCTTCACACTGATTTCATCCAGCAATCGGAGGTCAGGAATGATAAAAATTTCAGATCGAGTTGCCCCCATCCACACACACACACACACACATACACATAAGACAAAAGTGTTTCACACTCGGTTGCAAGCTTCTACTGTGGTCATTTCACCCAGGTCAGTGGAGTTGGCGTTGAGTTATTAGACAGGTCTTGAGTTCGGGTGGTGGCGTTTCCGATCATATTGCACACAGCTGGCTCCTCCAGGTTAAACCGGGGAGACCTCGAACCCCACCGAGAGTTGGGGGTTCGAATCCAGGGGGCGGATTTTGGGAAAGGTGTCGGTTGGGTGGGGCTGCGCGAGATGGGGGGGGGGCCGCGGTGAAGTGTTTCCGTGGCGACCAGTGAGAGTGGGGATGGGAGACCCTGGGGTGCAAGGTGCATGAAAACATCCGGGGGGGGGGGGGGGGGGAAATAAGTCACATGTGAAGCAGGTAGAGGAACTGACATTGTACACCAGTGACTTGGAGGTGTCCTGTCCCCCCAACTCCCACTGCATTGCCCTTCGAAGTCAAGACCATCTACCTCGAACACCACACACTCACTTTTAATTTTGGCACACAGAGGTACCACTCCTGAACTATCGTGACGGGGAGGAGGGGGTCCATTTTGCGTTATTTAAGGCAAAGACACATTATCCTTGCATTAAATGGTTCTTTTTGCAGAAAGTATGAAATCCCCATATCTCACCAAATTATCTTTTAATTTTAAAAAGAAAGTCACAGCAGATTCAATCCCTTTGCCCTGATTCGGAGGAGGGGGGAGGGGAAGAGAAGGGAGGTGAACTGGGCAAGGTGCGTTGAATCAGTCCCCATTTTTCCCAATATGCCATCCCATTCAGACCAGAGGTCAGGACTTAATACTCCATGAAACTGCCTCTGACAGTGTTACAGTGAGCAACTCTGGGGAAAGTTCAAAATGGTTGTTTCAAAGGGGGGAAAAGAAAAGTTGTAAGCATCTGAACGGGGGAAACAAAGTCTTCCAAGTTACAGCCAGAGTTCAGACACATAAATGCCCAGAGTGTGGACATCTCCTGCTATAGGGGGTCCCCATTGCAGGTGCTCAGGGGCGACACCTAGCAGGAAGTGAGCGGTACAGCAGGGAACCCCTTTCACTCAGCTGAAGAAGGGTCTCGATCCGAAACGTTGCCTATTTCCTTCGCTCCATAGATGCTGCCTCACCCAGCTGAGTTTCTCCAGCATTTTGATTTTCCAGCATCTGCAGTTCCTTCTTAAACATCACCCGGCCTTTTGCCTGCTGAGAATTCGGGGAGATAATTAAAAGCAGGTTGTAAAAGTCTGGAGGGGTTGCGATGAGTAACGCTAAGGGCTGGGAGGCAGGCAGACAGGACGGGGACTCTGCATTTAAAGATTCACAAAGACCAGCAAATCAAAAACAAAAAAAACATGCACGACACAATTTTGATGGAATCCTGCTAAATGTATCAAATCTCGGCCCTGGTGATACTGGCAATTGTTGCCTTTGAACCTAAGGAGTGGGGGGGAGAAAGGGGGAATTAGCACCTCACGCCTGTCCCAGATGCTTGGCAGTGCAATTGGGCTGATCTGCCACCCCACCCACTCATCCTCAAGCACCTTCATTCCCAGCCCCACTGGCATCGTCTGATGTGGAAGGAAGGTTTCTCTGGGCAATGGCCCCACCATCTCATTAGCACCAGTGTACCGTAAGGTTGAGAGGAAGGAAGACCCAGGCCGACACAATTAGGGAGCGCCCTGAGTTTAGTACCGTTACGTAGATTAAATAATTCAAGCTTAATTTTGAAAAGCAACTTCAAGTTCGATGCCGCATCCTAAAGTTCTACCGTAGCAGAGGAAATTACCCGATGCAGAATTTGAAAAGTTCCCGTTCGAAACTCGACGATCACCCCCAAAATCATTCTGAAAGCAGATGGCGATCACATCCCAAATCCCAGCTCCATCTGTTGCACACAGGCCTTGAACCCCTAACACCAGAGGTATCGTGAGCTGAGCAAAGCTCCCCCCCCTGCGTTCTCCCACCTCCATAAATACTCCGGGTTCAGTCTATCAGATACGGTTTTCCCAGCCATCACCAATGGTGGTGTTAAACTGGGGAGAGGGAGGGGGGAGCTGAAAATAAAATGGCCAAGATCTCCACACCTTTCATAACACACACACACACATAAACACACACCTCCCACTGTGACAGTGTGTGGAAGGCGAGGATTTTATACACATCCAGTGCTGATGAACAGAACCAAGACACAGAGCGTTACTGAAAACTCCACACTCCACACGTTCTCCGTGGGGGGGTCTGAGTGGGCAACTTTATCAAGATCCTTCAAGCAGTACCAGGCTAGGTGGTGACATTTGAACAGACACAAACCTGCCCATTTGGATCCAAATTCTTATGGAGAACACAATGTGGGGTGGCACAATTTAAAATTTAAAAAAAAATTAGCTCCCCAATAACTTAAAAGGTGCCAAGGTGAAGTTTGAAGGCAATGATCAGTAGATTTATTAGTCAAGACTTCAAGAATATTAGCACTTTCATATGAAGAAAGACTGGATAGGCTCGGTTTGTACTCGCTAGAATTTAGAAGATTGAGGGGGGGGGGGATCTTATAGAAACTTATAAAATTCTTAAGGGGTTGGACAGGCTAGATACAGGAAGATTGTTCCCGATGTTGGGGAAGTCCAGAACAAGGGGTCACAGTTTAAGGATAAGGGGGAAATCTTTTAGGACCGAGATGAGGAAAACATTTTTCACACAGAGAGTGGTGAATCTGTGGAATTCTCTGCCACAGAAGGTAGTTGAGGCCACAGTTCATTGGCTATATTTAAGAGGGAGTTAGATGTGGCCCTTGTGGCTAAAGGGATCAGGGGGTATGGAGAGAAGGCAGGTACAGGATACTGAGTTGGATGATCAGCTATGATCATATTGAATGGCGGTGCAGGCTCGAAGGGCCGAATGGCCTACTCCTGCACCTATTTGCTATGTTTCTATGTCTATGAAGGAATAGTTACTTGGAAGCAAGGCATGATCTTACCACAGTGGTTCAGCTTTAGAGTGGAATTAACCTTAATTCTTCCGACCTTTGCTCACTTCAGAAAGATTAAGATTGTAAATTAGCCAATTATTTGGCAACGCAGGGCCCATAAGGTTTAGTAAGGTTGAATTTAAATAAAAACTTGCTTCCCATTCATTTACCAGTCTTATGTTCAATTATTTTTGTTACACTGGCCTATGCTCCAGTGTATTCACCCCCAACAGGCACCGATAGTAAAGGAAACACACTTTTGGTCTCATAGGTCACACACTTGAAACCTACAAGTGAAACTGCTAGTCAGGGTCACCTTGACGAGAGTGGATCCAATGAGAGAAAAAAAGTCTAACCGCACCCTCACTGTGTTCATCAAAACAAGGCAATTTACTAAAGAGAGATCTTGATAACATCACCCCTCGGTAGAAATAACTCATTTTTACAAATCTGTCATTAAAGTAACCAAGTTGCCCCATCACACACACACACACACCCCTCACAGGCCTTGAACCCACAGCACCAACGCTGCCGTGTTACAATACAGAATCGTTCCAATTGAAAAAGGCATGATGGATCTATGAGATTGATGTTCTGATTAAGGTCAGGGTTAGTGGGGGGGTGGAGAAATGGGGGTCTCTCCGACTGCTTCCTCGTTGCATAACATAGTGTGGAGGGCGTTTAATGAAATATAGTTGGGAGGAGGGGGGGGGGTTAGAAGTTTGGAAGCCGAGCGGTAACGCTGTAAGGGTTATCTTCCCCCCTCCCCCCTCCCCACCATTGCATAGCCTGTGTGCATATATCACAACCCCTCCCTCCCGCCGCCCCCTCTTAATTTCACCTCGAACACCAACCAGACCCGAGCTGGAATGAATTCGACAATTGGTTAGAGAATGTCCTCTCAGTCTCACCCCTCCCCAAAACAAAACAGAAATGTTTTCATTAAAGTAAACTTGTGTGTCTTGTACAAGTTAAGTTTTTTTTTCTTCTTCTCCTCCTCCTCCTTCTTCTTCTTAAAATATTTCATTCAACCAAAGCAGACCGAGGAAAGAGATTGTAATGCTGGGCGTCTCGTCTGGTTAAGATTTGTAATTTGAATTTAGCCAGGTGAGTCCTTCGTGGAGGCCGTCTCCCGAGGTGGCGCATGAGGGCTGCACATACCAATTCCTGTCTCTGATCCTGGTCAGGCCCAGTTTCTCCTGGATTTCGTGCGGTTTCATGGCATCGGGCAGGTCTTGTTTGTTGGCGAAAATCAGGATGATAGCATCCCTCATCTCGCGATCATTGATGATCCGATGCAGCTCCTGCTTCGCCTCGTCGATGCGATCGCGGTCGGCACAGTCCACCACGAAGATTAACCCCTGCGTGCCCGTGTAGTAGTGCCTCCACAGCGGCCTGATCTTGTCCTGTCCGCCCACGTCCCACACGTTGAACTTCACGTTCTTGTAGGTGACCGTCTCCACGTTGAAGCCCACCGTGGGGATGGTGGTGACGGACTGGCCCAGCTTCAGCTTGTACAGGATGGTCGTCTTGCCCGCTGCGTCCAAGCCCAGCATCAGTATCCTCATCTCCTTGCTGCCGAAGATCTTGGCGAACGCGTTACCCATCTTCGGTGCGGCGGGACGGGGGGGGGGGGGGGGGGGTACGGGAGGGACGGGAGGGGGGTAGGGAGGGTGAGGAAGGGGAGGGGGAGGGGAATACGGGGTGGGGTGGTGGGGATAAGAGGAGTCAAGTGGAGCTGCACAATATGTAGCCACAGAGATGCAACGCCGGCCGGCGATCAATGGGACGTGTAGTTTCAATGGAACGTTGATACAAGGCCCTTTGATACAAAGTCCACAAATTGCAACAAACGCCTCGATTCACAACCTCACCCGACAGCTTCCGCACTCATCCCTTCCAATGCCTTCATTTTTCATCTTCTCGGGGAACAAGAGAGAGAAAAAGGTTTTTCTCCCCAACACAACTCCTTGGCTTGTAATAATTTAAAAAAAAATTTGAGATTATATACACATCGGGGAGAAAATATCCATGAAACTGAACTCGCAGCCCCGGAGAGAGAGGAGAGGAGAGGAAAGGGCGCGGATGTAGATTGCAGCGAGCATGCGCTCACACACACACACTTGCCCACCTCCCTGTCTCTCTGCAACTTTTTAAAATGGCTCTGCCCGCCCTCTGTTAGTTAAGGTGGCCTTGCATCGCCTCCCCCTTGCCTCCGCCTCTTTTGTGTCACGCTTGCCGTTTCTCTGGTGCAATAGGCGGATTAGATCACCCTGAAAAACGCTCGGTTTCACCCCCTCCCTCCCTCCCCTCTCCCAGTTAAAATAAAACCTGCTGCGGTTCCTGCGGTATAATGCTGAACGCTATGCATGGGGAGTGCTGGACATAAAACCTCCTCTCCTCCCTTCCATTCCCTTCCCCTCCCCTCCTTCCTGAGATCCTCGCCAAGGCGTGGCCTCAGTCTCCGTTGCTTCATCTATAGTTGTCATTCATTTTTTCCTCGTTAAGGCCTTCAAAGTTCAAATCGACGTTGTTATACATTTGCCACAACGCCCGCTGCTCTGATTTGAGACGGTGGTTCCAGCGGCGACGTAGGAAACACCCCTCCCACCCCCATGGACTTTACACAGAAACTCGCACCGAAACAAGATAGATGCCGCCACCACCCACACCCCTCCCCGGCCTTAAACTTTCACCTCGTCAACTTTCCGGGGAGATGAGATGTCACCAAAGATAAGACACAAAAATGCTGGAGTAACTCAGCGGGACAGGCAGTATCTCTGGGGGAAAGGAACGGGTCGAGACCCTTCTTCAGATCTCACCAAAACCCACCAGGTCCAGGGATATTTATCAGAAGGGATGGGAGCAGAATTAGGCCATTCGGCCCATCTCCGCCATTCAATCGTGGCTGATCTATCTCTCCCTCCCAACCCCATTCTCCCGCCCTCTCCACCACAACCTCTGACACATCTATATTGGGGTTATTTGGAGATCAGAGTCTAATCGAAATTAATCTGAAAACACACACAAGGAACTACAGATAATGGGATCTGGAGAAAAGCACAGTGACTCAGCGGGAACGGCAGCATCTGTGAGGAGAAGGAATGGGTGACGTTTCGGGTCGAGACCTTTCTTCAGACTTCCTTCTAGAGTATAGTTTTGTAACTATTTCTAACATATTTTTTATATTTCAGTATTGCGTGGGAGTAATACTAAAAGCAGACGGAATTAATAATACAAATCCTCCCAACAGCTATAATCAATGTTTGTTAAATGATTTAATGTTTTTAGACTAAATCCGATTAGACACTGGAAGATACCGACCCCCTCAGTCCAAATGTTTACTGAAGAGAAGGAATGGGTGACGTTTCGGGTCGATACCCTTCTTCAGACAGAGTCAGGGCAGAGGGAAACTAGAGATAGGGAAGGGTAAGGTGTGAAAACGACAGAGGCTGGGACTATCCCAACGTTTAAGAAATAGTTAGACAGGTACATGGATAAGGGACAGGTTTGGAGGGATGTGGGCCAAATGCTGGCAGGTGGGACTAGTGTAGCTGGGACATGTTGGCCGGTGTGGGCAAGTTGGGCCGAAGGGCCTGTTTCCACTCTGTGACTATCAAAGCAGATTATGCTCCAGAGAATGTGGAATGGTTCAGTGTTAGCTGAGGGCAAAGTGACAACGAGGAATGCTATTGTTTTAATTTAAAAAAATAATATATTTGATTTCAAGTTGAATTTCTGAAACTTGGGTTCTGGACAAGAGTTGGCCATTAAGTGGGCGTGAGTAGACTGCATGGTCGCTGGTCTGGCTGCCTGCCTCCTGATGTTAGCGGGGAAGATATGGAGGCTCAGACATACAGCGGGCTCTCAGCGACCCACTGCCCCGACTTCACACACCTTCAGTCGGCGTCTGCTGCTGCGAAATAGACAGCCCCCTGCCGGCACTCACACATACACTGCAGGTGACACTGAGCAGTCTAAAGCAGCGCTACAGGGCTCTCCAGAAGGGCGGCGATAGAGCTGTTGCCTCACTGCTGCTGAGACCCGGGTTCGATCCTGACATCGGATGCTGTCTGCGTGGAGTTTGCATGATCCCCCGTTGCAAGATTACAGAGCTGCAACTACAGAGAAAGTGCAGATTAAAAAAAAAAAGTGCAGGTGCCCTAATGAGACAGATTGGGAGATTCGGATAGACCCATTCCGATAAGTAGACACAAGGAACTGCAAATGCTGCTATATACAAAAAAAAGACACAAAGTGCTGGAGTAACTCAGTAGGTCAGGCAGCCTCTCTGGAGGACATGATAGTTGACCAGCCCGGGATGGTTCCCGACCTGTAACATCACCTGTCCATGTTCTCCAGCGATGCTGAGTTACTCCAGCACTTTGTGGGTTTTTTTTGTAAAGCATAGAAACATAGAACATAGGTGCAAGAGTAGGCCATTCGGCCCTTTGAGCCAGCACCGCCATTCAATATGATCATGGCTGATCATCCAAAATCAGTACCCTGTTCCTACTTTTTCCTTACATCCCTTGATTCCTTTAGCCCAAACTCTCTCTTGAAAACATCCAGTGAATTGGCCTCCACTGTCATCTGTGTCAGAGAATTCAACAGATTCACAACTCTCTGGGTGAAAAGGTTTTTTCCAATCTCAGTCCTAAATGGCCTAGCCCTTATTCTTAAACTGTGACCCTGGTTCTGGATTCCCCCCAACATCAGGAACATTTTTCCTGCATCTAGTCTGTCCAATCCCTTAAGAATTTTATATGTTCCTATAAGATCTCCTCTCATCCTTTAAATTCCAGTGAACATAAGCCCAGTCAATCCATTCTTTCAATAGACAATAGGTGCAGGAGTAGGCCATACGGCCCTTCGAGCCAGCACCGCCATTCAATGTGATCATGGCTGATCATCCACAATCAGTACCCCGTTCCTGCCTTCTCCCCATATCCCCTGACTCCACCATCTTTAAGAGCCCTATCTAGCTCTCTTTTGAAAGTATCCAGAGAACCGGCCTCCACCACCCTCTGAGGCAGAGAATTCCACAGACTCTCCACTCTCTGTGAGAAAAAGTGTTTCCTCGTCTCCGTTCTAAATGGCTTACCCCTTATTCTTAAACTGTGGCCCCTGGTTCTGGACTCCCCCAACATCGGGAACACGTTTCCTGCCTCTAGCGTGTCCAAACCCTTAACAATCTTATATGTTTCAATGAAATCCCCTCTCACCCTTCTAAACTCCAGAGTGTACAAGCCCAGCCGTCCATTCTCTCAGCATATGACAATCCCGCCATCCCGGGATTTAACCTGGTGAACCTACGCTGCACTCCCTCAATAGCAAGAATGTCCTTCCTCCAATGAGGAGACCAAAAGCAGCATTTTGCAGTTTATTTCATTAACTTCTTGAAATTGGTTCATCCCCATCCTCCAATCTGCGTCATTAGGGCATCTGCACTTTTAACTTTTTGTAATTTTGTGTATTTTTTTCATCCCAAGAAGCAGCCTGCTTATGAATTTGATTATTTAATGTGCGCCAATACTGAAACATAATGCAACTGAGTGCCATACAAACAGTTTCCCTAAAATTAACTGGCTCTGGTCACCACAAACCTCTCTGTTACATACACAACAATTACCTGCTTCCCCATTCCCGGAAACAATGGGTGACGATTTGGATTGAGACCCTTCTACAGTCTGACGGAGGGTCTCGACCTGAAACGTCACCCATTCCTTCTGTCCAGAGATGCTGCCTGTCCCGCTGAATTACTCTAGTGAGTACGTTTATCGGCCAAGTATTCACATACAAGGAATTTGCCTTGGTGCTCCGCCCACAAGTAACAACATGACATAGTGACAATTACGAATGACTCAGAAAACACTAAACATTAATCATAAGACATTAATGATAAAACACCATTGATCAAGCATGTCTACCTTCGATTTAAACCAGCATCCACAGTTCCTTCCTCCCCATCCCCAGCACAGGTAGTAGAGGGGGATTTGATGGGCCGAATGGCCTAATTCTGCTCCTAGAACCTATGAAACATCTAATGAAATAGCCTCAGCGATGTCCCCTCCACAAGCCTCCTGGTTGGAAAGTTCCAGTTATTTACTGTGAGAAGAATTTCCTCCTTTAAATGACAGTTCTCTTACCATGTAACCTGGCCCCTTGTTTGAGTCTTCCACCAGAGGAAGCATCTCAATATGGCACAGATGAAGCATTGATGCTTCAATAAGATCACCTCACATTGCCCTAAACGTCAACGAATATAGACACCACATATATCATTGCCTCTAGGACAGCTCAGGGGTACATCTGGTAGAGTTCATCAGTTCAAGGCCATTCGGCCCATCAAGTCAACTCCACCATTCAGGAATAGCTGATCTATCTCTCTCTCTCAACCCCATTCTCCTGCCTTCTCCCCATAACCCTTGACTCCCATACTAATCAAGAATTTGTCAATGTCCACCTGTCAATCCATTGACTTGGCTTTCACAGCCGTCTGTGGCAATGAATCCCACAGATTCCTCCAGCTAAAGAAATTCCTCCTCGTCTCCTTTCTGAAGTGTATGCACTTTTATTCTGAGGCTGTGCCCTGTGGTCCTCGAATCTCCCAATAGTGGAAACATCCTCTTCACATCCACTCTATCCAGGTCTTTCACTATTCTGTAAGTTTCAAAGAGTTCCCCTTCATCCTTCTAAACTCCAGCGAGTACAGGCCCAGTTCTGTCAAACGCTCATCATAGGTTAACCCAATTATTCCTGCGATCTTTCTCATAAAGCTCTTCTGGACCCTCTCCAACACCACCACATCTTTCCTCAGATATAAGGCCCAAATATTGAGGGAGTGCAGCATAGGTTTACAAGGTTAATTCCTGGGATGGCGGGACTGTCATATGTTGAGAGAATGGAACGGCTGGGCTTGTACACTCTGGAGTTTAGAAGGATGAGAGGGCATCTCATTGAAACATATAAGATTGTTAAGGGTTTGGCCACACTAGAGGCAGGAAACATGTTCCCGATGTTGGGGGAGTCCAGAACCAGGGGCCACAGTTTAAGAATAAGGAGCAAGCCATTTAGAACAGAGACGAGGAAACACTTTTTCTCACAGAGAGTGGTGAGTCTGTGGAATTCTCTGGAGGGCGGTGGAGGCAGGTTCTCTGGATGCTTTCAAGAGAGAGCTAGATAGGGCTCTTAAAGATAGCGGAGTCAGGGGATATGTGGAGAAGGCAGGAACTGATTGTGGATGATCAGCCATGATCACATTGAATGGCGTTGCTGGCTGGAAGGGCCGAATGGCCTACTCCTGCACCTATTGTTTATTGTCCAAAACTGCTCACAATGCTCCAAATGTGGCCTAACCAGCGCCTTAGAGCCTCAGCATTACATCCCTGTTTTTGTATTCTAGTCCTCTCGAAATAAATGCTAACACTGCATTCGCCTTTCGCTAATACTGATTCGACTTGCAATGAATATTTTGGGCCAGTACCTCCAAGTCCGTTTGCACCTAAGATTTCTGAATTCTCTCCTCATTTAGATTATCATCATCATCGTCATAAGCATCAACGGCGCGCTGCCTTACAATGCCGTGTATGACAGTGATCGCAACTTCTACTGAAGTGTGGATGGCCGTTGGCTCGCTAGGAGCTCATCCGCCTTTTGACAGGTCTTGTTTTTGGTCCAGCTGGGGGTCCACAGCCCCCTCCTCACCTGGCAAACGGTTTTGTCGCCGACTATCCGACCATGGAGCAGGGTAGCACAGGATTACATGGTACCTGTGGCGGGGGGGTGGGGGGGGGGGGGGGGGAACTGGACATTGATATCTGCTCATCATTCTTTTGTTGTTAACGTCAGATCACCAAGGACAAAGAGGAGGCATCTGCATCTTTACTCCACACTGGAGCCACAGCCCTTACTCTGAGATGACAAGACAAAATGGGGATTATTACGGAAATGTGCTATAAGCCTTCACATTTTCAGAACGGGAGACTGACAGACAGACAGACAGGACAGTGTTCCCAAGTGTGCGTGGGCCAACTCTATGATGTTTAGATACATTTGTTCCAAGCCAAATCTATAATAGGAAACCTCAAAGAATTGAGACTGATGTGTGCTCTGTTTCACAGTGACATGACTCACACCCGACATACCCGTCTCTGTCATTCCGTCCAGAACTACGATTCACCTCTTTGGAGACCATCGGACTATCTTTACTGGACTTCATCTTGCACTAAACGCCATTTGCGTTATTCCCTTTTATCTTGTATCCACACACTGCGAATGGCTCGATTGTCATAATGTATTGATTGCAATGAACAATTTCCCTGCTGGGTAGACAGAAATGCTGGAGAAACTCAGCGGATGAGGCAGCATCTATGGAGCGAAGGAATAGGTGACGGTTTGGGTTGAGACCCATCTTCAAGGCGAGACCCTTCTTTAGTGTGAAGAAGACTATGTGATGATGTGTGATGTAACACAGGTACATACCACATAAGTCTGAAGAAGGGTCTCGACCCGAAACGTCACCTATTCCTTCACTCCATAGATGCTGCCTCACCTGCTGAGTTTCTCCACCATTTTTGTCTACCGTCGATTTTTCCAGCAGTTCTTTCTTGAAAATGTCCCTTCTGGGATAAGTAAAGGTCTATCGTATCGTATTGTCTTTCCGCTGACTGCTTAGCATGCAACAAAAGGTTTTCACTGTACCTCGGTACACGTGACAATAAACTAGACTGAAATGGGGTCGCAGTTGGAAAAGACACTTGGATAGGGTTCGAGCAGTTGGTCTTAACCTTTTTGGTATATGTACGAACAAAAATACTGTATGCGGTATGTAGTTAAAAACGCTGGAGAAACAGCGGGTGAGGCAGCAACTATGGTGTGAAGGAATAGATGACCTTTCGGGTCAAGACCCTTCGTCAGATATATGTGGTATGTACCTGCGTTAGGTCCTAATAATGGGCTCAACAAATGAATATGTTATTTATGATCCTTCATGTCCCCCGGTAAAGCCCCAAACGACCCCCCCCCCCCCAATGGGTGGCCCCGACCCCCAGGTTAAGAACCACTGGGTTAGAGAGATGACCCAGGCAAAGTGGACTAGCTTCGATGGGACATTTTGGTCATCATGGATCAGTTGGGCTGAAGAGCCTATTTCCATGCTGTACGGTTGTGATGTAAAACATAATAGAGTGGGAGATTGCAACCTCCACGTGGTCCGCCCTGTTTCGACGAATGTGCAATCAACCCGGCGTGCACAATCAAATAAGATCAAATAGAACAAGTTGTCCTACAACTATAAGGGCCTGTCCCACGAGCATGTGACCTGCATGCAGCAAGCGCGACCAAACCAGAACGGGGGCCGCGCGGAGGTAGAGTGAGTGACGTGACGTTCGAGCGAAGTCAAGACGCTGCGTACGGAGTGGAGACGCTGCGGGCCGGCAGGCCGTTGCCGCGCGGAATTTTTGAACACGGTCAGTTTTTCGGAGCCCCGCGTGATGTCGGGACCAGCTCCGCCCAACTCCATACGGCTCCACCGATCGACGTGGGACCGGCCCCGCGAGGCCGTACGGCTCAAGCGACCACGTTAGGTTCCGCTTGCCGCATGCAGTCACATGCTGGTGGGACAGGCCCTTTAGGTCGCGCTTAGAAACATAGAAACATAGAAATTAGGTGCAGGAGTAGGCCATTCGGCCCTTCGAGCCTGCACCGCCATTCAATATGATCATGGCTGATCATCCAACTCAGTATCCCATCCCTGCCTTCTCTCCATACCCCCTGATCCCCTTAGCCACAATGGCCACATCTAACTCCCTCTTAAATATAGCCAATGAACTGTGGCCTCGACTACCCTCTGTGGCAGAGAGTTCCAGAGATTCACCACTATCTGTGTGGAAAAAAGTTCTTCTCATCTCGGTTTTAAAGGATTTCCCCCTTATCCTTAAGCTGTGACCCCTTGTCCTGGACTTCCCCAACATCGGTAGCAATCTTCCTGCATCTAGCCTGTCCAACCCCTTAAGAATTTTGTAAGTTTCTATAAGATCCCCTCTCAATCTCCTAAATTCTAGAGAGTATAAACCAAGTCTATCCAGTCTTTCTTCATAAGACAGTCCTGACATCCCAGGAATCAGTCTGGTGAACCTTCTCTGCACTCCCTCTATGGCAATAATGTCCTTCCTCAGATTTGGAGACCAAAACTGTACGCAATACTCCGGATTCCGGAGTACGCAAGGAATCACATGCTCACGGGACAGGCCCTTTAGGCTGTGCACGCCATACGCAAGAAGATAAAACATAATTGAGCAGTCCCAAAGAGATTTGCACGACTACTTAAGATGAGAATGCTATCACAAGTTCTTATATAGAGAAACCCTTCACCACGATGACCATTGATCACTGGTTCACAATTCAACGTTGTCCTACTTTCGCACCCACTCCCGACACACTGGGGATAATTTAGAGGCCAATTAACGTACAAACCCACCGTCTTCAGTCCAATTGAGTTGAGATTATTGTCACGTGTGCCAAGTTACAGTGAAAAGCTTTTGTTGTGTGCTAACCAGCCAGAGTAAAGATGGTACATGATTACAATCGAGCCACACGCAGGGCACAGGCACAATGATGGGGTGTGGGAGGAAACCGGAGCAGTCACTGGGAGAATGTGCAGACTCCACACAGAGGTCAGGATCGAGTCCAGGTCTCCGGCTCTGAGAGGCAGCAACTCTACCACTGTGCTGCCTTGCGACTTTAAATATCCCATGCACAGAAATCATACAGCAACCTACTGCGTTCAGTTACTGGTTTATTTCTGTTGCTGAGGAAGTTTGGCGGGTTGAACTGGAATTGATGGACACGTGATCATCTGTGTCCATCCCCCCCCCCCCCAACCACCACTAATAATTAACCTGTGATTGTCCTTGAAACACGGGTTAATGTTTAGTTTAGAGATACAACGCAGAAACAGGGCCTTGAGCACCACACACGAACATTATCCTACACAATTGGGACAATTTACAATTGTTACCGAAGCCAATTAACTTACAAACGTGTTTAAGAAGGAACTGCAGATGCTGGAAAATCAAAGGTACACAAAAGTGCTGGAGAAACTCAGCGGGTGCAGCAGCATCTATGGAGCGAAGGAAATAGGCAACGTTTTGGGCCGAAACCCTTCTTCAGACTGATCTGAGCAATGGTGAGGCTCTATAAGGTGCTGGTCAGGCCACATTAGGAGTATTGTGAGCAGTTTTGGGCCCCGTATCTGAGGAAGGATGTGCTGGCTCTGGAGAGGGTCCAGAGGAGGTTTTTGAGAAGGATCACAGCAATAATTGGGTTAACGTCTGATGAGCATTTGTCGGCACTGGGCCTGTACTCGCTGGAGTTTAGAAGGATGACGGGACCCCATTGAAACTTACAGAATAGTGAAAGGCCTGGATAGAGTGGATGTGGAGAGGATGTTTCCATTAGTGGGAGAATCTAGGACCAGAGGTCACAGACTCACAATAAAAGTGCGTACACTTCAGAAAGGAGATGAGGGGGAATTTCTTTAGTCGGGGGGGGGGGGGGGGGGGAGGGGGGGGGGTGGGGTGGGGGGGGGGAGGGGGGTGGTGGGGGGGGGGGGAGGGGGGGGGGGGGGGGGGGGGGGGGGGGGGGGGGGGTAGAAGAAAGGAAAAAGCTGGAGGAGTCCGAAGGCTGAGGGATGGGAGGAGACAGCAAGGGCTAACAAAATTGGGAGAATTCAATGTTCATGCCCACAGGATGCAGACTCCCCAAGCGGAATATGAGGTGCTGTCCCTCCAATTTCCGGTGTTGCTCGCTCTGGCCATGGAGGAGACCCAGGACAGAGAGGTCGGATGGGGAATGGGAGGGGGAGTTGAAGTGCTGAGCCACCGGGAGGTCAGCTTGGTTATTGCGGACTGAGCGGAGGTGTTCAGCGAAACGATCGCCCAACCTCCGCTTGGTCTCACCGATGTAGATCAGCTGACATCTAAAGCAGCGGATGCAATAGATGAGGTTGGAGGAGATGCAGGTAAACCTCTGTCGCACCTGGAACGACTGCTTGGGTCCTTGAACCGAGTCGAGGGGGGAGGTAAAGGGACAAGTGTTGCATCTCTTGGGGTTGCAACGGAAAGTGCCCGGGGAGGGGGTGGTACGGGAGGGAAGGGAAGAATTGACAAGGGAGTTACGGAGGAAGCGGTCTTTGCGGAAGTCAGATACGGGGGGAGATGGGAAGATGTGGCGAGTGGTGGGGTCACGTTGGAGGTGGCGAAACTGACGGAGGATTACTTGTTGTATGTGACGGCTGGTGTAAGTCTTTGGAGTGTCGGAAGAAACCGGGGCTCCCGGAGAATAACCCACGCAGTCCCAGGGAGATTGTACAGCACCCGTGGTTAAGATTGAACCCGGGTCTCTGGCGCTGTGAGGCTGCAACTCTACCGCTGCTCCACCGTGCTGCCCTATTAGCCCAGACTCAGAGGCGAGCAATGGACATTTACTGCCCCTCTTTGAATGGACCCAGTGTTGCCCATCACATCCCACAGAGCCTTGACGTACACCTCATTCAAATCTCCCCTTGGCTCCACACAAGTGCTGTCGGAGCGTGAATCTCTGATTCTGAGCTTGAAGCCACACTCTGTTATTAATGAAAACAGAAGCAACAATTTTCCAGGCGGATGTTTGTGTGAACGTGTTTTTAAAACCAACGATACAAGGGCAAAAATCAAGCATTGCATTTCTGAAGATGGATAAACGAGGTCTATCTGACATAGAATTAGGTGCTAAATTTAATAGAGAAGATATTATTGCAAGGACTGGTTAAAGAAGGCATTGATTTGCAAGGTGACTGGTTTGTAAAACACAACTGAAATGGCGCCACCTGGTGGGCAGTGAATTAGAGGAGAGACAAGGAACAGAAGATGCTAAGATGGAAGCGCTGGAAGATCCAAGTGGGTCAGGCAGCACCTGTGGAGGGAAATGGACAAACAATATATCGGGTTGGTCCCTTCTTAAGACCGATGGAGCAGAGGATAAGATAGCTGGTGGAAACAACGCGAGGGGGAATTGAATTGAATTGAATCCTTTATTTGTCATTCAGACCTTTCGGTCTGAACGAAATGTCGTTGCCTGCAGCCATACATGTAATAAACAACACACAATAAACACAAATTAACATCCGCCACAGTGAGTTCACCAAGCACCTCCTCACTGTGATGGAGGTAAAAGTCTTAGAGTTACTGTCTCTTCCCTCCTCTTCTCCCTCTGCGCTGAGGTGATACCCCACCGGGCGACGGTAAGTCAGTCCCGCGGTTCAAGCTCCGTGGCCCGGGGGTGGTCGAAGCTGCCGCCCTCCAGTCCAGCGGACGCAGTTGTTGCCACGGGAGCTCCGGAAAACAGGCACCAATCTGTGACCCGCGAGCTCCTGACGATGTCGTCCACTGGCCCGCGGCCGAGCCCCGGATTCAGCTCGCCGCCGCCAGAACGCCGCCTCAACCACCGGAGCATCGTCTCCGCCCCGCACCGGGCCGCCGGTGATTAGCTTGACATAGTTGTTCAGAAATGTGCTTGTGTGTTTGCAGTTACATTAGGTGGCGAAGAGATGAAATACCTTCTGGAGTTTAAGCAGCACAGTGGTGGAGCCCGGTTCGATCCTTACCTCGGGTGCGTGGTGTGTGGCGTTTACAGGTTCTCTGTGACTGTGTGGGTTTTTCTCCAGGTGCCCCGGTTTCCTTCCACATCCCAAAGACAAGATCCAAGATTCAAGAGAGTTTATTGTCATGTGTCCCAGATAGGACAATGAAATTCATGCTTTGCTTCAGCACAACAGAACATAGTAGGCATGAATACAGAACAGATCAGTGTGTCCATATACACACACACACACAGATAAACTGATAAAGTGCAATGAGCTATTAATGTACAGAGTTTTGTTTGAGTTGAGTTTAATAGCCTGATGGCTGTGGGGAAGCAGCTATTCCTGAACCTGGATGTTGCAGTCTTCAGGCTCCTGTACCTTCTACCCGAAGGCAGCGGAGAGATGAGTGTGTGGCCAGGATGGTGTGGGTCCTTGATGATGCTGCCAGCCTTTTTGAGGCAGCGACTGCGATAGATCCCCTCGATGGTGGGGAGGTCAGAGCCAATGATGGACTGGGCAGTGTTTACAACCTTTTCCGCTCCTGGACGCTCAAGTTGCCGAACCAAGCCACGATGCAACCGGTCAGCATGCTCTCTACTGTGCACCTGTAGACGTTCGTGTGGGTTTGTAGATTAAATGGCTTCTGTAAAGTGCGTAGGATGCGAAACTGGATATCGATGGTTAGCACAGACTCGATGAGGGCCCGTTTCCACGCTGTATCTCTAAACAAAACGGATTCTTTTTATACACAGTGATGCCTGGTTTATAATGGGCAAAGTGTGCTAGTACAGAACTTGCATTGAACTTCTGTAACATATTTAGAGGAGCTGCTATCACTTTCTTTCAGATAATTGCCTCAGCTAAATTATTAAGATCACATGTTTATTTATTAACAGATAAAACCCGTCACAACCTTGAAACTCTAAAGAAGGGTCTCGACCCGGAACGTCACCTATCCCTTTATGTATATCTCGGCTCCATATGCAATGCCAGTGAACTCTGGAGGGACGATGACCTTAAAATGAAACTGGCACTGCACAGCATTAGTGACTTTGGTCAGTGGCGAAAGGTTATTCCAAGGTCAGGAACCTTAACCTTGGAACCTGGGTCTCGACCCTACATTTTATCAGCTAATCGCGAAGGTTATTGGCACCAGTCACATTTCAATCGGTAGCGTTCATGCCCCTGTCAAGTCAAGTTTATTTGTCACATACACATACGAGATGTGCAGTGAAATGAAAGTGACAATGCTCGTGGACTTTTGTGCAAAAGACAAACAACCAAACAACCAAACAAATTATAAACACAATCATAACACACATATTCTTTTACATAATAAATAATGGAAGGAAAAACGTTCTGTAGAGTTAGTCCCTGGTGAGATAGGCGTTTACAGTCCGAATTGCCTCTGGGAAGAAACTCCTTCTCAACCTCTCCGTTCTCACCGCATGGCAACGGAGGCGTTTGCCTGACCGTAGCAGCTGGAACAGTCCGTTGCAGGGGTGGAAGGGGTCTCCCATGATTTTGTTTGCTCTGGAGTTGCACCTCCTGTTGTATAGTTCCTGCAGGGGGGTGAGTGAAGTTCCCATAGTGCGTTCGGCCGAACGCACTACTCTCTGCAGAGCCTTCTTGTCCTTGGCAGAGCAATTCCCAAACCAGATGGTAATGTTCCCGGAAAAGATGCTTTCCACCGCCGCTCTGAATCAGAAAGTTGTGGCCTCCATGCCCATCCCAGAAACTTGAGCACATAAACCAAACTCAATGTTTAAGAAGGAACTGCAGATGCTGGAAAAATCAAAGGTAGACAAAAATGCTGGGTGAGGCAGCATCTCTGGAGTGAAGGAATAGATGACGTTTCGGGTCGAGACCCTTCTTCAGACTGATGTGGGGGAATTAAACTTCCTGGGGCTATTTAGAGTACTCCTATGCATTCTAACTACATATTCCACCTGCTATTTCTTCCCTCAGCTGTGTGGTATCCTGCTGACTTGCAATTTCTACAAATGATTAGTCAGACAAATAACTTTGTTAAACTTACCGTTTAAGCAAAACACTAAATTGGGCGATGAATGTGCAGTGAGGAAGTTAACTCACAATGGACAGGTACATGGAACGGACAGGTTTAGAGGGATGTGGGCCAAATGCAGGCAGGTGGGACTAGCGTAGATGGGGCATCCTAGTAGGCATGGGCAAGTTGGGCTGAAGGGCCCGTTTCCACACTGTAACATGGTTGTACTGATTGGGTATTTTCAGATTGAAAAATCTTTTTCATAGCAAAAGGATTTGAGTATAGGAGCAGGGAGGTTCTACTGCAGTTGTACAGGGTCTTGGTGAGACCACACCTGGAGCATTACGTACAGTTTTGGTCTCCTGATCTGAGGAAGGACATTCTTGTCATCGAGGGAGTACAGAGAAGGTTCACCAGACTGATTCCTGGGATGTCAGGACTTTCATATGAAGAAAGACCGGATAGACTCGGCTTGTACTCGCTAGAATTTAGAAGATTGAGGGGGGACCTTATAGAAACTTACAAAATTCTTAAGGGGTTGGACAGGCTAGATGCAGGAAGATTGTTCCTGATGTTGGGGAAGTCCAGAACAAGGGGTCACAGTTTAAGGATAAGGGGGAAATCTTTTAGGACCGAGATGAGGAAAACATTTTTCACACAGAGAGTGGTGAATCTGGGGAATTCTCTGCCACAGAAGGTAGTTGAGGCCAGTTAATTGGCTATATTTAAGAGGGAGTTAGATGTGGCCCTTGTGGTAAAGGGATCAGGGGGTATGGAGAGAAGGCAGGTACAGGATACTGAGTTGGATGATCAGCATTGATCATATTGAATTGGCGGTGCAAGCTCGAAGGGCCGAATGGCCTACTCCTGCACCTATTTTCTATGTTTCTATGTTTCTAGTACAACACTGTAAATTCCCAGCAGAAAACACTGTAAATTGTTATCTCAAAAATCTAAACTGTCCCCTTGGACAGTTGGAAGGTAAATAGCAGCGATTACTGTGCAACATGCAACTGCTAACATTCCCAAGGTCAAACTGATGTAAGTGATGTGGAAATATTGCAAGGTTGCAGAATCTTCAATCTAGTCTAGTTTAGTTTAGAGATACAGCGCGGAAACAGGCCCTTTGGCCCACCGAGTCCGCGCCGACCAGCGATCCCCGCACACTAGGGACAATTTACATTTATACCAAGCCAATTAACCAACAAACCTGCACGTCTTTGGAGTGTGGGAGGAAACCAGGACTTCCAGAGAAAAGCCACGCAGGTCACGGGGAGAACGTACAAACTCCGTACAGACAGCGCCCGTAGTCAGGATCGAACCCGGGTCTCTGGCGCTCCGTCAGTGTTCCAGGCGATCTTTCACAACACTGGGCCCATGTATCGGGGTGTACTGGTTGTTGCGAGTGTGAGAGGGTCCTGTATCTATACAGGATGATCTGCTAAATATAAAAACTGTGCAACAAACCAGCGGAGGGCATCAAATATTTACACAGATCCACAAACTTTTACCTTGCATTCACTTCATCCTTTCAACCCAACTTCCTGTGGGAGAGACTCTTCACGTTAATGTACGCTCCTGCATGTTTCAAAGTAACGTTAACTCGCTGTAACACTGAATTCTCAGCCCATATTTGCTCGTCCAAGGTTGTAAAATTGGACATATTTAAATAAGCTTCAACAGCAAGTTGCTGCCTTATGGGATTAAAAGTGGATTTGACAATAGAAAATAGGTGCAGGAGTAGGCCATTCGGCCCTTTGAGCCAGCACCGCCATTCAATGTGATCATGGCTGATCATCCCCAATCAGTACCCCGTTCCTGCCTTCTCCCCATATCCCCTGACTCCGCTATTTTTAAGAGCTCTCTCTTGAAAGCATCCAGAGAACCAGCCTCCACCGCCCTCTGAGGCAGAGAATTCCACAGACTCACCACTCTCTGTGAGAAAAAGTGTTTCCTCATCTCCGTTCTAAATGGCTTACTCCTTATTCTTAAACTGTGTGTGGCCCCTGGTTCGGGACTCCCCCAACATCGGGAACATGTTTCCTGCCTCTAGCGTGTCCAAGCCCTTAACAATCTTATATGTTTCAATAAGATCCCCTCTCATCCTTCTAAACTCCAGAGTGTACAAGCCCAGCTGCTCCACTCTCTCAGCATATGACAGTCCCTCCATCCGGGGATTTAACCTTGTAAAACTACACTGCACTCCCTCAATAGCAAGAATGTCCTTCCTCAAATTAGGGGACCAAAACTGCACACAATACTCCAGGTGTGGTCTCACTAGGGCCCTGTGCAACTGCAGAAGGACCTATTTGCTCCTATACTCAACTCCTTTTGTTATGAAGGCCAACAGGCCAAAATTGCACACAACACTCCAGGTGTGGTCTCACTCGGGCTCTGTACAACTGCAGAAGGACCTCTTTGGTTTGGTTTCATTATGACAAAATCTAATGTCCAGCTGTTTGGTCAATAAGATTGAATGGGCTTGAATGCAGGAAATCTCTTCTTCTTGCGTATGGCGTGCACAGCCTAAACTTGTAGGACAACTTGTTCTGTTTGATCCTCTGTTTGTGCACGCCAGGTTGATTGCATTCGTGGAAACAGGGTGGACCACGTGAAGGTTGTAATCTCCAATCCCCAATGCAGGAAATGGGGTGATGTTACGGCAGGGGCTTCCAAGATTATGAATTTTCTGATTTAATGGAATTTATTTGCCTTCCATCACAGTGAGGAGGTGCCTGGTAGACTCACTGTGGTGGATGTTAAACTGTGTTAAGTGTGTGTTTTGTTATTTTATTCTATGTTATGACTGCAAAGTTCACACTTTCGTTCAGACTGAAATGTTTGAATGACAATAAGGGATACTTTTATACTTTAAATTCAATTTTGTGCAGATTCTCCCACAGCTGTAAAGCAGATTTAAGCTACTACTAATAAAATGTTTCATGATATTCCTGAATGATAGGATGCAGGATACATTCCACGACTTTGATTATGTTTAGTGCTGGGGTGATTGTCATTCAGTGACAGAATTATAGGTGTACTAGACCAAGTGCAGACCCGTTGGGTCTGCTCCCCCAATGGTGTGATCCCCCAACCCAATATTCCACCATGCACCCGTCTCCTCCAATGGAACTGAAGCCGTTCTCAAAAGTAAGATTCCAGCACTGCCCTGCCTCCCTCAGCAGTGGATTTAAAAAAAAAATCCAATGGCACCTCCCCTGCCTGCTGCAGCAGTGAAAAGTTCAGTGTTCCTGTCTTGCAACTTTGTTTCGAAGTGTGTTGGAAGCTGGCATGTAAATGGAGAAGCCAATTTCTTTTTGAAATACTTGGGGGTTTGGGGGTGGGGGGGGGGAGAAGGATTTGATTAAAAATGTGCACTTCAACACGACGAAATGAAATGAGGAGTGGATACTTAGAAAGAAAAGCGAAATCTCTACCGAAATGGAAAATATCTCGGAGATTGAGCCTCTGGATTGGGCGTGGCAATGAATCAAAGGAAGAAATGCAGCCGGACGGCAGCCGTACATGCAAATGAATCCATTCCGATTGGACATCTGCGAGCATCGGCCATTCCGATTGGACATCTGCGAGTATCGGGCACGAATCGAAAGGCAGGAAGGGCGCCGGACGGCAGTCGGTCGGATTGGGCCAGAGTTTTAAATATATAATAGAAGATAGATAGATAGATAGATGAAGAATGCTCCGATATGGATTACTACTGAAAATGGCCATTTTGATGCAGGAAGGTCCTGTAGATGCTGGTACAGACCGAAGAAAGAGACGAGTGTCTGGCAGGTCAGGAAGCCTCTTCGGAGAAAAAGGAGGTAACATTTCGGGACAGAATCCTTCTTCAGAGTGAAAGTAGGGGACTGCAGGTAGGTAGGTCGGTCAACTTCTGCACAGTTGACAAAAAATGCTGGAGTAACTCAGCGGGTGAAGCAGCATCTATGGAGAGAAGGAATAGGCGACGTTTCGGGTCGTGACCCGAAACGTCGCCAATTCCTTCTCTCCATAGATGCTGCTTCACCCGCTGAGTCACTCCAGCATTTTTTCTCTACCTTCGATTTTCCCAGCATCTGCAGTTCTTTCTTAAACATCTTCTGCACAGTTCTCAGGAAGGGAACCTTGTCTAATCCAGGGACTGCATGCAATTGTTCACAGTATACACACACACTTCATCTATCATATCTATAACAAGAGATGTTTTTGAAAGTTAGGGCGATGTTGGATTTGCAGGGCAGTTTTCTTAATCTTTCAAACCTCTTTACCAATGAGTCTGAAATAGTCTGTGGGCAGCTAATTTGCATACATAACCATATAACAATTACAGCACGGAAACAGGCCATCTCGGCCCTACAGGTCCGTGCCGAACAAATTTTTTTCCCCTTAGTCCCACCTGCCTGCACTCATACCATAACCCTCCATTCCCTTCTCATCCATATGCCTATCCAATTTATTTTTAAATGATACCAATGAACCTGCCTCCACCACTTCCACTGGAAGCTCATTCCACACCGCTACCACTCTCTGAGTAAAGAAGTTCCCCCTCATGTTACCCCTAAACTTCTGTCCCTTAATTCTGAAGTCATGTCCTCTTGTTTGAATCTTCCCTATTCTCAAAGGGAAAAGCTTGTCCACATCAACTCTGTCTATCCCTCTCATCATTTTAAAGACCTCTATCAAGTCCCCCCTTAACCTTCTGCGCTCTAGAGAATAAAGACCTAACTTATTCAACCTTTCTCTGTAACTTAGTTGTTGAAACCCAGGCAACATTCTAGTAAATCTCCTCTGTACTCTCTCTATTTTGTTGACATCCTTCCTATAATTGGGCGACCAAAATTGTACCCCATACTCCAGATTTGGTCTCACCAATGCCTTGTACAATTTTAACATTACATCCCAGCTTCTATACTCAATGCTCTGATTTATAAAGGCTAGCATACCAAAAGCTTTCTTTACCACCCTAATATCAGATTCCACCTTCAAGGAACTACATCTAAGGCCACAGGAATCGGAGTAGTCACAGAAACCTGAACTGTCTCCAACCCATTAATATTCTTCCTCAAATAAGGAGACCGCAATTATACATTCACTCGCCAAAGCCCTGTAACTAATCACAACTTCCCACTTTTTGCATTCAGTTCCTCTTTCAATAAACAATCCAAGATTCAACGCTTGTGGTCGGTCTGCGAAGGTCGACCCGATCTCCTGGTTGCCAACCGTTTTAACTCCCCTTCCCCTTCCCCACGCTAACACCCCAGCCCCGGGCCTCCTCCATGCCCGTGAGGCCACATGCAATCTGGAGGAACAGCACCGGTAACAACAACGCTAGTGCCGACGATGGCTGTCACGGCGTCCATTCCTTGACTTTGTCAAAGCCCTGTGAAAATCACAACGATCCCACTTTTTCAGAATTCGGTTCCCCTTTCAATAAAATATGAGGGATTCAATACTTGTGGTCGGTGTGCCAATGTCGACCAGATCTCCTGGTTGCCCAACCGTTTTAACTCCCCTTCCCCACGCTAACACCCCAGCCCCGGGCCTCCTCCATGCCAGTGAGGCCACATGCAATCTGGAGGAACAGCACCGGTAACAACAACGCTAGTGCCGACGATGGCTGTCACGGCGTCCTGCTCCTTGAGGTTTTGTCTGGATTTGTTAGTCTGTGAAAATGGAGATGAGAAGAACCTTTTTGTTCAGAGAGAGTGGTGAATCTCTGGAACTCTCTGCCCAGGGGTAGTTGAGGCCATGGCATTGGCTATATTTAAGAGGGAGTTAGATGTTCCCTTGTGGCTAAGGGGATCAGGGGGTATGGAGAGAAGGCAGGTACGGGATACTGAGTTGGATGTCAGCCATGATCATATTAAATGGCGGTGAAGGCTCGAAAGGCCGAATGGCCTACTCCTGCACCTAATTTCTACGTTTCTAAAATCCCACAACGATCACTTTCATGAGAGAGGTACTCATTAACATCAGATATTCAGCACCTCCAAACATCGTTCCGCATTTCTCTCACTCGCTGGATTATTTGGTGGGTCTGTGGCTGCATTCAAGGTCTTGAGACGGAGGAGGCGGTCTGGAGCACTCGTCCGACTCCGGTGACGAGGATCACGTACACCCCTCCCGAGTATATTCCTTGCGTTCTCTCAGCAACAAAGTGGACGAACTTCAACTCCCGTGCCATACAAACAAGGACTTCTCTCCTGCCGCTGCCCTGTGTTTCACCGAGACCTGTCTGTGCGAGTCGACCCCGGACAATGCGCTGCAACTGGCTGGCTCTCAACTACACAGAGCTGTCTGCGAAGCGGAGGCAGCGGGGAACTCAAGAGGCGGTGGAATATGCTTCTACACTAACCAGGGCAGGTGCAGTGACATCACGGCACTGTCTAACTTCTGTTCTCCTAACCTGGATTTTTTTTTATCAATTGCAAACCCTTTTATTCTCTGAGGGAATTTACCTATTTTATTTTCCCTGGAGTTTACCCCCCCCCACCTCCAGCCTGAATAGGTGAGGCACAAACACAACTCGCTGACCAGGTAATGAAGACTTCCCGGACTCCGTGGTCATTGTTTCGGGGGACTTTAACAAGGGTAATCTCAGCCATTTCGGAACTCCAAGCCGCTGAGAGCGTTCTTCCGACGCCGGAGTTCCATCTTTCCAGCGAGAGGGCCAGAATCATCGGGCCGCTGTAGCGGCGACTGCAGAGGCCTCAATAGGCCCCGACCACGGGTTAACATGGAGGAAGTGGACTGAACTTTGCTGCCTTCCTTCACAGTGGGAAACATTGATCCCGCTCTGGGGGGGGATGTTTTGTGTTAAATTCTACAATGTTATGTTTATTTTATTGGTGTGCTGCAATGGTAACTCCAATTTCACTGCACCAATTGGTGTATGTGACAATAAATGTCCTTTGTCCTCCCATGTACAAAACTCAGAGCCCCACACTCTTTAATTTTCCCCCTTAATCTTCAATGACTTTCCGTGCCCAGAATATGAAATGCAATGTAACTGCTTCTCTGCTGCCCATTCCCTTGTCCTCCCCATACTGCACTACGGTGCTTGCATGAAAAAAAACATTCCCATATCTGGTCACATAACAAAAAGAACTGCAGGTCCACCACCCATTTTCCAGCAACTGTTGGGCCGGCACCTCCTTTAATCCAGACAATATTCCAGGAGCGCACTGGATATTCCCCCCAAATATGGGGTGCCTAGGCTGGGTGAGGTGGCCGAACTCAACCTCATTCAGAATTCCGCACTGAGGCCGACAGATGCGTTCCCACAGGCAACATCCGACACTGGCATCTCCCCCAACTACCCCTCCCCCAAGGCCGTGCCCTCTGTTGGTCCAGCAAAACGGATAATACGACAAGGCTCTGGAACCAAGGGCGCCAGAAAACCGGTGGTGGATCTGTAGAAGCAATTGGTGCTCTGGTTCACCTTCTTCCAGCAATCATAGTGTCATTCAGCATGGAAATAGACCCTTCAGCCCAACTTTCCCCCATGCTAACCAAGAGTCCCCATCTCCACTTGTGCCGAGACTTAACCAGGCCATAACGAATCCTCATGCAATAAAACTCTGCCAATAGACAATAGGCGCAGGAGTAGGCCATTCGGCCCTTTGAGCAAGCACCGCCATTCAATGTGATCATCCCCAATCAGTACCCCGTTCTTGCCTTCCCCCCCGACTCCACTATTTTTAAGAGCCCTATCTAACTCTCTTGAAAGTTTCCAGAGAACCAGCTTCCACAGACTCACAACTCTATGTGAGAAAAAGTGATTCCTCGTCCCCGTTCAATGAAGCCACTCGAGACATTATGCACTTAACGTTGCCTGTTGTTTACCCACTCCTTCATACCATTCTAATACCGAGCAGAGAGCACATTTTATTGATTTTTATTGGGAATTGGAAGGGAGAAAACAAAAAGAATGACAAAAATAGTTAACTAGTCATGAAGCGTTAGAATTTCCCCATTTTTAACCTTCATAACATTAGCTGCGCACACACACTGCAACAAATTCACTGAAGCAGAATCTCCTTACTGTGATAAAGATGTAAAATTTAATACAAAGAAATGCGAGCTGTTTACTGTACCCCCTGACAGCTGATAACGCTGCTCCTCGTACAAGCTGTACAGTTTATTTCACAACATTGAATTATAACGTTTACATTGACCAAATGAAGAGCAGTGACATTTCTCCGTGGAATGCATGCATATAAAAAGGCACTAAAACATCTAGATTAGTTAAAAGGTTGTCAGGCGATGAGGTCCACAGTGCCGCACTCTTCACAACGTTCTGTTTCAATCATCTCTCGCGGGGGTTGGACTCTTCCGAGAACTTTCTGATGGGGAGCGACTGGGTTGGGGAGGGAAACAGAAAAGAATCCCGTCAATGGATAGACAAAAATGCTGGAGAAACTCAGCGGGTGAGGTAGCATCTATGGAGCGAAGGAAATAGGCGACGTTTCAGGTCAAGACCCTTCTTCAATAGACTATCGGTGCAGGAGAAGGCCATTTGGCCCTTTGAGCCAGCACCACCATTCAATGTGATCATCCCCAATAAGTACCCCGTCCCTGCCTTCTCCCCATAGCCCCACTCCGCTATTTTTAAGAGCCTTATCTAGCTCTCGAAAGCATCCAAGGAATTTGCCTCCACCGCCCTCCGAGGCAGAGAATTCCACAGACTCACCACTCTCTGTGAGGAAAAAGTGTTTCCAGGTCTCCGTTTTAAACTCCGATGAGTTGTGGAGGAAGGAACTGCAGATGCTGGTCCAAACCAAAGATAGATACAAAATACTGGAGTAACTCAGCGGGACAGGCAGCATCTCTGGAGAGAAGGAATGGGTGACATTTCATCCAATGTCGCCCATTCCTTCTCTCCCGAGATGCTCTCAAGAGTTACTCCAGCATATTGTGTCTATCTCCAGTCAATGGGTTGCTGTGTAAAGTCTCCACACTACTGCTCGTAGCCCATTGCTGTTGTTAAGCTGGAAAGAATGCAGATAGGATTTACAAGGATGTTGCCAGGACTCAAGAGTCTGAGCTATAGGGAGAGGATGAAGTGTGAAAACGCACACCTCCGGATTCAGTGACAATTTCTTCTCAGCTGTTATCAGGCAACCGAATCATCCTACCACAACCAGAGAGCAGTGCTGAACTACTATCCACCTCATTGGTGACCCTCGGACTATCCTTGAACGGACTTTGCTGGCTTTACCTTGCACTAAACGTCATTCCCTTATCAACAAGTACGCAGCTCTGCAATTTTTCACGAGGGGAATATTTTCACTGCATTGATCCCATGTTGCCAAACTCCCCCCCATTGGGTTTTAATAAAATCAAATCCACTCTCTGCTAAATTCCAAAGCAGTTTTCAACTTCCAAAATGGACGCCTCTTACCTTTCTCGTTTCATAGAAAGAGATCTTGATCGAGACCTTGATCTTGATGGGCTGCAAACAAGGAGAAATATTATAAATCGATACAGTTTGTGGGGTACAGATACACGTCAGAACAAAGCGGCGTACTTCAACACCTGGAGTTTGGAGGGGGAAAAGTCTCAACCTGAGGTCCAGGTGAGAAATCTGTACATCAAACTTCTACAGCATTGACCTTAAACCGAGAGGACACTCTCTCGGCCTGGTCCAGCCTGCTAGAATGATCCTTGTCAACGCTTCCATCACACTCCCCACTCAGTCTCGGAGCAAACCCACCAGAAATGGCAGCACCACAATGTGGTACAGGTCTACCACTGACATTCCGCCTTACAAGGGTCAGTGAGCGCTATTTAAATGTGGAGACTTGGTAACCACAGCCCAGACATTTGGTTAACTGGCACAGAACCAGCCATTTAAAGGGGAGTACTAAATTAATGTCAGGGCACAAAGAGAGGGGAATTCAGAGCACTCAATATCCAAATTCCAATCGTTTCATCAAACAGAACAGAAATTCAAGATAGACACAAAAAGCTGGAGTAACTCAGCGGGTCTACAGACTGCAGTAGGGTCTCGACCCGAAACATCCAGAGATGCTCTCTGTCCCGCTGAGTTACTCCAGCATTTTTTGTCCATCTTCAGTTTAAACCAACATCTGCAGTTCCTTCCCACACAGAACAGAAATTCACCATGTTACCACAGAAGAGACTCGCTAAGATCTCAATAAAAACATTTTCACTATCAGTAATTTCAGTAGGCACGGGAGCAACTTAAAGGCTTGGCAATATGTTTCCCAGGCAGCTGGTCTTTTGCTTCCACCTGCGCCCATACTGTGAGAGTTCCTACTGAACCTTTATCTGGCGAATTGATGATTTACCAGAAGGCTCAATCCCAAGTTGGGTTAGACCGAGTGCCGCTAAGATTTGGAAAGGAATATCAACCGTGGATAAACTTTTTCCATTGAGAGTAGGGAAGATTCAAACGAGAGGACATGATTTGAGAATTAAGGGACAAAGGTTTAGGGGTAACACTTAGGGGGAACTTCTTTACTCAGAGAGTGGTAGCTGTGTGGAATGAGCTTCCAGTGGAAGTGGTGGAGGCAGGTTCAATTTTATCATTTAAAAATAAATTGGATAGGTATATGGACGGGAAAGGAATGGAGGGTTATGGTCCGAGTGCAGGTAGATGGGACTAGGTGAGAGTAGGTGTTCGGCACGGACTAGAGGGGCCGAGATGGCCTGTTTCCGTGCTGTAATTGTTATATGGTTAACCTATGAAGAGCCTTTAACAAAATGAAATCTCGTCCCACTCTGCAGAAAGTACTATTAATATTTGACACTAAACCACACAAGATATTAGATAGTTGACCAAATACATAGTCAGAGTAAGTTACAAAGTGCATTATAATAAGAAAACAAGTCAGTAGTTTGGAAAGAATTCCTGAGCTTAGCCATCCATAATCTGTGTAAATCGAAAAGGTTAAAACAGGATCAGGTTTAAACAAGAGGAATTTGAAAACAAAGGTGAAAATTACAAAGTGCAAGACTGGAAATCAATGAAGGTTAGCAAATTGTTAGCCATCCTTACACGACCCAAACCCACAGTAATGTGGTCGACTCTCAAATATGCTCGGAAATAGTTGCGGTGTAGTACGGTGGCGCAGCGGTAGAGTTGCTGCATTACAATGCTTGCAACACTAGAGACTACGGGTGCTGTCTGTACGGAGTTTGTACGTTCTCCCCGTGGGGTTTCTCCGAGATCGTCGGTTTCCTCCCACACTCCCAGGACGTACAGGTTTGTAGGTTAATTGGCTTGGGGTATGTGTAAAATTGCCCCTAGTGTGTGTATATATATAGTGTTAATGTGCGTGGCTAGCTGGTCGGTGCGAACTAGGTGGGCTGAAGGGCCTGATTCCGCGCTGTATCTCTAAACTAAAAACTAACACTGACAGCGTGACAAGGTCCAGGTAAGATATTGGACATCAAACTTCTACAGCATTGTCTCTAAACTGAGAGGACTCTCTCTCAGCCTGCTATAACGATACAGAATCCAATCTTTATCAACACTCCCATCCCACTCCCCGGGATTTTCCTCAGTCTCAGTGACAGAGCAAACGCACCACATTGTGCTGCAGGTCTACCACTGACTTTCCGGCACCCATGCTTCCAGAGTCTTTCTGGATTATCCGCTTTGCAGGATCAACAGAGATCACGGCCTTGGAGGAGGGGCCGAGATACCAGCCAGCAAAGTCAGCCATAGGAGCGGACGTGCTGGCTTCAGCCTGGCTGGAATTCCACAGTACCGGCTGTAGTGGCCATTTTGTGTGTCATTAATTGTGGCATTCGTCTTTAAATTTTAACCTGCCCGTAATTATGTGGGTGGGATTTATCACGTAGTCAGTGGAGTGTTTGCTGCTGTGCTTCTTGCGCAGAAGCTGTTGGCTAGTTAGTTTAGTTTGGAGGATGATGGTCAAGAGTTCAGCTTTTGACCATCTGAAGTTTCCTAAGGTACACAAAATTGCTGGAGAAACTCAGCGGGTGCAGCAGCATCTAAGGAGCGAAGGAAATAGGCAACGTTTCTGGCCGAAACCCTTCTTCAGGCGTTTTCTAAAATTTCTAAGCGATAAGCTGAAGTTTCCCGAAGTTTAAAAAATGTACGAGCCAAGAATGAATATCTTACTGTTTTTCTTCAACAATAAAGAAACAATTAATCAAAAGTCTTGTTTAAGAAGGAACTGCAGATGCTGGAAAATCAGAGGTAGACAAAAATGCTGGAGAAACTCAGTGGGCGAGTTAGCATCTATGGAGCGAAGGAAATAGGCAATGTTTTGTGAAACTTTGCTTATTTCCTACGTTCCATAGATGCTGCCTCACCCGCTGAGTTTCTCACTCAAAAGACTGTGTTATGAAGATTTATCTTTCGGGAAGCTTTGAGCTTGAAGGACGTAGAGAGCTTATATGCGTATCGAAATGATATTCTCCTAATGCCATGGTTTCTCCAGAGTGGCTAGAGAGATAACAGAGCGATCTCTTGAACGATATAATAATCTGCCTCTATACCGGCCACAGGGGAAAAATTAGATCACCTATTGGAGAGCAAGTGCCCAATGAGTTAGAGATCAGCTGCTTCATCCAGCCGAGGTGCCACATTTTTAGGGGGGGGGTTATGCATTATCCATCATTGTCCGGATTAAAGGTTGGACCACCAGTTGCCAGAATATCGGTGGTGGACTGTACATAAATGGGAGGGAATGGGCCCGGAGTTCTTCAACACGAAGCCTCACAGCATTAGCTTATTATCTACCAGCCTTCGTAAATGAATCAGTACTTGATGTTCAAAATAATTTGAAAGAAGCAGAGTACAGAGTGTACTGAGCAGGGAACATCGATGGCTAATACCAGGAGTGGCTTGGCAGCGCCACTAATGATTAAACTGGCCACATCGAGGAACGAGCCGTGAGATTGCTGTACCAAGGCACACCTATGTGACCACATCCTCCTCACCTATCACACGTCCACGGCTAGACTGGAAGTAATCACACCACAATCCTCGAGGAGTGTGTAGAAAGTGAGAAACTGCAGTAGGATCAGGAGGCAAAGAGTTAAGATGCTAGCCAGCTGAGAAGGAAAATTGGAAGGGACAAGAACATCTAGTTAAGAGTGGCTGGAAGCGGGCTTTGACAGGAGCTATGCAACTATTGCTGGCAATTTTAATCAACAATTTTGCCTTCAGAATAAAACAACTCCAAATTAGCACACCAAACAGAAGACAAGACTTTGCCTTCCATCACAGTGAGGAGGAGATTCACTGTGATGGATGTTGTGTAAATTGTGTTGGTGCGTGGCTTGGTTTTTTTCTTGTTGTTTTGACTGCAGAAACTAAATTTTGTTTGAAAGTCATTTGAGGTTCAAATGACAATAAACGGTATTGTTGCAAGTGTAATCTGGAGCAACAACCAACATTAATGAGGGAGCTTCAACTTACGAGTAAACATTAATAAAACCATAGCATAGTGTACAATATGTAAATTAATTAGCTAGATATGCAAAGTATGACTGTGTAGCAGGAAGGCTAAAATAACATCACTTAAGCAGAGTTGACAGAGAATCTAGGGTGTAAATCACCACAAGTGATATAGTTCAACGAGGCCATAAACGCAATCCAGGCGCGAGGGTTTATTCCTTAAAGGACAGAATTCAAAAGTAGAGACGCCAGATTTCTGACATTTGTTAGACCAAGTACCCTGCCCATTCCGTCGTATAATGTGCTATTAAAGGGCAAAGATGCACGCGACAAGATGGGGAAAAAAAAAAAAAGATTTAAATGGATGACACCAGAACCATTAACACTACACTTCTCAATAAAAGATGACCAGGATGAGTCCGTTTATCCTTGAAAAGAGAAAACTAAAGGTCTCAACATCTTTAAAAGCATGAGGTATTCCCCACCCCCCCCTTCAAAATGCAGATTGTATGCCCATTTGAAAAGAGCAAAACTTCAGGCCACTATTACACGACCGTTGCCAAGATATAATTAGAAAGTTAGCAGGAAGAATGCGCACCGTGATCAAATATATTGATTCATTTGTTTTCACAATTACAGTTAACAAACAGCTAGATAATAAAACGAGAGATAGGAATAAAAAGGCTCTGCTAAGTATGGTTGGGGTGGATAAAGTGCAGCATGGAATGATTGGTTTAAATGGCACCTTTCTACCACATGGTAGTTGATAAAGGCTGGTATATAGGAGTGCGGCTAGTTTGGCCTCACAAATTGTCAAATTCAGGATTGAGCAAAGGTACAGACGTGGTGGGCTTCAGCTGCGGAATAGTTGGCAGAGTGGAAATGGAGAACATTATAGAGTATTCAGCAAATGCATGGTTGGCGTATACAGGATTCCCTTTCTTGTACACTACCCAATCATCCCTGCTGGAAGTGACAGGATCAGGCCAAGGCGTGAAGTCTCCTGCAGTCAAACTATCCACCACTTAGTCAAGACCATGGGTGGGGAACCATTACATGTTGGAATGCCGCATTAAGTCAGCTGTAATCTAATAAGGCCACATCCAAGAAACCTCAATTAGATATACTTCAAAACGTACATTATTTTTTTAAATAGCCCTCATGGCTTACTAATGTTTTAACTGTGGCCGTCAGTCAGGGAGGATTATTTCGTTGAATCTTTTTACTCTTTGGTATTTTAAATACGTTCATTTTAAGATAAAATAAATATAATAAAAGACGAACAAAAACATAAATAAAAATAAAAGGATTTGTTGTACAAAATTTGGATTCATTCAATAGGCCGCACTTCATGGCCTAGAAGGCCGCAGGTTCCCCATCCCTGGTCAAGACTCTCAAAAATAAACTGTACTTGCACAGAATCACCAGGCATCAAGCAGGTAACACCCTTGGAAGAGATGGGGATAGGGTTGGTGTGGGGAAAATAAATTCTAAACATTAGTTCCCTCAAATCCAACCATTCTTTGGCCAGGTTTTCAGTCACCCTCTTAATGAGCCTGGCTGCAATTGTGTGAAGTGCCATGGTTTTACATTGCACTTCATAAATGTTGCCCAATGCCAAGTAGGTGAATTGTATCCACCTGGCACAGATGGCTGGGTCTTTATTTCCAAAACAATAACAAACAATGGTCTCCACTCCCACTGTTGCTGCCTGCACCCTTCTAATACCGGCTCAACTGTGAATTCTGCTCACAAACCCCCCTGTGCTGGAGAGATGCCAAGTTTGAAAGGGTGCAGAGAAGATTTACAACAAAGTTGCCAGGACTCGAGGGTCTGAGGTAAAGGGAGAGGTTGAGGAGGCTGAGACTCTGGAGGGCAGGCGGATGAGGGTTTCCGTGATTATATAGAAGTGTAACAAAATCATGAAGGGAATGGTCCAAAGCAAGCGCTGTCTGCGGAGGGCGCTCAGCATCGCCAAGGACTGCTCTCACCCCAACCATGGACTGTTTACCCTCCTACCATCCGGGAGGCGCTACAGGTCTCTCCGTTGCCGAACCAAGCAGGTCGAGGAATCCAGCTTCTTTCCGGCGGCTGTCACTTTATTTCAAAAACACAATACCTCGGGTGACGGCCACTCCCACCACCCCCCCCTAATACACTTATTATTACTTATTCAAATCGTTTGCTATGTCACTCTTCAAGGGAGATGCTAAATGCATTTCGTTGCCTCTGTACTGTACACTGACAATGACAATTAAAATTGAATCTGAATCTGAATCTGAATAGATCAGATAGACGCAGAGTCTCTTGCCCAGAGTGGGGGAAATCGAGAACTAGACGACATAGTTTAAGGTGAAGGGGAGAGAATTTATAGGAATCTGAGGGGTAAAGGGCCTGTCCCACTAACACGATTTTTTTCGGCACCCGTCCTAGTCGCAGCAGGTCGCTGAAAATGTTCAACATGTTGAAAATCCAGCAACGACTAGAAAAAGGCACGACTCTTTTGGCCACTACTCACGACCATACAGGCTTCAACCTGCGACATTGAACATTTTCGGCCACCTGCCGCCACTAATGACGGGTACCGGCAGTCGCCGAAAAAAATCGCACAAGTGGGGGACAGGCCCTTTACTTTTCAAATGCAAAGGGTGTAGGGAACGAGCTGCATATGGAGGTGGTTGAGGCAGGGACTATTTCAACATTTAAGAAGCAGTTAGACGGGGTGGGAGAATGCAACCTTCACGTGGTCCACCCTGTTTCGACAAATGCAATCAACCCGGCGTGCACAATCAAATAGAACAAGTTGTCCGACAACCTTAGGCTGTGCACGCTGAACGAAAGAAGCAATTAGACATATACAAGGTTTAGAGGGATATGGGCCAAACCTAGGCAGATGGGACTAGTGTAGATAGGACATGTTAGTCGGTGTGGGCAAGTTGGGCCCGTTTCCACACTGTAAGACTCTAATCTCACAGCTGAACGGATTCTGGTCTTGGTTCAATTTCGACAAAAAGAGGACATGTATCAGGATAACAAGGAGAATAAAAACTTCCAAAGGTCATCCAGAGGACACCAACGTGGCGAAAGCCAACTCGGCAAAGATTCAGAAATGAATGTGGAAGCATCCTAGATACATCGTGCCAGAGGCGTTTTGGGATAAACGTTTACTCCTCTTTGACAGATGGATAATGTGGTAAATGGCAACATTATTCTGCCCTCCAGAGACACTATAAAACTTGCCAAAACTTGCAAGCTGCTGTTTCAAACATTTCCACGTACCTCCTCCTGACTGGAGATCTGGACTTTGACCTCATTGGCGTGAGAGATCTGCAGAGAGATAAGAGCCTTGTTTAGATTAGTGATGCAGCGCGGAAACAGGTCTGTTGTCCCACCATGTCCGTGCTGATCAGCGATCCCTGCTCACTATCACTATCCTACACACGCTATAGATAATTTGTAATTTCACCAAGCCATTTAGCCTACAAACCTGTATTTCTTTGGAGTGGGGGAGGAAACCGGAGCTCCGGGAGAAAACCCATGCGGGTCACGGGGAGAAGGTGCAAACTCGGTACAGACAGCAACCGTAGTCAGGATCAAACCCGGGTCTCTGGCGTGTAAGGCAGCGACTCTACCGCTGCGCCACCATGCTGTCTTTAAATTATTTTACACCACGCCAAAACTGTATCATTTTAAAGGACATTTGGGGTAAGTCCTACTTCCCTTAACAATAAACATCTGCGAAAACCAACGCACCGAACAAGAGTTCATATAATACTCTATTCAAAATAACTTCTAACCACCACTTCATTAGCACTGGGATCCACTGTATCCAAATGCAAGCAATTGTTTTCCTGGTAACATGATTATATTATGTTGCATCTTAGTAACAGGATGCTAAATAATACAATACAAGCCTTTTACTGGAGATTTTAATCTCAGTTACATGGGTGAAGCCCAAAAGGGCAATGCTGAAAATTGAAGCTGGCGATAATGATCTGGAACAAGACAGAAAGTGGTCTTTCAGCATAGAGATGTAATGTTGAGGCTCTATAAGATGCTGGTCAGGCCGCATTTGGAGTACGGTGAGCAAATTTGGGCCCCATACCCGCGGAAGGATGTGTTGGCTCTGGAAAGGGCCCAGAGGAGGTTTACAAGAATGGGGCTAGTTTAGCGGGGGCATCCAGGTGAGCGTGGACGAGCTGGGCATGTTTCTGTGCTGTATGACTCCAATGCCCCTGTCCCATTTAGGAAACCTGAACGGAAACGTCTAGTGACCTTGTGCCCCACCCAAGGTTTCCATGAGGTTCCCGGAGGTTTTGGGCACTCTCCCTAATAATAATAATAATAATATTTATATAGCACATTTTTAGTCAACTTGCATTGACCCCAAAGTGCTTCACATAATTACATTACATTTATACACAGGCAAAGGTGGGTGAAGTGTCTTGCCCCAAGGACACAACGACAGTATGCACTCCAAGCGGGATTCGAACCGGCTACCTTCCGGTCGCCAGCCGAACACTTAGCCCATTGTGCCATCTGTCGTCCCGTAATGGTCGAAAGTGGTTTCTGCGTGGTCGAGGCTTCTTCTATGTTCCTTCGATTATTTCAACAAAGTCAAAAGCTGCCTCCACTAAATGGTGGAAGCCAGTGGAGTGGGGTCGCTATTTACTTACAGGCAGTCGAAGGCAATCTCCTTCGCTGACCGGGCATTTTCATAGGCTCATTGGAGTTATCAGGACGTAGAACATCCGCCGGAAGGTTAAATGCCCCCTAAACTTTATTAAACTTCTTAAGTCTGTGTCTGTGTCAAAGTCGGGGTCGGTATCAAAGATCCTGTGGGATCTTTGGACAGTAGATGCAGCTCACGCTTCGGTCGAAGCTTTTCAGGCGAGTGACCAAAACCTCTGAGTGGGGCACAAGAGTCACCAGAGGTTTCCCAAGTAGGACAGGGGCATAACTGTCCAATGCCTATTGAAGTGGCTACTCACCGACTTCTCTTCTTAGAGTACGAAGGCGAACGGGAGCGAGTTCGGCTGCAATAAAACACAATTTTACTCAGTGTCATTTTCTTGAGGGGTAAAATTTAAATTAAAAAATAAATAAATAAAAAATTGTGAATTACAGGTGTCCAGAACAGAAATTGCATCTCGATGTACTTACCGATCTCGGCTGTGGCTCCGGGACCTGGTGTAACGGCGGCCTCTCGACCTGGACCGTGAACGGGAACGAGACCTAGACCGAGACCGACTAAAATAGAAGAGAGAGTAGTCAGATCGGGAGGCAGAAGTGTGTGTGCAACATTTAGTAATGCTGCACAAAATGTCATAAAAAATTATTTAAATGGTTACTTTTAAACAGTTAAATGTGGATTCATTCGCACAGCCAAATTGTTAAAAAGAAAAAAAAAAAAATCACATTAAAATTAAACACTTTTTTTTAAATAATAAAGGCTTGTAAAAAAATTAAAAACTGCGCCTGATAAGAAATTAACCTTTACAGAACAGATTAGCCGTCTCTGCCCCCAGAGAGATCTAGAAGATCTAGAAGACGCAGGTTGGTCTAATTATGTTCATTTCTCGTTGTGTCTAGCAGATCTTCCAAACACAGAAAGCCCAAATCAGGATACAAGTGGTGCTTGATTGTGGAATATTTGAGGGGAGTTTAAATTAGGACGGACTATGCTGGATGCTCCTCTAGCAAACCGGAGTGCCTGATTAGACGGCTTGATGGGCGTAGTTTAGCGTTACATCTTTTAAACTGGCCAATTTTCTGTGTCTCAAAGGCGGTAGATTGTTTTTTTGTTATGGCAGGACGAAGCAGAGCCTCAGGTAGAGGACTGGTATATGCACACAACAGAAGATCTGAACCCGCAGTGGCCAAACGTTTGCTAGAAGGCCCGGAGCCATGAGGGTCAGAAGATCATTAATCATGGCGACAGACTCAAATGCAGCAACCTGAAAGGTTGGATCAGGTGAATCGTTAGCCAAAGAATAATTACACCACAAACATTGTTAACAGCCCTTGAAAAATACAGTACAACTGGTGGCGAGGGACCAACAATAGCAGGATTGGCACGGATGCAAGAAAAGTCGCATCAATTTACAACTGCGCCCCTCCCAATAAGTGGACAATGAGACGTCTCCGTTAAAACAGTGGCTTCAGGGGCATTCGAGAAAGAGAGTGAACGAGCACTTCTTTATCCCAAGCAAGCATGTGTTTGCCCACCACAGTGCTATGACTGGCTGACCTTCGACATCCAGGCACCTGGATGAAGAAAGGCCACCTGTAGCAGATACCTGTGGGAGCCCAACGCAAAGGGTGCCATGCTCCAAAGGACGAAGGAGAAAGTGGGGGGGAAAAAAAACGACAAAGCATTTTTGTAATGATGAAGAAAAGTGGGGGGAAAAAACGACAAAAAGTTTTGGTAATGAAATATTTGCCAAAACTAACATTGGCCAATAATTTAGAAAAAAACCATTGTTTCATCCCTGCCACCAACACATTCAATACAATTCTCAAAACTATATCAGTGAACGACTAAACTATGTCAAGTTTCTGCTTTCTCTACTACACTGACATTTTCAATCAGAGTCTTACTAATTGCTATATTTCCCCCCCATTTGACAAACAGTTGATGTCTGATAATTTGGACTCACTCAGCCGGACTGACTTACACCAGGTCCCAATGGATTCAGCTCCATGGGAACTTTGATCAGTCAACATTAGGACATTTCCGCCTGCAAGTCCCAATTAACAGGGTTCAACTGCTGGATAGAGCTACAATATACATCGAAAACTTACTTTACAAACATATACAAGGCAATTTTAAAAAAGTAAAATAGACAAATATTACAATATACAATGCCTAGCAATTAAAAAGACAATAGACATATAACAGATTATTTGCATGTAAAAACAATTAAACAGAAATTGAAAACAGTTTTCTAAGTTCTAGAGTTTCATTAGATATCTTAATGTGTAACAGTTTAGCTAATCCATCATCAAATTTAGTTACCTACAGCCCAGAGGAAAAACAGAACTCTGTGAGCTCGATTGGATTTGGTGTGAGACCAAAGGATAGGCAAGAAGGCAAAGAGCCACTTGGGGGTAAATGATATAACCTTCTAAAGCTGTAGGTAACAGGACTATCACTATCGCTGCAAGGTAGAAGATAAGCTTTACCAGGCAAGAGGATCGCTAGACCAGGATTTTCACTGTATTAAAACTAGAGAACAAGGATGCATCACATCTGGTTAGATATATGGTAAAAAGGTACCACAGGTTAAAGAACAGCAAACAGTGAAACTCTTGTGCTAGACTAACACCAGGCTGGTAAAGTTTATTCAAACGCTCTCACTACTTACTATCCTCCCTGGATTTATAAATTTTTCTTTTGCTTAGATTTTTCAAGGGCCAACTACTTATGCATTACTTTCTTGCTAAGACGCGGTTTGACGCAGCTGAACTGAAGATGCAGACTTCCCCTAACGCTTGCGCCCGTGTGCCCGCGGCAGCTTACCTGATGCCACGCCTCCTCTTGCTGTAACGGTAGCAATCGTAGGCATAGTGGCCACGCTCACCGCACTGGTAGCAACGGTCGTTGGGGTCAAACTGGCGCCGTGCAGGGGGGCGGCCAAAGCGAGATTTGCGCGACATCCCGTTTGAGAGCTCGACCCGTACCCTTGACCCGCAAAGAACCCTAAAAGAAAAAGAGATTAACTCCCAAAGAGCAGAGAATAATGGCCCTTCTACTGTCGGCAGTTGCAGATCCACTTCAGGTCCAAAGGCCCATACTGAATTCCCAATGTGCTGGAGACCAAGGAAGCATTAGTCACATTGGTTAGTCTTGTTCCACACTGAAGCTGCACTTTCCCCCACATATCATATTTTTTAAAAATCTTAGAAGCACAGAAATGGTCCAGTTGAATTTCTTTTTTAAAACAGTCTCTTGATACAGTTATTATTAAATAAATCCCCCCCCAACTGATCTTTCACAACTAACTGCTCTCACTAATGTGCACAAAGGAACTGCAGATGCTGGTTTAAACCAAAAGAGAAAATGCTGGAGTAATTTAAGGATAAGGGGGAAGTCTTTTAGGACCGAGATGAGAATTTTTTTTTTTCCCCACACAGTGGTGAATCTGTGGAATTCTCTGCCACAAAGTAGTTGAGGCCAGTTCATTGGCTATATTTAGGAGGGAGTTAAATGTGGCCCTTGTGGCTAAAGGGATCAGGGGGTATGGAGAGAAGGCAGGTACAGGATACAGAGTTGGATGATCAGCCATGATCATATTGAATGGCGGTGTAGGCTCGAAGGGCCTACTCCTGCACCTATTTTCTATGTTTCTATGTAACTGAGCGGGTCAGACAGCATCTCTGGAGAAAAGGAATAGGTGACGTTTTGGGTCGAGACCCTTCCTCAGGCACAGCAGGGTTATCCAACCATTGGACTTCACAACTTTGTCCAATCCATGGCACTTTCAAAATATGCCAGAATGTCAGAAATCCGTCAGATTTAACTACTCTTTGGTAAAGGGCAGCACCAAGGCATCCACACTATGGATGTTAAAAGAGAAAATTGGCCTGGCAGCATTTTTAGAAACAGGGCGAGAATCCTTCATCAGAACTAGCTTTACAATGTCATGTTGGGTTCCTACAGCGACACTTGGAAGAACCTCAACCCATTTGCTAGAAACGAGGTTGAGCAGTGATTTTACAGAAGGACTCGAAAAAAAATATTTGCACTGATGGGGATGAATCAAACCATAGGTGATAAATATATCTCCTCTTCAGACAGGTGTGGCCCATAATTACACAGCCGGTAGTGAGGTTTGCATACATGGAAATGCAGATGCTGGTTTACAAAAGAACACAGAGTGCTGGAGTAACATTTGCTGGAGAACATGGATAGGTGACTGAATCAGAGTGAAGGAGAGCTTCAACCCAAAATGTCATTTATCCATGCTATCCAGAGATGCTTCCTGACTCAACGAGTTATTCCAGCACCTTGTGCTTTCGGATTGAGGGTTTATGGACTGCAGGACCATTAAGAGTTTATAGGACAATAAACAGATGAGGCATCGCATCACCTACTCTTACTTCTAATATTTTAAAGTGATCACTAATTAATCCGCAACAATTCAGGAAAAAACTTTTCCCCAAAACGTGCTGAGAATATGGAACTTTTTCCCCCAAAGTGCTGAGAATATGGAACTTTTTCCCAAATAGTGCTGAGGATATGGAACAGCATAATCGTCCCACAATCCACAAAAACATATCAAAGAGAATACAAGTTCAGTGCAAGAGGGAATGGAAGGTAACAGAACAAATGAAGTGGGATCTGAGAAGACTATTGTAGCGCAGGCTATCGATCATGAAGAAAGACACAAAGTGCTGGAGTAACTCAGCGGGACAGGCAGCATCTCTGGATAGAAGGAATGGGTGGCGTTTCGGGTCGAGACCCTTTTCAGACATGAATCTGTTGAGACAAAAGGCTATTGATGAATTAATGACACAGCCACTTACTATTCAGAGCACCCCAGCTCACGGTTTCCAGTGGAAACGGAGCATGTTGGTGCTGCACCGGGAGCGCTTCCAAGATACTCACTTGCCATCCATCCCACGCACGGCATCTTCAGCGTCCCTGGGGTCCTCAAACTCTACAAAAGCGAAACCCGGAGGGTTGCGCGCTACCCACACATTCCTGAGGGGGCCATAGTAGCTGAAAGCACGTTCCAGCTCCCCTTTGGCAGCTCCCGTTCCCAAATCACCAACATAGACCTTGCAGTCTGAAGCTCTGGAGCTTCTGGAGTAATAAGACATTTTTCAGCTCCTATTTACAAAAAAACAAAGCAAAAACAAAACAATATTTTGAGGTAGAAGAATGTTAAAATAAGTTTGAACTTGGAGGTTTTAAAAAGTTCACATACAACATTACCCCTCTGTTCCTATCATTCGCCTCCATCAAAATTTTAAACAACCACATTTGTACAAACCCCTGCCCCAGAGAGATCGACATAAAATATACATTTATGTAAACCAAGATACAGCAAGATAAAGCTCCAGAAAGTTATTACAAGTCACCAAGAGTTCACACAAAGAAAAGTAATTGAGCAGGACACGTTTGAAATATGATGAACCCCTTAAGCAATAAATTTAAGACACTTAATCCCACTTTACGAGTTCATTCCAAGAGTTCTCCCGAGTTTGCCCCGATTCGAACTCGGAGATTTACGGTAATGGCTGCTCGTCGGTACTTGGGGCTCTCGTGGACATTTTTCAACATGTTGAAAAATCTTCACCAGTCTTCCTGAGCTTACAGAGTTTCCCCGAGTACCTGCCGTTAGCGTTACGAGCCGCTAAGAGACGTCTCCGAGCTCCGACGTACCCGCTACGTTCATTCTCCGTGCTTACTACGAGTTTGTTTTTTTTTTTTTTTTTTTTAACTCAGGAGAGCTCTTGAATGAACTCGTACAGTGGGACAGGGCCATAACACTGAAAAGATTAAAGCATCAGAGGAGATACTTCTTACCCAGCTTGTCAGCTTTACGTTAGCAACAGAAACATTTTGATTCTCTGCAATCTCCTACAGGAAGCAGGTTAGTATTTTAAAAATCTATTTCAAATGTTGCCGTGCCTGGTACATTCTCTGGAAAATTGCACCACCTCTTCTGCAGCCAATCTGACAAAGACCGATGCCAAGGAGAGCACATGGCTCCATACATAGCAGTTTTAATAGCAGGCAGATCTCACCTGCGTGAAAGCAGGGGAAAAAAAGCTTTCTTTTAAACCAGGACAGATTGGAGGGCAAAACTGCAGCTCAGTATTCATTTCCCTACATACGGAGCAGCAATTCAATGATTCTGCAGATACAATCTCCAGAATGGAATTTGTCTGAAAAATATCTACACATGAAGTATTGACAAGCATATATGTCTGTCAATACTTCACAAGATATAATACTTCCATTAAAAAAATGTTGAAACGTTAATGCATTCTCAGTTGATATCCCAATTGAGCATTTCCAGCATTTTATTTTCAGGTCACCTTAGAATTCCTTGGCTTGAACATTAAGATAATTCTCCTTTCTACTAGATTTCACCACATTATCACTCCAGCCAGGAACTTATTAGGTTCAACTCTAGTGCTCCAGTAGTCAAAAGAGCAAAGTATTTTTCTTGCCTGTGGTGCTTGATTAAAAATCAAATCTATTAATAAACGATCAATTGCTGCATATATATTTTGCTATTGACAACATAATAATCAAACATACATCATTATACACAGTGATCTGAGAGATGAACACAAGTATTTTGTACGTTATATATGTGGTACAGTCCTTGCGATTCCATTATGCTGTTTAAAACTAGAATGAAGTGGACAAAATCTTACCAGGAACTGCACTTAAAAATCTCTCAGTGCAATGGGTTAAAGTTAAAAAAGAACAATTAAGTCTAATTTGGAATGAAGCCATTACAATCTACCACAAAATGAATAGGCCATTTATCCCCTTGGGATTAGGGTATAATTTTGATGTGTATTAACTTGGTTCTGTAATTCATGCCAACACTGCATAACACATGTCCTGGTCTGAATTTTCCTCAACGACCTCAAGACTTCACTTTTTCAGTTCAAACCAGAAATGTTCAGAGCAGGCAGAGGTCAGAAAAGGTTAACTCTGCTTCTCTATCCACAGAGACTGCTTGAATCTTATGTTTACATGTCAAAGTTAAAATGTTTCAACTGAAAACACACCCTAGTCCCACAATGATCTACCCAAATCCTTAAAACTCTCCATCCAATCTGACATTTACTTTAAGCACATCTTCAGTATCCTAATTTTCAGAATCAACGCCACAAATTATATTGTTGTACCTGATGCTCACTCAGTTGTACATGTTTACAGAAGGGTGTCACAAAAAAGGAATGGATTAAACTTTTTGAGCCAGATCGAGCAAAAAAAAAAAAAGCAAAGCTAGCTGCTGCCACACTCACTATATACATATAAACCATGAGAATTTCCTAGACAAGGCATGGTGTAAGCCACATGAAAATACAACAGGATAAATTCAGGTTATGTCGACATTCTTTGCTCATTTACTCAGACAAGTCTGCTCAATGTAGTTTAGTTTAGATACAGCGTGGAAACACGCCCTTTGGCCCACCGAGTTCGTGCTGACCAACGATCCCTGTAAACTGGTTCTATCCTACATATTAGGGACAATTTGTAGAAGGCAATTAAATGGGCTGTCTCACTGTGGCGACCTAATGGGCGAGTTTAGAAGAGTTTGAAAAAGTGTCATGTTTTAGACCTCCTTCGTCTATGTAGAAGACCTCCTTCGACTATGTTGAAAACTAGCTTCGACTAGCTTCGGGAAAATTGGACACCGAATAGTGGACAGTGAAGACGACCTACTTCGATCTCCTTTGACCTCCCTTCGACAACGTTGAAGACTATCTATGACTACCTTCGACTACCCTCGATGACCTACTACAACTAAACCTACTAGTAAAAAAAACATCGATTTTTTCCATGGTGACCTTTTTTTAAACTCGCCGCCATTTTTCAGCATGTTGAAAAATACGCTGCGACCTAGCTGAGGCCTCGAATACGCGGGGAGCATGGAGGAGAGTTACAAAGACCTCCTAGGACCTCGTGTCGACCATGCTGCGAGTATGAGTCGAAGGCAAACTCTCCTAAACTCGCCAATTAGGTCGCCGCAGTGGGACATCCCCTTAATCAACAGACCTGCACGTCTTTGGAATGTGGGAGAAAACCTCACGATCACAGGGAACATGCAAACTCAGACAACAATCGTAATCAAGGCCGAACCAGGGTCGCCAGTGCTGTGTGTATCCTGTGCAACCTCTTCCAATTTCACTCCCTCAGCTATGCTGCTTCTAACTTTCAAAACTGTCCTCTATCTGCGTCTGCAGTGTATCTGCTCAATCACTTCCTTACCCATGTCTGATGATCCTGAATCCTGCACAGTCCTTACTCTAACCTCCCCCAATTGTTACTCTAGTATTGTCCCATTTCCACGTGTTTATAAAGGTAGACTTGAATGTTAGTTATGCACAGTTAATATAGTTACTCTTTGCCAATTTGGCTAGACAATAAAAAATAAACCTAAAATTACTCAATTGTCCTTTGCTGTTCCTCCCACCCGTCATTTGTACGTTCTCCCCGTGACTGCGTGGGTTTTCTCAGAGATCTTCAGTTTCCTCCCACACCCCAAAGACATACAGGTATGTAGGTAAATTGGCTTGGTAAATGTAAAATTTGTCCCTAGTGTGTAGGATAGTGTTAATATGCAGGGATCACTGGTTGGAGCGGACTCGGTGGGCCTGTTTTCACGATGCATCTCCAAAACCAAACTAAAAACCAAATCTGCACAGGCTCACCCTCGACCTTGTCTTTGTAAATTATCTACCCTGGCAACCCAATTCTATCTCACAAATCCTTGAATTTGAGAAACAAGCAGTTCATAGAATCAGAGGCACATGGAAACAGAACCTTTGGGCCAGTGAGCACACACCGACCAACTATCCAGTTACACCAATTTAATCCCAACTTATTCTGCCCATACCCATCAACTCTCCCCAGATTCTACCACTCACTTACAGCCTGTATGGTTGTGAGAGGTCTCCTATGGTCGTGAGAGGTCACCAAAGAGTCGTAGCATCTTTCTGGTCACCGCTGAATTTTCAACATGTTGAAAATTTCAGTGACCTATCACAGGTGCCAGCAGTCTCCTGTAAAGGTCGCGTAAGTGGGACAGGGCCTTAAGGCAGCAACTCTACCACTGCGCTACCCTTAGGCACCTTGGACTAGAAGTATGGCCAAACAGTGAAACAAGGAGAAACAAAAGTACATTTTGACCATGACCCACACATTTACTTCAGTTTAGAAAACTACCAACCACTCCCCGCCCTCATGAAAAAGGCAGCTCTAACTATGATAAATATGGCAATCCCATATTAGTAAATTCAAAAGACTGATGTACATACACAAGCTCAATCCCAACGACAATAGAAATAGTTTCCCCTCCCGCCACTTTTGGTAATTGCCTTAAAAAAAATCAGTCTTATGGGCTTTTGATGTAATTCATTACAATACTGCAGAGGGCTTGCTTACCAATGATTTTATGTGTTTTTCAACATAGGAGAAGATCAACTTACGGACACCTGTAAAAACTGAACCAATGCATTACCTGAGGGCGTCCTGTGCTGGACTATTAAAATCCCAAACACTCATAAAAGACACAAATTATAAAAAATACATAAAAATTAAGCAACGTAAACTCAGAGACATCACATAGAAAATAGGTTCAGGAGTAGGCCATTCAGCCCTTCAGCCCTTCAGTCTGATCAAGGCCGATCAGTACCCCATTCCTGCTTTCTCCCCATATCCCTTGATTCCGTTAGCCCTAAGAGCTGAATCGAACTCGGTCTTGAAAACGTCCAGTAAATTGGCCTCCACTGCCTTCTGTGGCAGAGAATTCCACAGATTCACAAATCTCTGGGTGAGAGACACAAAATTCATGTCTAAGTGAATGAAACAGCTTGGTGCAAAACACTGCAAACCAGGCAGAATATGGGTCAGTCAGCACTTGTGGGTAGAGGTCAAGGTTTTCATGGGTGATGATCCACATTGTGCAAGGATATCAGGGACACCAGGCAAAGCTTCCCAGCTGAAGACTCAATTCAGTCAAGTGGATGGCAGGTGACTGTGCTGGGACCTGAACATCAGTACAAGCTGCAACCTGAAATCAGGGCAAATCCCTGGCACTGATGCATCTCTACCAGATGAATACAATACCATTGACGCCCATTTTAAACAGGCAAATAAACTCTACCTAGGCACATCCACCCAACCCCTTGCTGGCTCTGTCCTGTATATCCTGAATGCACAGTTGCTTTCACGACTGGTTTGAAAGGCCCGAAATAGACCACAACTGCGCCAGTCTTCATGGCAACAAACCCAGCTCACTAGCACCACAATCAGCTTTGGATCACACGACAACAGTAACATCCACGACCAGATCATATTCACTGACCACAGCTTAGATGTCAGCACTATAATATCATAGTCATAGAGTGATACAGTGTGGAAACAGGGCCTTCAGCCCAACTTGCCCACACAGGCCAACATGTCCCAGCTTCACTAGTCCCACCTTGGTCCATATCTCTTCAAACCTGCCCTATCCATGTACCTGTCTAACTGAAATATCAAATAAATTTGCCCCTAAACCCCTGTACATTGGCACTGGGGCTTCTATCAGCGACTGTCTTCCTGACCAGCAGGCCTCAGTCAGTTAGAATTGGTTATAACATCACCTCCACTCTGACCCTCAATAATAGTGCCCCTCTGGGTTATGTACCCAAGTTCCTTGCTATGCTTTAGAGTGGAGAGAAAAGGGAATGTCTGTCATGGGGCACTGACTAGTTGTCACAGTTGCAATTACTTTAAAACCGTGAAAGGGTGAAATGTACAAATCACATCCGAGGGGAAAAAAAAGTTTAAATATCGTCCACAAACATTGCAAAATGCGATGCCTTGGACTTGGTTGAAGCAATGTAGGCAGCTAGACTGAAGTCAAAGTGCAAAAGAGAGGGAGATTTAAAATGACCGCTGCCTGGAAATTCAGAGACAGCCTTGCAGACCGAATGGAGGTGTTCTGAAGAATCATTGAATCATCATTTATTTTGTCCAGATGTAAAGGAGAGAGAAGGCAATATGCCATGGGTGAATGTGCAAGTGAATTGCAGCTTTATCTGGAATGGGTTTCAGTCTTTTGAAGGCGGGAAGAGGTGGTGGGGTGTTGTTCAACCTCCCATGCTTGAATGCAAGGTGTTCATGAGAACTGCTTGGCAGAAAAAAGGAATAAAACACGAAGAAATGCTCCCTTCGAAATGCTGGAAGATGAGGGCAGGACGGTGGTATTATATTGATGGTGGTACAAACTGTGAACAATTGAATGCCAAAGCCAATGACAAGGGGAACCCCGTCACTGGTTTGACTGGGGAACAGGAGCAGCATAGTGGTACAGCTGGTCGAGCAGCTACCTTAGTGCCAGAGACAAGGATTTAATCCTGACCTCGGGTGTTGTCTGTGTGGAGCTTGCATGGGCTTTAACTTAGCAGGTAAGGCAGCATCTCTGGAGAACATGGACAGATGACATCTGAAGACAGGTCCTAACCCAAAACATCATCTATCCAGAGATGCTGCCTGCTCCGCTGAGTTAGGTAAGGCATTATGTCTTTTACAATGCAAGTTGTTTTCTTTTATACTGTGTGTGATATGAATACATTGGTTGTGGTGGAGGTGGAATCAGGCAGAATAGCAACATTTAAGAAACATTTCGACAGGCACATGAACAGGCAGGGAATGGAGGGATTCCGACTGCATCATGGTTGGCACAGACTTCAGTGTTGTATTAATCCATGTTCAACCACAGGGATTGAAAGTTGTGGAGAATACTAAATTGGGAAGGGTTTACACATTATTAATCCCATTCAATTTTTGTAATCGAAATTTATAAGCCCACTAGCCAGCATTGGCTTGTAATAAGATCACAGCTGATCTGAGTATAACCTCAATTCCAGTCTGCCTCACTGTAGTAACATTGCAATTACTTTCTGGTTAAAGTCTGCTACCTCCCCAAAAAAATACAATGACTTCATCTTCCTTTGAAGGGTTCCAATGATTCACAACACACCAAGAGAAATAATAGCCTAATTTGTCATAACAGCTGACCCTTATTCTTAAACAGCAAGCCCTCATTTCTGGATTATAATGCGAGGAACAAAACATTCTTGCCGCAGTAATCTCATCAAGACGTTCCAAATCCTACATAATTGAATTAAACCACCTCACATTTCTAAACTGTACAGACACTTGGATAAACTGCCCAACTCTTCCACAGGTCCTAAATACAAAAAAAAAATGCTTTCAATACATTAACATGCTTACTTAAATAAGGAAAGCAATACCCACATTAAATAGCGTTTCAGACTTTAACCTAACTATTATTTAATGTAACATAAATACGAATTTGTGATGAAACAGAGAAGGCTGGAAAAGGTGAGGTTGAATCTGAGGAGATAAAACAGAACAGTAAACGCTTCAGATCGATGACTGTTGAGTTCTTCGACCCGAGACTGACTGGTTCTCTCGCCTATTAGTGTGTCGGGTTAAGGTGGATATCAGGGTGTACTTCCAGTACAAAGAGCCGAGGAACCGGGGGATTAGGCGGCCAGAGTCGGCAGCGATTCGTAGACACGGTGACCGCAGACCCTCAAGCTCCTGCGGGACATTGGGGCCAAAGTTCCTGTTGTTTAGTTTAGTTCTGTTCGGTATGGCTCTATGTTTATCCACTAGTAATGTAAAATGTAAAGCCTAGTGAATGGGGTTAAACATCACCGATCTCGTTGTAGTTTAGTTCTGTGCGGTAATGTTCTGTTTAACCACAAGTAGTACAAGATGTGAAGAATAATGAATGGGAAGGGTTTAAACATCACCAATCTCATGGACTGTTCCTGGTGTATTGAGTTTAGTTTAGTGCGTGCGATATTGTTCGGTGTTTAACCACAAAGAGTAGAAGATGTGGAGAATAATGAATGAAGGGTTTAACCAACACAGGCGGTGAACAATATGAGGCGGAAGGCGAGCTCTGCCCCGTGCCCACCACCCAGCTTCCCTCTAACCCTCACCCCACCGGTCCCCGCCCAGCCCGGGGCTGAGGCGATTCCGCAGCCGGCCGCCAGCTCCCCCTCAGCCGCCCGGGCCGTCACTCGACGCCGCTGAGACAAAGGCCTGAGGCCCAGGCCACGCTCGCCGCCGCCACCACCACACGGTCGGGGATCCGCACAGCCGGCACATGGAGGGGGGAGCGGCGCCCACGGACGGCCCTGTCTGCCCGGTCGGTCGCTGCCTGCCTGCCCGCTACCCCGCTCGCAGTCGCCGCGGCCCGTGTGGACGTTACCGTGGTCTCCGCTCCCGCTCCCGCTCTCGGCAGCAGCCCGCCGGACCTCGACCTCACGCCTGCGCACCAGCGGCGCCCGCCACCAAAGCCGCGCAGGCGCATTCGACGGTGCTGCGGAGTCTCCCAGGAGCATGCGCACTCCCTGCACTTGGGCGGCCGTGAAGGAGCATGCGCGCTCGCTCCCTGCACTTGGGCGGCCGTGAAGGAGCATGCGCGCTCGCTCCCTGCACTTGGGCGGCCGTGAAGGAGCATGCGCACTCCCTGCACTTGAGCGGCCGTGAAGGAGCATGCGCGCTCGCTCCCTGCACTTGGGCGGCCGTGAAGGAGCATGCGCACCAGCCGTACCTGAGAGTCAATGCACGCTCCACCCGATCGATAGGAGACGAGCATGCGCACTATTTGTACTTGAGCTGCTGTTAATGGAGCATGCGCACTCTTCGCGCTTGAGGAGCTATTAATGAGCATGCGCACTCTATATCACCTGGGCAGTCGTTAACGAGCATGCGCCCTATTCGAACATGGGCATCTATTAATGCGCATGCGCGTAGCTGGGCCTCCGGCAGCGTCGAGATCCATCTGACAGAAGCGAGTTTGGTATTCCGAAAAAGGCAAGGAATCATGGGATTTGTCAATGGTCACGAGCGATTAAAAACTCTCAGCAGCCGTGCACAGACCTGCGCCTCATCCGCAGCCAGGATCGATCACGAGTCTCCGACGCCGCAATCGCTGCCGAACTGTCACTGGACCATCCCCATCCCCCCCCCCCAAATGCCCCTCCCCCCGTCCGGGGGCGGCCAGAGACGTCGGGAGTCAGATGGGAGCGGCGCCCCCAGGCCCACAGCCAGTGCGGAGAAGCAGCGCTAACTCCAGCCACTCAATGGCTTACCCCTTATTCTTAAACTCTGGCCCCTGCTTCTGGACTCCCTTGATTCCGTTAGCCCTAAGAGCTAAATCTAACTCTCTCTTGAAAACATTCAGCAAATTGGCCTCCACTGCCTTCTGTGGCAGAGAATTCCACAGGAATTCCGATTCAGGACTTACCTTGACTTTCATTCATCTGGACGCCCGCAGCGGAGACTGCGGAGGGTTGAGGTCCTGACCACGGGGGAGAATGGAGGAGAACTGGCCATTTTTTGTGCCATCCACCACAGCGATGAATGCTGTGGTGGATGTTTGTGTTAAATTTTTATTGTGTTTTTGTGTGTTCTTTCTCATTGTGCCGCTGCTGGCAAATTCATTTTACTTGCACTTTATGTGCAATGTGACGAATAAAACCATATTGTATTGTAGATTCACAACTCTGGGAGATTTGGCTTGACACACTATTGAACTTCCACAGATGTACAGTAGAGGGCACACAGCCTAGTTGCTTGGGTCAGGAATTCAAATGCTCATGTTTGAAGGAGATTACTGTAGAGAATTATGGACATTGCCTGGTCCATTACAGGTACTGACCTCCCCACCATTGAATGGATCTTCGACGGAGACCCTCGGACTATCTTTGGTCGGACTTTACTGGTTTTATCCTGCACTAAACGTTATTCAAGTTTTTCCCAGAATCATGTATTGTATTGTATATCTTTATTGTAATTTCCTGAGTATTCACATACCCAGAGGAAACAAAAAAACGTTGCTCAACCAGTGTCCATTCAGTGTGCATTAAAAAATAAATAGAAATAAAAATACATATATCATGAACAAATTAACACTCTACTAAACATCAACAGGCGTTCCGATCGGCAGCGGCACATTGTCCAGTGTCCAGGTTGGTGCGCGATACTTTGGCAGGGGGTAAAGTCCGTTTATCATTCTTATAGCCTGCGGGAAGAAGCTGAGGAGCATCCTGCTGGTTTTGTATCTGTATAGTGTTGACTGCTCGATCATAATCATATGTAGGAAAGAACTGCAGATGCTGGTTTAAATCAAAGGTAGATACAAAATGCTGGAGTAACTCAGCGGGACAGGCAGCATATCTGGAGAGAAGGAATAGATAACGTTTCAGTTCGAGACCCATCTTCCGAAGAAAACGTTTTTCCTCATCTCTGTCCTATATAGCCTACCTCTTATTCTTAAACTATGAACCCTGGTTCTGGACTCCCCTAACATCGGAATTTTTTTTCCTGCACCTAGCCTGTCCAATCCCTTAAGAATTGTATATGTTTCTATAAGATTCCCTCATCCTTCTAAATTCCGGTAAATACAAGCCCAGTTGGCCCATTCTTTCATCATATGTCAGTCCCGCCATCCCAGGAATTAACTTGGTGAACCTACGCTGCACTCCCTCAATAGCAAGAATGTCCTTCCTAATTTTTGGGTGCAATCCTTAGCACAAACTGGAGTGGAAGGTGGCAGGGGTTCAGGGTTTTCACGCTTGTTTTTGCCACAATCTGTGCAGGGTACTTTATCTTCTTCTTCTTCTTGCGTATGGCGTGCACAGCCTCAAGTTGTAAGACAACTTGTTCTATTTGACCATCTGTTTGTGCACACCAGGTTGATTGCATTCGTCAAAACTGGGGTGGACCACGTGAAGGTTGCAATCTCCCACCCCAGGGTATTTTTTGATCAAATCCAATAATCAAAACACAGCAGAGACACGTTTTTACACAACACATAATTTAATTTGATTAACACAAACATCCATTTCTTCTCTTGCATATGAGACTGGGCTCAGGATTTGCTCAGTGACTATATTGTCCAGAACTGGTCAGGACATTGCTCAATGTAAGAAGCCAAGATGGCATGAACAGCCTTCTCCCTATTCCCCCCTCCACTCCCACCTTCTCATTCACCACCCAGTAGCTCCAGCTTGCTCGGGCTGTTATGTTACTGTTCAGATGTGGTATGGGCTGCTCCCTCAAGGAGTCGGGTTTGTTGGTGAAGGTCTCTCTTTGCTTCAAGTCCAACAGGGATCGCAGACATTCCTTCCATCATTGTTGCAAATCCACTGTTCCCAAAGGCACCTCACCCGTCTCAGGCTGAAGGGAACACCGTTCCCACCTGCTTGCCAGATCACCACTCTCTCCACCATGTGTGTCATGCACACAACTCTCCAAAAATTTCATCCCACCGTGCTAGATATTTAATTCCTCCTAGCTTTGGGCAGCACTGTGGCGCAGCGGTAGAGTTGCTGCCTTACAGCGCCAGAGACCCGGGTTCGATCCTGACCACGGGTGCAGTCTGCACAGAGTTTGTGCACGCATGGGTTTTCTCCGAGATCTTCAGGTTAAAGGTTATGGGAAGAAGGCAGGAGAATGGGGTTAGGAGGGACAGATCAGCAATCATTGAATGGCAGAGCAGGCATAATGGGCTGAATGGCCTAATTCTGCTCCAATCTCTTATGATCATCGGTTTCCTCTCACACCCCAAATACATACAACAATGTTCTGAAGTAAAGCAAGAATTTCATTGTCCTATCTGGGGTACATGGCAATAAACTCTCTTGAATCTTGAATCTATTCACATTGAGTCATTGAGCATAAGTAAACACTAGCCACCAGATGGTGCTGTGGAAGCAGTTTCTGAAGTGTTCCCTTCATTGTCATATTGAGAGGAGATTGAATGCCAACTGATTAGGAAAACTGACACACATAATCTACTGGCCTACAAACAGGAGTTGCAAAATCAAAGCCTGTTGAAAAAATGGCCTATACAATTGAGGTGGCCACTGTGGCGCAGCAGTAGAGTTGCTGCCTTACAAGGCTCGCAGCGCCAGAGACCCGGGTTTGATCCCGACCACAGGTGCCGTCTGCACGGAGTTTGTACGTTCTCCCTGTGACCTGCGTGGGTTTTCTCCGAGATCTTCGGTTTTCTCCCACACTCCAAAGACGTGCTTCAATGTAGGTTCATTGGCTTGGTATAAGTGTAAATTGTCCCTAGTGTGTGTAGGATGGTGTTGATGTGCGGGGCATCGCTGGTCGGCGCGGAATCTGGGGGCTGGAAGGAACTGCTTCCGCGCTGTATCTCTAAACTAAACAAAACTAATAAATTGGTCTGGCCAATAATGTATAAAAACAAAGTGCTGGAGGATCTCAGTGGTTCGGGCAACATCTGGAGGGAAATGGACAGATGACGTTTAAGGTAGGGACCCTTTTTCAGACTGACTAATAATTAGTCTATTGTCCAGTGGCCTGGACTGTGCCTTCCCAGTTGTGAAGTCCATCTGAGAGTGTGTTAGGAGGCATAAGCAACTGCAGATGTTGCTATCTTGAGCAAAACACAAAGTGCTGGAGGAACAGTAAGTCAGGCAGCATCTATGGAGGGAAATGGTCGTGACGTTTCGGGTTGGGACCCTTCTTCAGAGTGTGTTAGGTACGGTTGTTGCCAGACGCCTCCTGTTTGTTCAGCTGCTATCAGAACGTCCGCATTGGTCTCTAGCCGACATGCTTCAACACTCACCCCCGCACAAAATTAGTGACCAAGTCCCCAAACGCAGAATGGGCTTGGAAGGTGATGTCAGGATTTCCACTTGCTGGGGAAGGTGTGGTTGTACAGATAGGTGTTTGGCTGGGCTGGCTGGTTTTTGCTGCCATATAGTCAGATGTTGGGCAGGTGGTGGTCGTACTTCTGCCGGTGGTGCTTCTTATTCTCCGGCGCCGGCAGGATGTTGCTGCACGTTAGCTGCGGCAGGTACTGCGGCTGTGTGGGCAGAAGGGAACAAGTTATGGCACAACATTCACCGGTGGTAAAGTGGCAGAACAGCATGCTCTGCTTGCCTTTATTGATTGGAGATTGATTATTGATTATTATTGATTGGAGATTGATTATTGATTATTATTGATTGATTATTGATTATTATTAATTGGAGATTGGTTATTGATTATTATTGATTGGAGATTAATTATTATTGATTGGAGATTGATTATTAATTGATTATTGATAATTATTGATTGATTACTGATTATTATTGGAGATTTATTGGTGTATGTTCTGCTTGCCTTTATAGATTGGAGATTAATTATTGATTATTATTGATTGGAGATCGATTATTGATTATTACTGATTGGCGATTGATTGATTGAATTGTGCTCTGCTTGCCTTTACTGATTGGAGATTAATTATTGATTAGAGTGATTATTGATTGATTATTGATTATCACTGATTGGCGATTGATTGTTTGGAGTATGCTCTGCTTTACTGATTTGAGATTGATTATTGATTATTATTGATTGGGGATTGATTGATTGGAGTATGCTCTGCTTGCCTTTACTGATTGGAGATTGGCACAAAATGCTAGATTTGCTAGGCTGCAGATTAACCAGGGAAGGTACAAAGTGCTGGAGTAACTCAGATTTGAGTCTGAAGAAGGGTCCTGACCAAAACATTGCCTAAACTTTTTCTCCACAGATGCTGCCTGACCCGCTCAGTTTTTAGTTTAGTTTAGAGATACAGCGCAGAAACAGGCCCTTCGGCCCACAGGGTCCGCGCCGAACAGCGATCCTCACACATTAACACTATCCTACACATACTCGGGACAATTTACAATTTTACCAAAGCCAATCAACCTACAAACATTTACATTTTTGAAGTGTGGGCAGCAACCAGAGAAAACCTATGCAGGTCACAGGGAGGATGTACAAACTTCGTACAGACAGCACCGTGGTCAGGATCGAACCCGGGTCTCAGGTGCTGTGAGGCAGCAACTCTACTGTTACTCCAGCACTTTGGTATAAGCCAGCATCTGCAGTTCCTTTCCTCACAGATTAATCAGGGTGCTACCTGTTCAAGGAAACCTGCAATATTGGAATAATCTTGATAAATTACTGCAAAGGTTGATGTCTTAGATCAGTTGTTCACCATGCTGGTGGATGTGTGAGCAGTGACTGGTGGAACTCCTCTGTGGAAGGAAGCGACCATGGTCTTACCCCTGGAGGGCGTCTGCGTTGCATCCTCCTCATCCTCTCCGCTTCCCTCCGGCCCTCCATCTCCCCCCGGCAGCTGTCGAAGTGTGGGTGCCGCAGCAACTGCTCGCAGCTCAGCCGCTCTGCCGGGTCCATCATCACGCAGGCCTGGGGCAAGCGGCAGAGGGTCAGACATTCACACCGGGCATCTGGGCAATGTTATATTCGGGGGCTAAATAACTCACAAACGACACTTGGTGTACAGAACCCCAAGTATATTTATCAAAGATCCTATAGCGGAGCAAGACTCCGCTAAATGCAATAACTCCTGCTAAATGCAATAGGCTGACGTGTAGTACGCAACGGAGCGGAACATGGGCCTTTTTTTATCCATTCCAGTAACCCGACCCAACCCGACTCGCAGTGTAATCAACGTTGCAGGGAAAAAGTTTGTGTTAATGAATTAAAATTCTGAAAATGAGGAGAAGATTTTTTCCATAGAACTTTTATTTTTACGAGGATGTTTCCGTCTCCGCACGAGAATCTTTGCTCCGCTATGGGATCTTTGGTGGAGCAAAGATACTAGTGCTGAGACAGAAGTCGTAAAAATGAAAGTTATTTGGTAAAAATCTTCTCCTAATTTTCAGAATTTTAATTTATTAACGCAAACTGTTCCCCCGCAACGTTGGGTGTGAGTCGGGTCGGGTCGGGTTACTGAAATGGATGGAAAAAAGGCTCCGTTGCGTACTACACGTCAGCCCATTGCATTTAGCAGGAGTGGTCTATCTTGCTCCGCTATAGGATCTTTGAGTGAAATTAGTCAGGGAACTGGGGGGGGGGGGGGGGGGGGGGGGGAGGGAGAGAGAGAGAGAAGCAGGGGTTTAACGCGCTTTAACCGGGCATGCCGTGAGCTCTGGGTGGTGGCCCTGGTAATCAGGGATGTTTCACGCCCCTGTATTCTACATGTACCTTCATCAAGTGGAGGGCCTGAGCGGAGATGTGTGGAAACCTCTCCTCCAGCGGCACCTGGGCGGTGGGAAACAAACGGAACAGTCAGGCTTTGAAGGTAGACACAAAGTGCTGGAGTAACTCAGCGGGACAGGCAGCATCCCTGTAGAGAAGGAATGGGTGACATTTCGGGTCGAGACCCTTCTTCAGACTACTCCTGATTCACTACAATTCTTTGCAAATCTCTCTTCACCAAATTGACTTATCCATCCTCTCCAGAGATGTGTAGGAAGGAAGTGCTGATAGAGTCAGAGAGAGTCACAGTGATAGAGTCAGAGAGAAGGTACACAAAAATGCTGGAGAAACTCAGCGGGTGAGGCAGCATCTATGGAGCGAAGGAAATAGGCAACGTTTCGGGCCGAAACCCTTCTTCAGAGTGATGTGTTGCCCAGATGGCAGTATAATTACTGCAGTCTCTGACTTTTGTAGGGTTTTTTAAGTTTAGAGATACAACGCAAAACCAGGCCCATAGGCCGTGTCCGTGCCGACCAGCGATCCCCGCACATTAACACCACCCTAAAACAACTTGCCCACACTGTCCCAGCTACACTAGATGCTGGTTTACACCGAAGATAGACACAAAATGCTGGAGCAACTCAGCGGGTCAGGCAGCATCTCTGGTCCTGCCAGACCCTTCTTCAGATTGAGTCAGGGGAGAGGGTAGCGAGAGATATGAAAAGGTAGAAAGAAACAAACAAATGAAAGGCATACAAAAGGACAAATCAAAGTGCTGCTCAGTGTTTAAGAAGGAACTGCAGATGCTGGAAAATCAAAGGTAGACAAAAATGCTGGAGAAACACAGCGGGATGCTCAGTGTTGGTCATTGATCAATGATCCATTGGCTGTGGAGAAGGTGTTAATGAATGATACTAGTACTGATATTTGTGGAAATGAAGAAGGGTCTTGACCCGAAACATCGCCCATTCCTTCTCTCCACATATGCTGCCTGACCCACTGAGTGACTCCAGCACTTGTGTTCTATTGAAGTTTCCAGCATCTGCAGACCATTGTGTCTCCGAGATTTGGATTCTTCGTTCCACAAGATCGCAGATGCTGCGTAACTCTGATCAGAGGTGAGTGAGTAGTTTAGTTTAGTTCCTTCGTTTAGTTTAGAGATACAGCGTGGAAACAAGCCCTTCGGCCCACCGAGTCCGCGCCGACCAGCGATCACCCGCACACTAACACTACCCTACACACTCGAGGGACAATTTACATTTACACCAAGCCAATTAACCTACAAATCCGTACGTCTTTGGAGTGTGGGAGGAAACTGAAGATCTCAGAGAAAACCCCACGCAGGTCACGGGGAGAACGTACAAACTCCATACATACAGCACTCGGATTCAGGATGAATCCCAGGTCTCTGGTGCTGTGAGGCAGCAACTTTAGCCCTAAGAGCTAAATCTAGAGAGATGTAGCATGGAAACAGGCCATCAAGTCTGACGATAGAGTGATACAATGAATTCCACAGATTCACCACCACCTTTGGTCATTCATTTTATAAAGGAGGCTCTCACCAGGACATCAGGCTCGGGAATGTTCACGCCTCTGAATTGTTGGTTGGAACTGAAGATCTTTTGGTGGCGAGGGATGAGATCCCCTGTGGGAACAAAGTGAAGACATGACACTCAGCGAGATGTCCGAGGCAATAGACAATAGGTGCAGGAGTAGGCCAGAGAATTCTACACTCATATAACCATATAACAATTACAGCACGGAAACAGGCCATCTCGGTGTTACAAGTCCGTGCCGAACAATTTTTTTTCCCTTAGTCCCACCTGCCTCCGACCCACCTGCCTGCACTCATACCATAACCCTCCATTCCCTTCTCATCCATATGCCTATCCAATTAATTTTTAAATGATACCAACGAACCTGCCTCCACCACTTCCACTGGAAGCTCATTCCTCCCCGCTTCCATTCTCTGAGTAATGAGGCTTCCCCTTATGTGACCCCCAAACTTCTGTCCCTTAATTCTGAAGTCATGTGCTCTTGTTTGAATCTTCCCTATTCTCAAAGGGAAAAGCTTGCCCACATCAACTCTGTCTATCCCTCTCATCATCATTTTAAAGACCTCTATCAAGTCCCCCCCCTTAACTCAAAACTCTCTGTGAGAAAAAGTGTTTCCTCGTCTCCGTTCTAAATAGCTTTCCTCCCATTCTTAAACTGTGGCCCTGGGTTCTGGACTCCCCCAACATCGAGAGCAAGTTTCCTGCCTCTATCGCAATAGAATTCTATACTTCTATAGAATAAGAGGCCACACGCAAACTGGAGGAACAGTTATGCTGAAAACTTTTGTTCCATCCGCCTTGGCCTACCTGATCTCCCGGTTGCCAAACACATTAACTCTCTCTCCCATTCCCACACTGACCTTTCTATCCCGGGCCTCCCCCACTGTCAGAGTGAGGCCCAGCGCAAATTGGAGGAACAGCACCTCATATTTCGCTTGGGCAGCTTACACCCCAGCGGTATGAACATTGACTTCTCTAATTTCAAGACATTTACAAGACAGAGACCCGGGTTCGATCCTGACCACGGGCGCTGTCAGTACGCAGTTTGTACTTTCTCCGTGTGACCACGTGGGTTTTCTCCGGGTGCTCCGGTTTCCCCCCACACTCCACCAGGGATGCTGCCTGACCCAATCAGTTACTCCAGCGATTTGTGTTTTGCTCACAATTTGAACCTGAATTTCCTTGTATCTCCTTTTTATTTTCACTTTCATGCAGAATGTGTGTGTGTGAGATGTGTGTGTGTGTGTGTGATGTGTGTGTGCGTGTGCGTGTGCAAGACGTGTGTGTGTGTGTGCCAGACGTGTGTGTGTGTGTGTGTGCGAGACATGTGTGTGCAAGACGTGTGTGTGTGTGTGTATGAGATGTGTGTGTGTGTGTGAGACATGTGTGTGCGAGACGTGTGTGTGTGCGTGTGCGTGTGTGTGAGATGTTTGTGTGGCATGTGTGGGCGTGAAACATGTGTGGGCATAAGTTGCATGATGCATGCGTGAGACAGTGCGTGAGTGTGACGCGTGCATGTGATGTGTACTGTGTGAGTGTGACACGCGTGCATGTGACATGATTTGCATGACATGATTTACGTGTGGTGATTTGCGTGTTGGGTTTTTTTCTGAGTCCAGGTGCCTATAACGCTGCAGCAGGCCAGGTGTGCACTCTACCTGCCCCTCACCGTACCTGCACATGGCCATGAACTGGACTTGACCTGTTGAGTAACGGCCTTTTGGTCAACAGCAGACAGAGAAGGCCAGGCCGGAGCCCGAGGCCTAAAGCCTGAAGCCAGAGTGAACAACTGACCCGCGAATAGACACAAAAAGCAGGAGTAACTCAGCGGGACAGGCAGCATCTCTGGAGACGTTTCGGGTTGAGACCCTTCTTTGGACAACTGACCCAGTGTCTTGCTGATGAGGTGGAGCTGATCCAGATCGGAGCGGCCTGGCCACAGGGCGTTGCCGGAGATGAGCTCAGCGAAGACGCAGCCTATAGCCCAGACGTCCACGGGCGGGCCGTACTGGATGTCTCCAACCAGCAGCTCCGGGGCACGGTACCATCGTGTTGCCACATAATCCGTGTACTCATCTCCGGGCCCAGCTGCAAGACAAGGCCCAACATTAACACCAGGGGGGGGACAGCCTCACTCCTAACTACAGACCCACACAGCTGCAGAGACCCCGGTCAATGATAGAGTTGTTGCCTCACAGCGCCAGAGACCCGGGTTCCATCCCGACTACGGGTGCTGTCTGTACGAAGTTTGTCCGTTCTCCTCGTGACCTGTGTAGGTTTTCTCCGAGACCTTCAGTTTCCCCCCCACACTTCAAAGACGTGCAGGTTTGTGGGTTAATTAGCTTGGTATAAAATTGTAAATTGTCTCTAGTGTGGGGTGCAGGATGGTGTTAGTGTGCGGGGATCGCTGGGCGGTGCAGTCTCGGTGGGCCGAAGGGCCTGTTTCCGCGCTGTATCTTTAAACTAAACTACGACAGCAGCTTGTTTTGCCTCAGATCAGGGAGTACATGGAGTTGGGTTTGACAGCAATCTCCACCCTCATTTCCATGGCCATTAAACCAAAGATGAATAGTAAAAGGCCTGGATAGAGTGGACGTGGAGAGGATGTTTCCACTAGTGGGAGAGTCTAGGACTAGAGGTCACAGCCTCAGAATTAAAGGACGTTCCTATAGGAAGGTGATGAGGAGAAATATCTTTAGTCAGAGGGTGGTGAATCTGTGGAATTCATTGCCACAGAGGCTGTGGAGGCCAAGTCAATGGATATTTTTTATGGCAGAGATAGATAGATAGATAGATAGATAGATAGATAGATAGATAGATAGATAGATAGATAGATAGATAGATAGATAGATAGATAGATAGATAGATAGATAGATAGATAGATAGATAGATAGATAGATAGATAGATAGATAGATAGATAGATAGATAGATAGATAGATAGATAGATAGATAGATAGATAGATAGATAGATAGATAGATAGATAGATACTTGATTAGTATGGGTGTCAGAAGTTATGGGGAGAAGGCAGGAGAATGAGGTTGGGAGGAGAGATAGATCAGCGTTGATTTGCTGAATCATAAAATTAAATGGCCTCCCCTTTATCTAAGAATAAAGGGGAGGCCATTTAAATCTGAGATGAGAAAAAACTTTTTCACCCAGAGAGTTGTGAATTTGTGGAATTCCCTGCCACAGAGGGCAGTGGAGGCCATATCACTGGATGGATTTAAAAGAGAGTTAGATAGAGCTCTAGGTGCTAGTGGAGTCAAGGGATATGGGGAGAAGGCAGGCACGGGTTACTGATTGTGGATGATCAGCCATGATCACGATGAATGGCGGTGCTGGCTCGAAGGGCCGAATGAGCTCCGCTTGCAACTATTTTCTATATTTCCATGTTTCTGTGATTGATTAAGGTCAAAATTGATAGGAGCAAAATTAGGCCATCAATTCTACACCGCCATTCAATAAATGGTCACATTGCATTTGTCTTGCTTACTACCGATTTAAGGGCCTGTCCCACTTGGGCGTTATTTGCGTGCACGTGATGTGTGCATGGCGTGCATTACCTGCGCATGGCGTGTGGTGAGGCTTGGTGGCATAGGCAGTGACGTGCCGGCGCCCCAGGATTTTGGGACGTACAAAATCTTCAAACGCCACCTGCATGAAGCCCGTGGGACAGGCCCTTTAACTTGCAAGTTAACTTTATGGGAATCCTGCACCAGTACTCCCAAGTCCCTTTGTACCTCCGATTTCTGGATTCTCTCCCCATTTAGGAAGCAATCTACGCCTTTATTCCTACTGACTCCATGTTCAGATTCAGATTCAGATTCAGATTCAATTTTAATTGTCATTGTCAGTGTACAGTACAGAGACAACGAAATGTTTTACTATCCTATATTCCATCTGCCACTTCTCTGCCCACTCTCCCACCCAGTCCAAATCCTTCTGCAGAGTCCCTGCTTTCTCTGCATTACCTGCCCCTCCACCTATTTTCGTACCATCCGCAAACTTGGCCACAATCCCCGCGTCCAAATCGTGAATACGCAACGTGACGAGCAGCCGCCTGCCCCAGCACCGAGGCCCGCGGAACTCTGCAGAATGGCCTGAGGGGCCGAGTTGCCTGATTCTGCTCCTATTACCAATGAACGGATGAGCGCAAGACTTACTCAGGATCCGTGCAAAGCCAAAGTCGCAGAGTTTGACCACGCCGTGCTTGGTGATGAGGATGTTCTCCGGCTTCACGTCCCTGTGGATGCACTGACAGAGACACATACACACTGAGCCTGACGCGATCTCCTGGTCAACCCTCCATCCCACCCACCCTTCCATTCCCACACCGACCTCTCTGTCCTGGGCCCCTCCTCGCTGTCAGGGTGAGGCCCAACGCAAATTGGAGGATCTGCATCTCATATTTCGCCTGGGCAGTGGTATGAACATCGACATCTCTTACTTCAAGTAACCCTTGCTTTCCCCCTCTCTCTCCATCCCCTCCCCCATCCTAGTTTTCCGACTGTCCTCCTGATTAAATTTTACATTGCATGCCTCGTTATCAACTTCCCCTAGCTAACAATGATCTACAATTTCCTTGAACTTCCTCCCCTTTGATCTCTCATTTTCACACTTACCCTTCCAAATCTCCCATTTCCCTCCCCCCCCAACATCAGTCTGAAGAAGGGTCTCGACCCCTAAACGTCACCTATTCCTTCGCTCCCTAGATGCTGCCTCACCCGCTGAGTTCGGTTAGTTTAGGTTACCTTAGGTTAGTTTTAGTTTAGTTGTCTATCTTCGATTTTTCCAGCATCTGCAGTCAAACAAACCTAAAACTGGTTGAATGAGCTTACCAAAATGGCGGCCACGCTCGGCGACTCTCAACATGCAGGTCCCAGAAATGTACCCACAATTGCTCAACCCTTCTAAACCTTCATTACACTGTGGACGGCTCGATTGTAATCATGTGTTGTCTTTCCACTGACTGGTTAGCACCAAACAAAAGCTTTCCACTGTACCTCCGCACACGTGACAATAAACTAAACTGAAACTAAACTAAAGCTATATGTAAAACTAAACCAGAAGCAAATCTACACACCCTCCACTGGGTCTCTGACTGTTGGCGCAAACATTGGACTCCCCGTCTGGTTCCATCCACCTGCTCAGTGGAGAGTTTATCACCATCTTCTCCAGTCGTGGAGTCATAGAGTGATGCAGTGTGGAAACAGGCCCTTCGGCCCAGCTTGCCCAGCATATCCCTGCTACAATAGTCCCACCTGCCTGCATTTTGTCCATATCCCCCTCCAAACCTGTCCTATCCATGTACCTGTCAAACTGTTTCTTAAAAGTTGCGATAGTCCCAGCCACAACTACCTCCTCTGGCAGCTCGTTCCATACACCCACCACCCTTTGTGTGAAAACACAAAGTTGTGAGTCTGTGGAGTTCCCTGCCTCAGAGGGCGGTGGAGGCCGGTTCTCTGGATACTTTCAAGAGAGAGCTCGATAGGGCACTTAAAGATAGCGGAGTCAGGGGATATGGGGAGAAGGCAGGAACGGGGTACTGTTGGGGATGATCAGCCACGATCACATTGAATGGCGGTGCTGGCTCGAAGGGTCGAATGGCCTACTCCTGCACCTATTGTCTATTGTCTAAAACGTTACCCCTCAGATTCCTATTAAATCTTTTCCCCTTCAACTTAAACCTATTTCCTTTCCACTATTAGGCCATTCGGCCCTTCGAGCCAGCACCGCCATTCAATGTGATCATGGCTGATCATCCCCAATCAGTACCCCATTCCTGCCTTCTCCCCATATCCCCTGACTTCCACTATTCGATTCACCTACTCTGGGCAAGAGACATTGTGCATCTACCCAATCTAGTCCTCTGATGATTTTATAGTCCCTGCCTCAACGGCCTCCTCTGACAGCTCGTTCTATACACCCACCACCCTCTAACAAAGTCCCACCGTCATTGTGAACGTCTCTGGTCAATGTCCGCTCCACCCCCGCTGCAGGGACACCCACATCCCCCCCCCCCCCCCCCCCCCCCCTGATCTCCGCTGCCAGCGAGCGTTCACTTACGTTGTGCTTGTGGCAGAAGTTGACGGCTTGTAGCGTCTGTCGTATGATGCTCTTGACCCGGTCCTCGGCCACCCTGGGAGGGGAGAGAGAAAAAACACAGTTGCCCCCGACAGTCACGTCTCACCTCAGTCCTAAACTGGGTCAAGTACGTCAGTGTAAGGGGAGCTTGACCCGATTCGGTTTTCTTTTAGAATTCTTGCTGCATTATTTAAAGGACAGACACTAGATGCAAGGAGCCCGATATTAATAGTCACAGAGGTCTCCTTTCACTCAACAATGTATTATCTTTTTTCATATACCAGTGATTCCAGTCAGCAGTCACTCTGTGTACAAATTACATGCAAGCAGCGCCAGAATATTGTATTGTCATGATAAAAGCTGACAAAACCAATTAGTGGATGGGAAAACACAGCAGGACAAACTCACGATAGACACAAAGTGCTGGAGGTAGACAAACGTGCTGGAGAAACTCAGCGGGTGCAGCAGCATCTAAGGAGCGAAGGAAATAGGCAACGTTTCGTCCCGAAACGTTGCCTATTTCCTTCGCTCCTTAGATGCTGCTGCACCCGCTGAGTTCCTCCAGCACTTTTGTCTACCTTCGATTTTCCAGCATCTGCAGTTCCTTCTTAAACACAGTGCTGGAGTAACTCAGCGGGTCAGGCTGCATCTCTGGAGAGAAGGAATGGGTGACGTTTCGGGTCTTGATTAGTACGGGTGTCGGGGGTTATGGGGGGAAGGCAGGAGAATGGGGTTAGGAGGGAGAGATAGATCAGCCATGATTGAATGGCGGAGTAGACTTGATGGGCCAAATGGCCTAATTCTATTCCTATCACTTATGACCTTACGAACCTGGGTCTCTGATACTGTGAATCTGCCTTAAACATATCCACTCACTTGGCCTCCATAGCCTTCTGTGGCACAGAATTCCATAGATTCACCACCCTCTGACTAAAGAAATTCCTCCTCATCTCCCTCCTAAAAGAATGTCCTTTAATTCTGAGGTTGTGACCTCTGATCCTGGACTCTCCCACAAGTGGAAACATCCTCTCCATATCCACTCTATCCAAGCCTTTCACTGTTCTGTATGTTTCAATGAGATCCCCCCCCCTCATTCTTCTAAACTCCAGCGAATACAGGCCCAGTGCCGACAAATGTTCTGCCAAACGCAGTCTGCTTCTGTGGATAGCGTGCAAATATTCGTTTGGTTCGGACGCCATCTTGGACATGTTGCGATGATGTCAAGAGACGGCAGAATAAAACTGTCTATATTCAGTGTCCTTGTAACGTGTTTATAACACTCGGATTAAGATGAGAATCTGACATATATTAGGAAACATAGAAATACCATGGGAAAGAAGTCTTTATGGATCTACCGGGGTGTTGAACATCCAGTTTGCTCAGTGGAATTCCACCCCTCCTTGGGTCAAAAGAGATGTTGAATTTGAATGGGCTTCCTTGAAGCTGAGGTGAAAGGTCAGGAATACACAGCTGTCCTTGGTTACGTTCAATATTTGAGTTATTTATTGCGGTCATAAAGTATTATCCGTCTTTCGCGGAAGCGTACAGTCACAACACTTTTTTTTCTGCAGCTGTGCAGACTTAATTAAACTTTTCATTTCAACGAGCGAGCCTGCCCCGAGCAATAAACTTGGAGATGTTTGTTGTGAGATGCAATGGGTCAATTGTGAACCGTTACTGGACTGGTTCTCCCAGCACTGGGCCTGTTGCAGCACTGGACCTGTCCTCCCAGCACTGGGCCTGTTGCAGCACTGGGCCTGTTGCAGCACTGGGCCTGTCCTCCCAGCACTGGGCCTGTTCCCCCAGCACTGGGCCTGTTCCACCAGCACTGGGCCTGTTCTCTCAGCACTGGGCCTGTTCTCCCTGCACTGGGCCTGTTGCAGCACTGGGCCTGTTCTCCCAACATTGGGCCTGTCATCCTAGCACTGGGCCTGTCCTCCCAGCACTGGGCCTGTTCCACCACTGGGCCCGTTCCCCCAGCACTGGGCCTGTTACTATGCTGAGCAGTCAAGCTCTGACTGTAAACATGCCTGGTGTCATGCGAAACACTACGGTTACTATGACAACCGCCGGCAGCCGGCAGCACGGTCTTCTCTCACTCTCTCCCAATCTCCCTCAGATTCTCTCACATACACAATCTCTCCCTCTCTCTCACAATCTCTATCTCTTAACATCTCTCAACCCCTCACTCAATCAATCTCTCTCTCTCTCTCCTCTCTCCCTCAATCAATCTCTCTCACTCTCGCCCCATCTCTCTCACTCCCCCTCCCTCTTTCTCTCTCTCTTCCCTCTCTCACTCTATCCCTCTCCCCATCCCTCTCCCTCCCACCCCCTCTCTCTCTCTCTCACTATCCCTTCTCTCTCTCCCTCCCCTCCCCCTCCTCTCTCTCTCTCTCTCTCACTCTCTCCCTCTCTCTCTCTCTATCTATCTCTCTCTCTATCTCTCTCTCTCTCTCTCTCTCTCTCTCCCTCTCTCTCTCTCTCTCTCCCTCTCTCCTCTCTCTCTCTCCCTCTCTCTCTCTCTCTCTCTCTCTCTCCCCTCCCTCTCTCTCTTTCTTCCTCCCTCTCTCCTCTCTCTCTCTCTCTCCCCCCTCTCTCTCTCTCTCCCCCTCCCCTCTCCCTCTCTCTCTCCTCCCCTCTCTCTCTCTCACCATTCTCTCTCTCTCTCTCTCTCCCCCCATCCCTCTCTCCCCCCCATCCTCTCCCTCTCCCCTCTCTCTCTCTCTCTCTCTCCCCATCCCTCTCTCCCCCTCCCTCTCTCTCTCTTCCCATCCCTCTCTCTCTCACTATCCTTCTCTCTCTCTCCCCATCCCTCTCTCTCCCTCTCTATCCCACTCTCCCTTCTCTCATACAGTGGCTCACTGCTCTGTCTTCCTGCTCTGGTCCATCTCCTCGTTGCCCTTCCAGCAGGCTCTCGTTGTTCTCTCTCGTCTACAATGCTCCAGGCCCTGCCACTCAACGTGCACCTATTGCCCCGGGTGGTATTGCACTCACATTTATTTGAATTAAACTCCATCTGCCATCCCTCAGCCCATCGGCCCAGATGATCAACATCCCATTCTTATCAATAGATGACTTTCTACACGAAACCTCAAATTTAGTGGCATCAGCAAACTTAATAACCATGCCGCCTAAATTCACATCCGTAGCAGCACAAAACAAACAAGAGCAGATCCAGCACTGTGGTACACCACTGATTACACTGTTAGCTTCCAGTCTGAAAAACAACCCTCGATTACTAGTCTTAAATTGCCTACCTTCAAGCCAAGTTTGTGTCATTTTGGCCATTTTGCCCCGGATCCGAAGTGATCAAACCTTTCAGACCAGCCTACTTGTCAGAGGCCTTGCTGAAGCCCAAGTTGACAACATCTACCGACCGCTCTCCCCTCATCAATCTTCTTGGTCACCTCTGCAAACCCTCAATCATCTCAGGCACAAAGTCATGCTGACTATCTATAATCAGTCCTTGCCTTTCGAAAGGCACATCGATCCCATCTCTCAGCACGCTCTCCAATAACTTACCCACCACTGATTTTGAGTGTGAAGAAGGGTCTCGACGCGAAACATCACCTATTCCTTCGCTCCATAGATGCTGCCTCACCCGCTGAGTTCCTCCAGCATTTTTGTCTACCACTGATTTTAAGATTCACCAGCTTGCAGCATAGTGGCGCGATGGTAGAGCTACTGCCTTAGCTGGTTCGATCCTGACTACAGGTGCCATCTATACGGAGTTTAGTTTAGTGATACAATGCAGAAACAGGTCCTTCGGCCCACCGTGTCCGCGCAGACCAGCGATCCCCGCACATTAACTCTATCCTACACACACCAAGGACAATGTGCAACTATATCTCTTGTCCTTGATTCACCTACTAAAGGAGATAATCGCTCACCACAACTGGATTCAACAATTGAAACATAGAAACATAGAAAATAGGTGCAGGAGTAGGCCATTCAGCCCTTCGAGCCTGCACCGCCATTCAATATGATCAAGGCTGATCATCCAACTCAGTATCCCGTACCTGCCTTCTCTCCATACCCCCTGATCCCCTTAGCCACAAGGGCCACATCTAACTCCCTCTTAAATATAGCCAAAGAACTGGCCTCACCCAACTTCTGTGGCAGAGAATTCCACAAATTCACCACTCTCTGTGTAAAAAATGATTTTCTCATCTCGGTCCTAAAAGACTTCCCTCTTATCCTTAAACTGTGACCCCCCTAGTTCTAGACTTCCCCAACATCGGGAATAATCTTCCTGCATCTAGCCTGTCCAACCCCTTAAGAATTTTGTAAGTTTCTATAAGATCCCCCCTCAATCTTCTAAATTCTAGCGAGTACAAGCTGAAGATACAATACCATAGACACAATAAATAAACAGAGACTGATTCCGCGCAGTATCTCTAAGTAAAACTAAACTAAACAAAATGAAAGACTTACCCTCGGGGGTACTTGTCCAACTCGTTCAACACGGTTTGGTCACAATATTCAAAGACCAGGTGCATCTTCCGCTTGTACCGAAACACCTCCAGCAGGTTCACCAGGTTCACGTGCTTGAGTTTCTGTTGGGACACAAAGGCAATGACGATGGAAGCGGCCAAAGGCGCGCAGTCACCTCCCACCATCTCAAACCCGGCGCGACTTAACCAACCCCCAGGAGCTGCACAATGGTGCAGCGGGTAGAGCTGCTGCCTCACAGCGACGGAGACCCGGGTTCGATCCGGACCTCATGTGCTGTCCGCGTGGAGTTTGCACGTTCCCCCCCCCCGTGACCGCGTGGGTTTCCTCCGAACACTCCAAAGACGTGCGGAGGGTGGGGTTAGAGAGGGAACACGCCCTGTCCACGGGGGAGTTCCGGGACCATAGGGTGTTGAATGCATCCTCAATAAGGATTGTAACATAGTTGTATAGTAGTGCATTAAGGATATATGTTTGTATTGTATTATGCTGGTGGGTTCTGGTCTGTTTTATTGTAGTGTAAATATCATTTTTTAATAATTAAACACATTTTTTGATATTTAAAAAAAAATACGTGCGGAGTTTGTGTGGCCCTCTGTAAATGGCTCCAGGTGTGTAGGGAGTAGAGAATATGGGATAAGATTGAACGAGTGTGGACGGGTGGTTCGAAGATCAGAGACGGGACCCGACGGGGGGGCGCAATAGACAATAGACAATAGGTGCAGGAGTAAGCCATTCGGCCCTTCCAGCCAGCATTGCCATTCAATGTGATCATGGCTGATCATCCCCAATCAGTACCCCGTTCCTGCCTTCTCCCCATATCCCCTGACTCCGCTATTTTTAAGAGCCCTATCTAGCTCTCTCTTGACAGCATCCAGAGAACCGGCCTCCACCGCCATCTGAGGCAGAAAATTCCACAGACTCACCACTCTCTGTGAGAAAAAAGTGTTTCCTCGTCTCTGTTCTAAATGGCTTACCCCTTATTCTTAAATTGTGTGGCCCCTGGTTCTGGGCTCCCCCAACATCGGGAACATGTTTCCTGCCTCCAGTGTGTACATGCCCTTAATAATCTTATATGTTTCAATGAGATGCCCTCTCATCCTTCTAAACTCCAGAGTGTACAAGCCCAGCTGCTCCGTTCTTTCAGCATATGACGGTCCCGCCATCACGGGAATTAACCTTGTAAACCTACGCTGCACTCCCTCAATAGCAACCTGTGTGGCACCAGGTCTGGTTCACTGCTGCGAGTGGAAGATAAGACCGTTCGATGAACTTTTTGTAAGCTTGTCGGCGCCAGAACCGTGGTGACTCTTTGTGTAATGTCCACGCGGGTTCTGCTGTGTGATGTTACCGGGTTGTAGACAACACAAAGCATTTCACCGTACCCGATACAGGTGACAATAAAGTTTCATTGAATCATCATGTGATCGGTGGTCAGCGTGGGCTCGGAGAACTGAAAGGCCCGTTTCCAGGCTGTATCTCTCTAAACTTCCACAACCTTCCCTGTTAATGAAAATACTTTTGGATAAGTACCGGCACTCTCTGTCAGTTGGATTATTAGAGGACAATAAAGTCGAGCCTGAAGATTGCAACGACCAGGTTCAGGAATAGCTACTTCCCCACAGCTTTTCCCCTCAGGCTATTAAACCCGGCTCGGACAAAACTCTGAACATTAATAACCCATTATCTGTCAGTTTATTTATTCATGTGTTTTGTAGTAAATGCCTACTATGTTCTGTTGTGCTGAAGCAAAGCAAGAATTTCATTGTCCTATCAGGAACACATGACAATAAACTCACTTGATCTTGAACTTGAGGAGGAACAGGCCATTGGGCCCATGACTTCTGCCCCACACTGAAAATGACCTTGACCTCTCCACTCCAGGTCTCATCCCCATTTATTTTGTTGGTAGAGATACAGCGTAGAAACAGGCCCTTCGGCCCCACTGAGTCCATGCCAACCAGCCCTCCGCATGCTCCAACACTATCCAACACACACTAGGGACAATTTACAATTATACCAAGCCAAATAGCTGACAGACCTGTACATCTTTGGAGTGTGGGAGGAAACCGGAGCATCCGGAGAAAACCCCCGTGCCCAAGGAACAGCACCTCATATTTTGCTTGGGCAGCTTACACCACTGTGGTATAAACATTGAACCATCCTAACACAACCAGAGAGCAGTGCTGAACAACTATCTACCTCATTGGAGACCCTCGCACTATCTTTGATCGGACTTTACTGGACTTTATCCTGCACTAGACGTTATTCACATTCTACCCTTCATCATGTATCTGTACACTGTGGACGGCTCGATTGTAATTAAGTATAGTCTTTCCACTGAAGAAGGGTTTCGGCCCGAAACGTTGCCTATTTCCTTCGCTCCATAGATGCTGCTGCACCCGCTGAGTTTCTCCAGTTTTTTTGTGTAACCTCCTAGTCTTTCCACTGACTGGTTAGTGTAACCTCCACAGTCTTTCCACTGACTGGTTAGAACGCAACAAAAGCTTTTCACTGTACCTCGGTGACAATAAACTAAGATAGACACAAAGTGCTGGAGTAACTCAGCGGGACAGGCAGCATCTCTGGAGTGAAGGAATGGGTGACGTTTCGGGCCGAGACCCTTCTTCAGACTTCTCCACCTTCACGAAGCCCTTGCTTTCCCACTCCCTCAACCCCTCCCCTTCCCAGTCTTCCCGTCTCCGACTACATTTTTATCTCTGCTTGCTTTGTTGTTACAGAGAGTTGCGAGTCTGTGGAATTCTCCACCTCAGAGGGCGGTGGATGCCGGTTCTCTGGATGCTTTCAAGAGAGAGCTAGATAGGGCTCTTAAAGATAGCGGAGTCAGGGGATATGGGGAGAAGGCAGGAACGGGGTACTGATTGGGGATGATCAGCCATGATCACATTAAATGGCGGTGCTGGCTCAAAGGGCCGAATGGCCTCCTCCTGCACCTATTGTTACATTCTCCCAGCTAACAATGGTCTATTCTACATTGTCCTTGATCATCATCCCCTTTGTCCTGTTTTCACACCTTACACATCCTTATCTATATATCTCCCTCTCCCCTGAGATCAGCCTGAAGAAGGGTCTCGACCCGAAACATCACCCATTCCTTCTCTCCAGAGATGCTGCCTGTCCCGCTGAGTTACTCCAGCACTTTGTGTCTATCTTCGGTTTAAGCCAGCATCTGCAGTTCCTTCCTGCACTGATGACTTGATATGACAATCCAGAGGCTGGCTTACACACACACACACACACAGTAGCCAGTGGATACCAGGACTCTCCTCACTGAGGCTGGAGAAGTTGAATCCTAGCCAGGTTCTCACAGCATCAACCTCGTCCCACCCACCCTGCCTGGAGCTACAAGCTGCTGCCTGACTGCCCTGCCACCATCTGCCTGTAAGAGATACCCTCAGCTAACAGCATCCCACCTTGCTGTCAATGGCTGTCTAAACATGGTGCACTCCAGCTGTGTCGATGGGTTTGTTCTTGGGCAGTGAGACGTGACTAATCCCTACCTGCCTCTCACATCCCAGCTGCTCCATGAAACTTGAGGGACCGCAATCCGACCGTGACATTAATTTTACAGAGTGCACCACCCCCCCCCCCCCCCCCCACCCACTCCAGGAACAAGTGGATTAGCACATGAGGCCTAATTTGAGGAAGGACGTCCTTGTGATTGAGGCAGTGCAGCGTAGGTTCAAGAGATTGATCCCTGGGATGGTGGGACTGTCATATGAGGAAAGATTGAAAAGACTGGCTTATATTCACTGGAGTTTAGAAGGATGAGGGGGAATCTTATAGAAACATACACAATTATAAAAGGACTGGACAAGCTAGATGCAGGAAAAATGTTCCCAATGTTGGGCGAGTCCAGAACCAGGGACCACACAGTCTTAGAATAAAGGGGAGGCCATTTAAGACTGAGGTGAGAAAAAACTTTTCCACCCAGAGAGTTGTGAATTTGTGGAATTCCCTGCCACAGAGGGCAGTGGAGGCCAAGTCACTGGATGGATTTAAGGGAGAGTTAGAGAGAGCTCTAGGGGTTGGTGGAATCGAGGGATATGGGGAGAAGGCAGGCACGGGTTATTGATTGGGGACGATCAAACATGATCACAATGAATGACGGTACTGGCTCGAAGGGCTGAATGGCCTCCTCCTGCACCTATTCTCTATGTTTTCTATGTTTCTTTGAACTGCAGTTCCTTCCGACACACAAAGGAATTGCAGATGCTAGTTTACAAAAAGAGAGCAGTGGTGGGTGGGACTCCCCTGGAGAGGTATGTTGGTGACACATGGTTGGAGTGGCTGGGGTGGAATCACAAGAGGTGGTTCTGCCACCCTGAGCTCTGACAAGGAAAAATACTAAGATGTGGCGCAGCGGTAGAGTTGCTGCCTCACAGCGCCAGAGACCCGGGTTCGATCCTGACTAGGGGCGCTGTCTGTACGGAGTTTGTACCTTCTCCCCATGGGTTTTCTCCGGGTGCTCCGGTTTCCTCCCACACTCCAAAGACGTGCAGGTTTGTAGCTTAATAGGCTTCGGTAAAACTGTAAATTGTCCCTGTCGTGTAATGTGCGGGGATTGCTGGCCGGCGCGGACTCATAGAAACATAGAAAATAGGTGCAGGAGCAGGTGCCCTTCGAGCCTGCACCACCATTCAATATGATCATGGCTGATCATCCAACTCAGTATCCCATCCCTGCCTTCTCCCCATATCCCCTGATCCCTTTAGCCACAAGGGCCACATCTAACTCCCTCTTAAATATAGCCAATGAACTGTGGCCTCAACTACCTTCTGTGGCAGAGAATTCCACAGATTCACCACTCTCTGTGTGAAAAATGTTTTCCTCATCTCGGTCCTAAAAGATTTCCCCCTTATCCTTAAACTGTGACCCCTAGTTCTGGACTTCCCCAACATCGGGAACAATCTTCCTGCATCTAGCCTGTCCAACCCCTTAAGAATTTTGTAAGTTTCTATAAGAACCCCCCTCAATCTTCTAAATTCTAGCGTGTACAAGCCGAGTCTATCCAGTCTTTCTTCATATGAAAGTCCTGCCATCCCAGGAATCAGTCTGGTGAACCTTCTCTATAAGACTCGGTGGGCCGAAGGGCCTGTTTCCGCGCTGTATCTCTAAAAACGAAACTAAAAGGATGAAAGTGAAAGATCAGGAGCCGGGTCAAACCTGAGTGGTTTCCCAATGGTCTGGTAGCAGGCGTACACCAACTACACAATGTATGTCATGTCTGACTGTCCCTATGGCTACAATTATACACACAAACACACGCACTCTGAGATTTACAGAGCGGAGGGTGGCAACTGCACAAAGCAACCACACTGTAAGGAGAGTCAAGAGGGTTTAATTATCATGAGTACCAAAATAAGACTGATTCAATTCTTAGACTGATGAAAAGTATAGGTGGCACACCAAGACAAAAAGCAGAGCAGATCTCAGGATAATAACCATATAACTATATAACAATTACAGCACGGAAACAGGCCATCTCGACCCTTCTAGTCCGTGCCAAACACATAATCTCCCCTAGTCCCATATACCTGCGCTCAGACCATAACCCTCCATTCCCTTCCCATCCATATAACTATCCAATTTATTTTTAAATGATAAAAACGAACCTGCCTCCACCACCTTCACTGGAAGCCCATTCCACACAGCTACCACTCTCTGAGTAAAGAAGTTCCCCCTCATGTTACCCCTAAACTTCAGTCCCTTAATTCTCATGTCATGTCCCCTTGTTTGAATCTTCCCTACTCTCAGTGGGAAAAGCTTTTCCACGTCAACTCTGTCTATCCCTCTCATCATTTTAAAAACCTCTATCAAGTCCCCCCTTAACCTTCTGCGCTCCAGAGAATAAAGCCCTAACTTGTTCAACCTTTCTCTGTAACTTAGTTGCTGAAACCCAGGCAACATTCTAGTAAATCTCCTCTGTAATAGGAAACAAAGAGCTAAAAGGGTTGGGGACGGTGACTTTCCATATGATCGTGAGTCCCACTAGTTCTGGCCCATTGCTCTGCAGTAGTTAAACATTTCACAGACACAATGCAATGAATATTTTATTCAGCACCGCACAAGCATAACTCTGCGATTCACCAGCAGTGGGTTAAATGTTAGCCTTAAAAGCCCTGTCCCACGGTACGAGTTCATTCCAAGAGCTCTCCCGAGTTTTAAAAAAATCAAACTCGTGGTAAGCATGGAGAATGAACTCGTAGTTTGGGGACGTCTCTTAGCGGCTCGTAACGCTAACGGCAGGTACTCGGGAAACGCGGTAAGCCCGGGTAGACTCGTGAAGATTTTTCAACATGTTGAAAAATGTCCACGAGAGCCCCGAGTATCTACAAGCGGCCATTACCGTAATTCTCAGAGTTCGAATCAGGGGAAACTCGGGAGAAATCTTGAATTAGCTCGTACAGTGGGACAGGCCCTTAACACTATCCTGCACACACACTAGGGACAATGTACATTTATACCAGGCCAATTAACCTACAAACCTGCACGTCTTTGGAGTGTGGGAGGAAACCGGAGGATCTCGGAGAAAACCCACGCAGGTCACGGGGAGAACGTGCAAACTCCGTACAGACAGCACCCGTAGTCAGGATTGAACCCGGGTCTCCAGCGCTGCAAGTGCTGTAAGGCAGCAACTCTACCGCTGCACCACCGTGCCGTGCCGCCCATGTTAAAGGCTCACGCATTCTAATCACACTCTAGATACGCAAGCATGTCACCGAGGGTGTCAGGGGTTACGGGGAGAAGGCAGGAGAATGGGGATAGGAGGGAGAGTTAGATCAGGCATGATTGAATGGCGGAGTCGACTTGATGGGCCAAATGGCCTAATTCTTCTTCTATCACTTATGACCTTATTACTCAGTGCTGTGGCAGAGGGGATGCAGCATTTTGTGTCTATCTTCGGTGTAAACCAGCATCTGCGGTTCCGTACAATAGACAATCGACAACAGGTGCAGGAGTAGGCCATTCGGTCCTTCGAGCCAGCACTGTTAAGATTGTTAAGAGCTTGGACACACTGGAGGCAGGAAACATGTTCCCGATGTTGGGGGAGTCCAGAACCAGGGGCCACACACAGTTCGAGAATAAGGAGTAAGCCATTTAGAACGGAGGCGAGGAAACACTTTTTCTCACAGAGAGTGGTGAGTCTGTGGAATTCTCTGTCTCAGAGGGTGGTGGAGGCAGATTCTCTGGATACTTTCAAGAGAGAGGGCTCTTAAAGATAGCGGAGTCAGGGGATATGGGGAGAAGGCAGGAACGGGGTACTGATTGGGGATGATCAGCCATGATCACATTGAATGGCGGTGCTGGCTCGAAGGGCCAAATGACCTACTTGTGTACGACTGGATTGTACTAATGTCTGGTATAATTTGAAGGCAAAGCTTGTCACTATCTCAATGTATGTGAGAATATACCAATGCCATATAGTTGGGCCTTGGTTTAATGGCCTACTCCTGCACCTATTGTCTATTGTCACCACCATTCAATGTGATCATGGCTGATCATCCACAATCAGTACCCCGTTCCTGCCTTCTCCCAATATCCCCTGACTCCACTATCCTTCCCACGCACGGGAGAGTGTGGGTGGTGCGGGATGCCACAGGTGGCTACGCAAAGGAAGAAGTGGCAAAAGTCAGCCAGCCCCAGGGTTAAACTGACGGGTGTGTTTATTTACACTCCAAACAATCGCCTTTCATTAAGCTCAATGGCCAATTATTGTCAGGGACAGGCAGAAGGAGCTGAACAGAAGCAACTGCAGATTAAATGACTGCTCTACACTTGAATGATCTTAAGTGAGGCTGGACCATTGACATATTATATTACAGTCACACATGAGGAAGCTTCACTCTTCATTTAGCTTTGGTGCGATCCTGCACGTCAATTGAAATTGCGATCGGAGGGAAGTAGTCCTGTGATTGCCAGCTCTTGTACCAGACCCATTATTATTGTGTTTAGGCAGGAACTGCAGATGCTGGTTTAAACCGAAGATAGACACAAAAAGCTGGAGTAACATAGAGGATCAGGCAGCGTCTCAGGAGAAAAGAAATAGGTGACGTTTCGAGTCAAAACCCCTTAGACCTGTGACCACGTGGGTTTTCTCCAGGTGCTCCGGTTTCCTCCCACTCTCCAAAGATTCAGATTCAGATTGTCATTGTGCAGTGTACAGTACAGAGACAACGAAATGCAGTTCGCATCTCACCCAGAAGAGCGAACATAGATATGAGCAATAAATATATATATACGTACATACAGTCGTTGTAGTGCAATTTTTTTCGGGGGGGAAGGAGTGTCCCGGGGGGTGGGGGGAGCGACTGGCAGTCACCGAGGTACAGAGTTAAGTAGTGTAACAGCCGCAGGGAAGAAGCTGTTCCTGGGCCTGCTGGTCCGGCAACGGAGAGACCTGTAGCGCCTCCCGGATGGTAGGAGGGTAAGTCTGTGGCTGGGGTGAGAGTAGTCCTTGATGATGCTGAGCGCCCTCCGCAGACAACGCTTGCAGACGTGCAGGTTTGTACATAGGAGCAGGGAGGTTCTACTGCAGTTGTACAGGGTCTTGGTGAGACCACACCTGGAGTATTGCGTACAGTTTTGGTCTCCAAATCTGAGGAAGGACATTATTGCCATAGAGGGAGTGCAGAGACGGTTCACCAGACTGATTCCTGGGATGTCAGGACTGTCTTATGAAGAAAGACTGGATAGACTTGGTTTATACTCTCTAGAATTTAGGAGATTGAGAGGGGATCTTATAGAAACTTACAAAATTCTTAAGGGGTTGGACAGGCTAGATGCAGGAAAGATTGTTCCCGATGTTAGGGAAGTCCAGGACAAGGGGTCACAGCTTAAGGATAAGGGGGAAATCCTTTAAAACCGAGATGAGAAGAACTTTTTTCACACAGAGAGTGGTGAATCTCTGGAACTCTCTGCCACAGAGGGTAGTTGAGGCCAGTTCATTGGCTATATTTAAGAGGGAGATAGATGTGGCTAAGGGGATCAGGGGGTATGGAGAGAAGGCAGGTACGGGATACTGAGTTGGATGATCAGCCATGATCATATTGAATGGTGGTGCAGGCTCGAAGGGCCGAATGGCCTACTCCTGCACCTAATTTCTATGTTTCTATGTATCTATGTACTTAAATTGGCTTGGTATTTATACAAGCCACTAACACAATCCTACACACACACTAGGGACAATTTACACGTAACATTTTTCAGCGACAGTGGGTTTGACGCCAATGAGCATAGCTTGACTTCTCCTGACGCAGGTTGTTGCAAGGGTGACGTTGGTTGTCGCCAGTTTTTCGGTGACCTGCTACGACTATGACAGTCGCCAGCAGTTGCCTAAAGAATCACCAAGTGGGGCAGGCCCATTAATGTGCGGGGATCGCTGGTCGGTGTGGACTTGGTGGGCCCAAGGGCATGTTTCCTCGCTGTATCTCTAAACTAAACTAAACTAAAGAATTATAGAAGCAGGCCACATATCAGTCTGAAGAAGGGTCTCGACCCAAATCATCACCCATTCCTCCTCTCCAAAGATGCTGCCTGTGTGGCCATTCTTCCCATAGAGGGAGTACAGAGAAGGTTCACCAGACTGATTCCTGGGATGTCAGGACTTTCATATGAAGAAAGACTGGATAGACTCGGCTTGTACTCGCTAGAATTTAGAAGATTTTATAGAAACTTACAAAATTCTTAAGGGGTTGGACAGGCTAGATGCAGGAAGATTATTCCCGAAATGTTGGGGAAGTCCAGAACAAGAGGTCACAGTTTAAGGATAAGGGGGAAGTCTTTTAGGACCGAGATGAGAAAATTATTTTTTACACAGAGAGTGGTGAATCTGTGGAATTCTCTGCTACAGGAGCTAGTTGAGGCCACAGTTCATTGGCTATATTTAAGAGGGAGTTAGATGTGGCCCTTGTGGCTACAGGGATCAGGGGGTATGGAGAGAAGGCAGGTACAGGATACTGAGTTGGATGATCAGCCATGATCATATTGAATGGCGGTGCAGGCTCGAAGGGCCGAATGGCCTAATCACCTATTTCTATGTTTCTATGTCCGCTGAGTTACTCCAGCATTTGGGTCTATCTTCGGTTTAAACCAGCATCTGCAGTTCCTACTCACACACAAGATCATTGCGCTCACTATGTGTGTACCAGATCCTAGTTAACGATTTAAGTCCAGTGTCCTCGAAAGCTCTTGCAAGATGGTGACAGAGCATGGCGACACTTTGTGTACTGGTTTAGTTCAGAGTTTAGAGATACAGCGTGGAGACAGGCCATTCGGCCCTCTGAGTCCATACTAACCAGCGCTAGCACTATCCTACACATTAGGAACAATTCACAATTTTTACTGAAGCCAATTAGTCTACAAACCTACTTACACGTCTTTGGAGTGTGGGAGGAAACCGGAGCACCCGGAGAAAACCCACGCGGTCATGGGGAACGCGTACAAACTCTGTACAGACAGCGCCCGCAGTCAGGATCGAACTTGGGTCTCTGGTGCTGTAAGGCAGCAACTCTACCGCTGCACCTCTGTGGTCCCAGAAGAGGATCTAAGTAGGCCATTCGGCCCTTCGAGCCAGCACCGCCATTTAATGTGATCATGGCTGATCATCCCCGATTCAACCACCCCCATTTTTGTAATGGCTACTCCATTTGGAAACCTAACTATTCTGCGCTGGGCTATTTTTCTCTTGGCTCTTCCTGTTATACTTGTGAGTGTATTGATTGAATGCATGTACGGTATTTTTACTGGCTTAATTATATAGAACGCAAACAAAAGTATTTCACTGTGTCTCGGTGTACGTGGCATTAATAAACCTGTTCCGATACCCAAGTAATTGTCTGATTCATTGTTTGAATGTAAACGTGGATCGGTTTCCAACTTTCGGGATTTGAGTTCCAATCATAAGCTTAACGTTACAGATCATTTTTTATTTGCCGGTAGACAAAAATGCTGGAGAAACTCAGCAGGTAAGGCAGCATCTATGGAGCGAAGGAATAGCGATTTCCTTCGCTCCGTAGATGCTGCCTCACCCGCTGAGTTTCTCCAGCATTTTTATCTACCTTCGATTTTCCAGCACCTGCAGTTCCTTCTTAAACATTTTTTTTGTCAATTACTTTAATTCTACTTCTTCTGCCAGTGGATAAAGTTTTCAACTTGCCCGTCATATATGTTTATGTTCAAGGAGCAGAATTAGGCCATTCGGCCCATCATGTCCACTCCACCATTCAATCATGGCTGATCTAGCTTTCCCTCTCAACCCCATTCTCCTGCCTTCTCCCTGTAACCCCTGACACCCGTACTAATCAAGAATCTGTCAATCTCCGCCTTAAATACATCCACTGACTTAGCCCCCACAGCCGTCTGTGGCAAAGAATTCCACAGATTCCCCACCCTCTGCGGACAGGATCTCTCTCCCTCCCTCTCTCTCTGTGGGGGCAAACAAAGTGATTGATGCAGACGCATTCTTGCAAATCCAATAACACACTCCAACTCCCTTGGCAAAGACATTGCAAATTCCTTCACTGAAGGAAGGTTTATCAAAAGCAGGAGCAATGGTGCAACAATTTGCATTTTGTAAACCACCTCCCATTTATTTAACTAAAAGACCACTCATGCACAACTCCCCCACAACCCCATCCCAGTACAAGACCACCCCTCCAGATTTGTGGCCATCATTTATCCTGCAAACATCACAACAATGATCTGTATTTTGTGTCATTGCTGTTTCCGACATCTAGTGATACACAAATTGTCTATTTTACAGCATGTCCTCGCTGGACAATAGACAATAGGTGCAGGAGGAGGCCATTCGGCCCTTCGAGCCAGCACCGCCATTCAATGTGATCATGGCTGATCATCCCCAATCAGTACCCCGTTCCTGCCTTCTCCCCATATTCCCTGACTCCGCTATCTTTAAGAGCCCTATCTAGCCCTCTCTTGAAAGCATCCAGAGAATCTGCCTCCACCGCCCTCTGAGGCAGAGAATACCACAGTCACCACTCTCCGTGTGAAAAAGTGTTTCCTCGTCTCTGTTCTAAATGACTTACTCCTTATTCTTAAACTGTGGTTCTGGACTCCCCCAACATCGGGAACATGTTTCCTGCCTCTAGCGTGTCCAAGCCCTTAACAATCTTATATGATTCAATGAGATATCCTCTCATCCTTCTGAACTCCTGAGTGTACAAGCCCAGCTGCTCCATTCGCTCCGCATATGACAGTCCCGCCATCCCGGGAATTAACAGTGTAAACCTACGCTGCACTCCCTCAATAGCAAGAATGTCGCTGTGCAATTTGCAATATCTTGGGAATTGTTAAAAGCATCCTATGAATCAAAAATTTCACTTAGCTTAGTTTAGAGATTCAGAGCGGAAGAATTATCCCACACACGCTAGGGGCAATTTTCAATTTATTTTACCAAGTCAATTAGCCTGCAATCCTGTACGTCTTAGGAGCGAAAAATATGGGCCCAATAATGGCCTAATTCTGCTCCTATCAGTTATGACATGAGTATGTGTATATACACACACACACTGAACTTTTTCTCTCGTTTAGTCTATTGTTTACAGATTACTATGTTTACATATTTTGTCCTGCTGCTTCAAGTAAGAATGTCATTGTGTTTTCTGGGACATATTAGAGTCAAGATTGTTTCATTGTCATGTTTAAGATTGTTAAAGATTTGGACACACTAGAGGCAGGAAACGTGTTCCCGATGTTGGGGTAGTCCAGAACCAGGGGCCACACAGTTTAAGAATAAGGAGTAAGCCATTTAGAACAGAGACGAGGAAACACTTTTTCTCAAAGAGAGTTGTGAGTGTGGAATTCTCTGCCTCAGAGGGCAGGCTCTCTGGATACTTTCAAGAGAGAGCTTAAACATAGTGGAGTCAGGGGATATGGGTGGAAGGCAGGAACGGGGTACTGATTGGGGATGATCAGCCATGATCACATTGAATGGCAGTGCTGGCTTGAAGGGCCGAATGGCCTACTCCTGCACCTATTGTCTATTGTCTAACTGCAGATGCTGGAAAAATCGAAGGTAGACAAAAATGCTGGAGAAGCTCAGCGGGTGAGGCAGTATCTATGGAGCGAAGGAAATAGGACTCTAATCCTCTTCCCAAACAGGTTGATGCCAACTTACCTTCAGCATCTGGACCTCCCGC